>NC_091475.1:194346964-194711964 GCF_036971445.1 Narcine bancroftii
GAACTTTTTTTGCACACAGAGGGAGGTGGGTGCATGGAATGGGCTGCTGGAGGAGGCTGCTGAAGCCAGTGCTATTGTAATTTAAAACAAAAGATACATAGATGAGATGGGTATAGAGGGAGATGGGCCAAGTGTGGGACTAGTGTGGGCGGGGCATTTTGTCCTGTGTGGGAAAATTGCTTGACTCTACAACTCTTAAGAGATACCTCAAGGTGTAATGACAATAATTGGCATTTTTTTTTTGGCCTGCAGTCATGCTCCTAGCAATGTCAAGGAGGTTAAGGCAGCTAGAAAATTTCTAATTTAGAAAGAATGGCTTGCAACTTGCAAATCAACACAAGAAAATACAAGAAAGACCATAAAGCAAAACTGTTCAAAATTAAAATGAACTTATGTATCTTTCTGATTTCTTGTTGGAAATCAATGGGAGAAATCAAAATAATTTAAGTGCACAAGAGAGAATAAATAAAAAGGTTTATTGTAGATGTTTATGTTCTATTAAGTTTTACTTTTTATTCTATTTGTGGACTGTTGTAGAAATCCGGACAGAATTTTACAAATGCAATTTAAATTTGCATTTTGCGACGTTTAATTAGAATTCCTGCCCTATGCGACCATATCCCACCTCTCCGTCCTGTCACGGATGAGGTCTGTGATGCTTAAATATGAGTTGCAGATTTTTAATGGCCACACAATTAGGTGGAACTTCAGCTTTCCTTTTCTGTTACTAACATGAGATAGAACTCCCAATAAAATATTTCAACATTTAAAATGACCTTTGGAGGGGTTCTAATAAAAAAATGTAACCCAAAAACTGTGCTTTTGCTATTTGTGTCCATATGCCAATTTACAGCATAATTTGAAAATGATTGTTGCCGTCAATTAAAATATCAGAAATTATTTTTGACCCAAACACAAAAGTGGAGGAGAAACTCATCAGGTCATGCAGCACCTGTAGGATGTAAAATGTTTTGGGCCTGAGCCCTTCTTCCAGACATTTATTGGGTCAGGTTTTTATGAAATAGAATCTTATTGATGTCATTAGAGCTGAATTTTGGAAGTGGATTATAAAGCACACCTCCTACCTCAATGAAGATTTAGTACAAGCATTTCGTGGCACATCTCTTTGCCAGTACGTCATTGTCATATTGCTTTATAATGACACCATAGTAGGGAATTCAGATAATCTATGCCTCGGATCAATTCTGAATTCATATGGGCATAAATAAGTTGATTAATTTTCCAAACAACCTTCATGCAAGAGAAAAGTAATAAACTGTAAGAAGACATTCAAACTGTATCTAATCTCCAAATATGGACCTTATCTGTGATCAGACTATTTTATCAGTCAGTGTTGCCCTTTCTACCCTTCATCCTCCATAATACTCTTTAACAAGCAGTTAAACTCTACTGTTCATCATGCAGTAAGGTGGAAGAAAAGAAAGAGATGAACAAGGAGGAAAAGAAAGATGAGAGAAAGAAGGAAGAGTAAGTAATCAAAATGAAAGTGAAAGACATTGCTCGCAATCTTCTAAAATTCTTTATTAACAGATTGATTGGAAGTCGCTCTCCTGATTAACAGCTGGTTATCTTAAATATTTCCGACAAACATTATAGTTTATCAAATATTCAGCATTATTAAAGAAGGTAAATATTACCCTTCAATTACTGGGCAGGGAAGTGGGCAACACCTATCTAGGAATAATGGTTCATCATTCCCTGAAGGTAGGATCTCATATGGATAGGGTGGTGAAGAAGGCTTTTAGTATGCGGGCCTTTATAAATCAAAGCATGGAGAACAGGAGTTGGGAAATGATGTTGAGACTGTTCAAGGCATTGGTGAGGCCAAATTTGGAAAACTGTGTGCAGTTCTGGTCACCGAATTATCGGAAGGATATCAACAAGGTAGAGAGAGTGCAGAGAAGATTTATAAAAATGTTACCTGTGTTTCAGAATCTAGATTACAAAGAAAGATTGAGCAGATTAGGTCTTTATTTCTTGGAGCGTAGAAGATTGAGAGGCGATTTGATAGAGGTATTTAAGATCATGAAGGGGATAGATAGAGTTGATGTGGATTGGCTTTTTCCCTTAAGGGTAGGAGAGATTGAAACAAGAGTTCGTGAGTTAAGAGTTAAGTTTAGAAGTAACATGAGGGGGATCTTCTTCACTCAGAGAGTGGTGGCTGTGTGGAATGAGCTTCTGGGAAAAGTAGAGGCGGCAGGGTCCATTTTGTAATTTAAGGAAAAATTGGATATGTATATGGATGGGAGGGGAATGGAGGGTTATTGGCAGGGTGCAGGTAGGTGGGACAAGAGGAGAGTACTTGATTTGGTGTGGACTAGAAGGGCCAGGATGGCCTGTTTCCATGCTGTAATTGTTATATGGTTTACTGGTGATTTTGCCTGGTCCTTCCTTCGTGATTTCACTCCACAAATTATTTTCTCTCATGGCCTGCTATCCTTCCCGAGTCATCAGACTCCAAATCCTTTTTATTTTGGCATTAAAACAGGACTGTAGGTCACCCTAAAAATGTAAATTTAAGTGCTATACTGTACTTACACTGAATAAACTTCACTTGCGTGAATATATAAACTTTAAAGCATTTTACTTTAGTTTTAGTCACATTCTTTGAAAACATTTAACTATCGCTGCATCTGCAGGTTCCTCCCCCTCCATGGAGTCACTCAATAGAGACATTACACTATAATAAAGAAGGATTATAATTATAGATAATTAGCTTTCCCATGCCCAAGGTTTACAGATAAAGCCTCTGACCGGGATAAGCAGGGATAAGGAAACACTTTAACAGAGCAGCATCAACCAGCTTTTCATCTGGGTAATGCCATTTTATTCAAACACAACTTTATTCAAGCTCGACCAAGTCACTCCACTGGCTGAATATTTGCTCCCCATCTTCACCAAAGGTTTATGTGTTACTTCTGAGACCATTTGTTTTTACTATCTTAAACTTTTATCTGTTGTTTTATTCTTATTTATTTTAATTTTTAAAATGTATCTTCCTTGATTTTTTTTGCCGGTTGCTTGAATTCTAGATACCATGGATTTTACTCTTACTTTTACATTTCTAATTTAGTCAGATTTATGCTGATTAATTATTTGTTCAGTGAGGTGATTTATTTATCGGATGTGTTTGAACTTGCAAATGGTAAATACAGGTTGGAATACTTTTAATTCATTTATTGTTGGATTGTGTCACGTACTTTGGTGTAAGGTTGATTCTTCCACTCATGACTAAGATGTTATATCCGAGCTTATATTTGATGTGGAATTAACTAAAGCTATCGCTATAGATTATGCTTAGATTACAGTCAAATTTACATGAAGTAAACAACGTAATTAACCAGGCAAAAAGCCAGAAAGCCCCTTCTATGCCGTTTTATATTGAATATTTAAATGAAGCAGTGTATCTCATTACTATTTCTCAATTTGAATTTTGGTAATTTCAAAAATATGCAAAGGAATTTGTGTGGTGAAATTAAAAATCTTATTTATTGTGTTCCTACCAAATGAACATAAATGGATTAAATGTTTTCAGTGTAAATACCTTCTATGACATACTCTGTTTGCCTTTCCAGGAAGAAAGATATGTACATTATTGATCCTGCAGAAAACCTTTACTATCGGTGGCTATCCATTATCACATTGCCTGTATTGTACAACTGGTGTATGCTTGTGAGCAGGTAGGTTTCAGAATAACTCAGTAAGTAACAACAGTCGGTTTTATGTTTTTTTCCGCCTTATAAGTCAAAACAGAAGCCTCTATTGAGGATGATGTTGAAACTAACTGGGCTCGTCATATTAACAGAGGAAACCTATCTTCACACTCTGGAACATGCAAGTGTGAGGGAAGCACAAGAAAATGGTCACTGCTATCGGTGATCCTTTGGTTTTCCACAAGGATCATTTCTGACAAAGAGCTCAGGCCTGAAACGTTAGTCATCCTTTGCTTTCTAAGGATGCTGCATCATCTGCTGAGGTTCCCCCCCCACATCTGTGTATTGCACTACAACCCCAGCGTCTTCTTCTTTGACTCATTTCTGAAGACTTTGTAGAAAGGAATCAGTTGCCGACTGATGATCAGCTCAATGATTTGCGCACTATTCTTGATAGAAATATTGGTAAAGACATCCCCACTTGAACTTTTAATGGTGTACCAAGGCTCTCCCTGTAAAACAAATTTTATGCGAGGCGTTTAATTCCCTCATTATAATTACTTCATAATTTATTTCATGTTTGTGAAATTTTAGCCATTGTCTATGTATATTTCAACTTTTATCTTGTTTTTTCATAAAATGGTGAAAAAATAGTTAGAAATTAGAGCCTTTTGCTTCCTGATTTCCTTACAGTAAAGGTGAAATTTATACATTTAAATTTTAAATGTAACAATATTGAATTCGCGCCTTAACTCTCGTGTATGCGCCAACCAAAATCCAATAAGTGAACCCACTGCGCACGCGCCAACCGAAGACTCGTGCATGTGCACAGTATCAAGATGGCCGCGCCCAGCCTACGGACTTTGGGACACTGACTAACAAAGTCAGGACACGTATTTTGGTTCTTAAATGCCCCGTATCCCTATTATAGTTTGTCAAATACAACACATCTGCGTAAATTTAATATTTCTTCTTATAAATGTTTTTTTAAAACTTCGGTCATATGTGCGAATGGACGTAAGTCACATAGGACACAAGTTGGGGAGTACCTGTACTTAGGCTTAAATACAGAGCTACATAACTGATGATACGAGTCCATTAATCAGCAAGAAATGTACAGCACTGCACAAACCACTGCCATGAGCAGATCTTGGGGACGTGATCACCTCAAAAGCCTCTTGATTTAAAATGTTGATAATGACATGAAACTTAAGTATCAAACATTTTAAATACTGAGATTTCTCTGTTCTTCTACTTCAAACCTAAAACCTTTTCTTCACAGAATCCGATCCACAGCCTGAATATTCCCATGAGCCCAGACCTTGTTCAGTACCTAGATAATCTCGATTCCTGCCATGATGATTCAAAGGCTTTAGTAATAAGAGAATGACAGCTTAATGATTGAGTCCTTTGTTTAGGTCAGCTGGGAACAAGCCAAGAATAGCCCCAGTAATCAGAGAGAGAAGGAGACATAGACCTGATGTGTTAAATCTGTCCGTTACTCCCTGGTTATTACATAACCTGCTGTGTACTTCCAGCACGTTCTGTTTTCATTTCAGATTTCCAGCATCTGACATATTTTGCTTCTGAATGTAGCCAAACTCTCTTTCACCTGGGGTGCACAGATGCAGCTGAAGGAACCTTCCTGACTACCACCCCAAGTAGTGAAAGTGAGTCAAGTCCCTGGGTTTAAAATGTGCACTAATCTTAAGAAATTTTAGACATATAGATTAAAACATATATCGTAGATATGCTGAACTGGCCTAATGCTTTGTCTTTAACAGATGCTTGCTTTTCTCCATGCTAACTTTGAATCCATAACATTAAACATCCAAGCGTGGGCCGTACTACCATACTACATTACACTAACAGAAAACATATACTGAGTCTTCATTGCCATTTTGAACTTTGCATCCTGTATTCTAGAGCTTGTTTTGAAGAACTTCAAACAAAAAATCTCACTCTTTGGCTGGTACTGGATTATACATCAGATGTGATCTACATGATGGATTCATTTGTCAGGTTTCGAACAGGTAAAGAAGCCAGTGTTTATTTTTTTTTTAATCAAACAGCTTTGTGTTTAGTCTGTTACTTTCTTGGAATCACTGATGGAGCATCTGACAGACAGCTCCAGGACCAAGGTTCAATCCTGACATTCTGGTGTTCTTCCATGTGGGTGCACCAGTTTCCTCCCATAATCTCTAAAATACGCAGGTTAAAAGGTGAATTGACCACTGTAAATATCCCATAATCTGTGTCCCTGGTGGAAGGCAATGGGAGCATGGGGGAAATGGGATTAGGATTTAGCATGAAAGGGTGCTAAACAGTTAACACAGATTCTGTGGTCTGAACTGCCTGTTTCTGTGTTCTCTGACTCCATGACACATGTGCCCTGTCCATTCTTCTTTTGTCTTCACTTGGTCAGACAGTTAAATAATTATGTCTTCCATCTGATGAATTAGATCTGTAGGAGGATCTGGCTGGAGCTGTGAGTGTTTCATTCTGATGAAGGTCAACCATTGTTTATATTTCAAAAATAAAATACATACAAGAATACTTCAAATAGTACATGACTTTCTTTGCATTCATAGTTTCATTCAGTCTAAACATTTAATGAAAAACAAATAATTTAGAGATACAGCACAGTAACAGGTCCTTCCTGTCCATGAGCCCACGATGCTTAATTGTACCCATATTACCAATTAACCTGTACCTCTTTGAGATATGGAAGGAAACCAGAGCACCCGGAGGAAACCCATGCGGTCTTGGGGGAAAAGGGACAAACTTCTTGCACACAATGGTGAATTTGAACCTGGGTCACTGGTGTTGTAATGCCATTGTGCAAATCGCTGCGCTAATTGTTTCAGTTCTAAACATTTGTAGTGTTAGCAAATTCTGGGGAGTGAGCACCATTGCCACTTATGTGGCCTCCTGGGAATGATACAAACTTCAAGTGCTTGACAGGCTTCGACACAGAGCTTAGTCCCTCTCCGTCTAGTGGGAGAAAGACCATAGACTAATGCTCTTTTGCACAGAGCCTTTGCATTGGTTGAACCAAGCTTCAGTGCATCTCCTGCCACCTGGAATTTTCTCTTTTGGACATCTCATTGTACTAGAGGACCAAAAGGTTGAAGGCTAACCTAGCTTCATCCAAAGTTAGATTGGTCGGCCCATTTTGATCTTGTTACGAATTCACTAGAATGAGGCGAGGTTGAAATCACTTCAAATTTGTCATGTTTAATTGCTTGAGGAGCAATGTCCCAGGTTGAAGTCTACATTACGATGGACTGAGACCAAACTACAGAGATCCTGGTTGAAGTACAAAAATTACTCTTGTAAAAGCTGATATAACAGGAAATTATTCAATCGTGCAGTCACAATTGTTAGAAATTAAAGATATCAATTTGGGGTTAGACAAATATTAAGAGATTTTTTGAGTTTAGCAACAACAGTAGTGGAAAGTGTATAATTCCCATTAGAAAAAAATTCTTACAATATGAGAGATGATTATGACAAATTTTGTCAAATATGAGAGCCTTATATGAGATTTCTGGATATAGATTAATCCAGACCTTCTAATCCAACTCCCACCTTGAAAATATGGTATTTACATCAAGAAATCTATTATGGTATTATAAACGTAATTATAAGTATTATTTTAAATGTCTTTCTTTTTTTCTATCTGTAGTGATTAGGGAAGGTGGGAGGTAGAGGGGAAAAATTGAAAATTATTTAGTATCTATTGTGCAATGACATTCCAAGCTAATTTGAAATGTATGAAAAATACTAATAATTACAATGTTTTTAAAAAGAAATGAAAGTAAAATGTTGAAATTACAAATTAAATTAATCCTTCTGCAGTAACTTGATTCAGGTTTCACAGTGATTCTTCCACATATCAAGTTCTCCAAGTGCAATGTGAACATTGCTTTAGATGGTGTTTGGATTCACCCACCAAGGTATCTCCACAAGCCCATCTTTCCACTATTGAATCAGTTTCAAGAAACTTCATTCTGAGATTTCTTTTACAGGAATTCAATACCAAAAAACCCTAATATTTGCAGACATTATTGAAGTATCAAAAAATTTGTTCTTCCCAAACTATTAGTCGAAGGAGCTAACACTTTATAGTTTTGGATAAAGTGCATAATTTTGGATAAAGGATTACAACAGGAGCAGTTGGGAAGGTGACCCAAGAAGTGGCAAATGGAATTTAACTCTGACAAATGAGATGTGTTGTGTAAGTCAAACCAGAGCAGGACTTGTGCAGTAAATGGTAGGATCCAGGAGAGCGTTGCAGAACAGAGACACCAAGAGTACATAGTTCCTTGAAAGTGGCAACTCGGGTGGACAAGATGGTGATGAAAGCATTTGGCATGCTGGCCTTCATTGGGAAGGGCATAGCGTACACAAGTTGGGACTTCATGATTTAGCTATCAAGCTGCTGGTGAGTCCACACCGAGACACCACAGTAGAGACTACTGTGTGCAGTTCTGGTCATCCTGCTGTAGGGAAGACAACAATAAATTGGAAGGAGTGCAGAGGAAATTAACCAGGATTTTGCCAGGATATTGTTAGAGGTTGGATAGGCTGCTTCTTTATTCCCTAGAGCAGAGGAGATTGAGGGGGAATCTTAGAGATTTATAAAATCATGAGGGGCATAGACAATATTAGTATTCATAATCTTTTTTTCCCAGGATAGATGATTCTAGAACTAGAATGTATAGGTTTAAGGTGAGAAGGGGAAAATTTAAGAGAGATACAAAGGCACTTTTTTTCACTCTGTATGTGGAACAAGTGACCAGAGGAAACCACAGAAGACATTTGGACACGTGGATAGGAGGGACTTAGAAGGATATGGACCACATGCAGGCAAATGGGACTAGCCCAGAATGTCATCTTGGTTGGCATGGGGAAGCTGGGCTGAAGGGCCAGTTCTATGATGTATGACTCTCTGAATCTGATCCTCTACAGCTTAGTAACATTACATTTCTTCACTTAGGTTTTCTTGAACAAGGACTGCTGGTTAAAGACACAAAGAAATTAAGGGATAATTACCTGAAGATGCCACAGTTTAAATTTGATGTCCTTTCTCTTTTACCAACAGACTTAGCATATATTAAGTTGGGATTTAATTACCCTGAAGTGCGATTTAATCGTCTTTTCCGCTTTAGCCGAATGTTTGAATTCTTTGATCGTACAGAAACCAGAACCAATTATCCCAACATGTTTCGAATTGGAAATCTTGTTTTGTACATCCTCATCATTATCCACTGGAATGGCTGCATTTATTATGCAATCTCCAAATCAATTGGATTTGGTGTTGATACTTGGGTTTACCCAAACATATCCCACCCTGACTATGGACGACTTAGCAGAAAATACATCTATTGCCTTTACTGGTCCACTTTGACCTTGACCACCATTGGAGAAACCCCTCCTCCAGTTAAAGATGAGGAATTTCTATTTGTGGTCATAGACTTCTTGGTGGGAGTCCTTATCTTCGCTACCATTGTTGGTAATGTAGGCTCTATGATTTCGAACATGAATGCCTCTCGGGCTGAGTTCCAATCCAAAATTGATGCCATCAAACAGTACATGCAGTTCCGGAAGGTGAGTAAAGACCTGGAGGCCAGGATCATCAAGTGGTTTGACTATCTATGGATCAACAAGAAGAGCATAAATGAGAAGGAAGTTCTCAAGAACCTACCTGACAAATTAAAGGCTGAAATTGCCATCAATGTTCACTTGGACACCCTAAAGAAAGTCCAGATATTTTCTGACTGTGAAGCTGGCCTCTTGATCGAATTAGTGCTGAAGCTACAGCCCCAAGTGTACAGCCCTGGAGACTACATCTGCCGCAAGGGAGATATCGGCCGAGAAATGTACATCATCAAAGAGGGCAAGCTGGCAGTTGTGGCGGATGATGGAGTGACACAGTTTGTGGTCTTGAGTGATGGCAGTTACTTTGGGGAAATTAGCATCCTAAACATAAAGGGCAGTAAAGCTGGCAATAGGCGAACGGCCAACATTAGGAGCATAGGCTACTCTGATCTCTTCTGCCTCTCTAAAGTAGATCTGATGGAAGCCCTGACTGAATATCCAGATGCCAAAAAGATTCTGGAAGAAAAAGGCCGTCAGATTCTGATGAAGGATAACTTGATAGATGAAGAGGCAGCAAAAGAGGGTGCAGACCCAAAAGACCTGGAAGAGAAAGTGGAACGAATGGAGTCCTCCCTGGATAGTTTGCAGACCAACTTTGCCAGGCTCATGGCCGAGTACAAATCCACACAGCTAAAGCTGAAGCAAAGGCTCACAAAGGTGGAAAACAAAGTGAAAAACTTTGGCAGTGGATACCTGTCTGATGGCTTCGAGAGTGCGACTGACACAGAAATGGGCAAATAGTGATCGTGTTCTTTGGTTCTTTTCTAACCATTTTGATACTAGCATTTACTGCTGAGAAAATAAATTATTTTGTATGAAACTGTATAGGGATAGTTTACATGAAAAACAGATGATACGAAGGTTGAAGGAGTTGTGGATAATGTTGAAGGTTGGTTACTGAAGGACATAGACATAATGCAGAATTTGGTGGAAAAGTGGCAGATAGAATTAATTCCTGATAAGTTGAGGTGATGCATTTTGGAAGATCAATCTCGAAGGCAGAGTACATGATTAAAGGTGGGATAATTAATGGTATGGAAGAATAGAGGGACCTTGTGGTCCAAATCCATACATTTCTTAAGATTACTGCGCAGGTTGATAGGATGTTTAAATAAGTCTAGGGTATGCTGGATTTCATTAGTCAGGGGATTGAGTTCAGAAGTCGTGAGGTGCTGTTGCAGCTCTATAATTCTCTGGTGAGACCAAACTTAGATAATTGTGTTCAGTCATGGATACCTCATTACAGGAAGGGTATGGAAGCTATGGAGAGGATGCAGAAGAGAAGAGATTTACCAGAATGTTGCTTGGATTGGAAAATGTGTCTTATGAGGCAAGGTTTGGATTGAAGAAGGATGAGAGGTGTCTTAATAGAGATCTACAAGATTATGAGAAGCATAGACAAGATAGACAGCCAGGGCAAGAGTACTCCCAGAGCAGGAGTACTCCCAGGGCGGGGTAGCAAACACCAGAGGACATCTGTACAAAGTGAAGTGAGGCAAGTTTTTAAACAGAGAGAGTTGTGGATGCCTGGAATGCTTTACCGGGGGAGGGGGGTGGGGTGGTGGAGACTGGATTAATAGGGGCATTTAAGACACTCTTAGACACATTGATGAAAGAGGTAGGGTGGGTTTAGATTTTTTTTGGTATACAGTATATAGAGCAGCACAACATTGTGGGCTGAAGGGTCTGTTCTATGCTATAATGCTCCATGTTCTAAAATATTGATTAGCATTTAACAGATCTATAATTAAGCTATTCAAATCAAAATAAGACAATTTTCATCTTAGCCCAAATCTTATTATATTTCATATAAGTGGTCATGTCAGATAGAATAAGAAGGAAGGATTCCAAGAACCACTGAACACTACACCACAGAAATGGGTTCTTTGGGCTATCTAGTCTGTGCCAAACTATTAATGTGCTAAGGAAAGGGGAGAGAAAGAGAGGAATCCATCATCAATGTCAAACAAAAACAGAATGAAGGTACATACAGTTCAGTTTTTAACATCTGTTTTGTTCAGTTTATGCGCTGGAGTTCCTGAGTTATTGTGTAAGAATTTAATATTTTAATCACTAAAGCTGAGCACAAAGTAGGCCTGTTTGAATGAATTCCAATGTTCTCTACCTATCAAAAGGATGTGAACTCCTCCCTTTAAATCTGAAGCTGGAGTGACTATTGTATGGTAATTGTTGCGTCTAAACTTCAGCTTTAAGCCCTGCAAGGCAACATTAAACAAAAACACCTGCTGATTGATTATTATCATTTAACTTATCTGAACATGAACAGCTCTTCTAGCTATCATGTTTAAATTTTCAATTATTTTAAACTTAGACATGCAGCATGGTAACAGGACCTTCCAGCCTATGAGCCCCCACCACCCAATTAACCTATAACAGCCCCCGTATAGTAAGAACAATGCAACAAATCACAGAGATATAAATCAGTTGCGAGGTCTCATGCATTTGGTGAAATATGCCTTTTGCAATATTATAGTAATAAGTTCATAAATTATGCCAGAAATAGCCTATATTTACAGTACCAGCAGTGGGATTGATCTTCCAGCCATAGGTGTCCACTGCATTGAAGATATTTGATGAGGTAGCCCGAACTCTCTGGATCTACTGACCTCATTGCTCCGTACTAAGTTAAATGTATACCAAGTTAAAATGAAAATAACACTGGACAACAATTTTTTTCAAAAGGTTTGCTTCCGGGGTGGGGAGGGGGAAATCATTGGGGATTATGATAGACAATTTCAAGCTGACCACAAAGATCATTTCTGATTTGCTGTATCATGTAGGAAGTTGGAGAAACATTAAATTAACTTTTATTGAATTTAGCATGTTTAGTCGCATAATGATGTTGACATATTGAGTAAGTCCAACTGACCTAAAAATGTTTTGCTGCTGACTTTCATTTGTACTCAGCATCTGATGCCTCTCATGCCAGTGTCAGCCAGCATTCATGGATTCCAGTTGCCCTGATACCAGTTTCCATGGTTACAATGTCCTGGTGAAACTTTTCACCATGTTCATCATTAACTGCACCAAGATCAGCAGGGAAGAGGTTCAAGTGCGAATGCAGAAAATGAATTTTCAAAGACGTGCTGCACTTCATAGTTTTATATATTTGAAGTCGACTTAAAATATGGCAGGAAATCACAAAAACAGGTTCTATCTAAAAAACAGTACATGATAGGAAAATTTTCTTTTATTTTTTTAAATTGAGATTGACATTCGAACAAACACAATGAATGATAATTACATAATAAATCAATTGTATACAAGTATATACATACAAAAAGGAGAGAAAAAATAATAATAGATAATAAAATATTCATAATTACATTTATAGTTACTTGTAATAACTCAATCTAGTGATAAACATAGTGCCAGATCCCGATAGGAAATTTTAAGGTGATTTTTGTGATCAGCAATCCAAAATGCATAAAATACATGCATAAAATGCATAAAATACACCCAAAAGTGTTCAGGAAACAAAAATTATCATTGTTCAGTGTAATTAACTGTGGCTGGGATCAATATCTCAAGAAATGGTTTAATCAGGCTGCTATTTATCAAGAGTCTGAGCATTTGCAGACCTAAAAGTTTTCTCTCATTCTTTTTTATATATCAGTAAAATAAAACATTTTTTAATGTATTTATTATCCAAAGGATAATAGTATTTTCAGGTTAGAAAAGTTTATTTTAGGGATTTTTTTTTTCAAATTAAATATCTTGTTTGACTGTTGTAAATGCTACATTAAAATAAGTCTTACAACCTGTTGTCAATTTTTGTATGAAGTGAAATATTTTGTCAGATAATTTTTGTCATGTTTAACATTGGAGCAAAATACAGTTTACCTCAAAATGTGGAATATTAACATGATTTCACCATCCTTCTCTGCCATTTTCCTCAGTTGACAAGATTGTCCCATTTGCACCATTGCTGGAAATAATATTTTTTAAAAGGTATTCAATAGAAAAGCAAGCACATATTTGGAATTTGAATATTCTGCATGGCTTCAAACTGTTGACCCTTGTATGAAAACAAAGATAGGTTGAAGTTTCCAAAGAGAACTATGACTGAAAAGATGTTTAACTGCATGTCACCTCACCCAAATACCAAATAATGTATCTGAGTTCCACATTCTAAGTACATATCTCCCTTCAAGACAATTGTTAATGCTCAACAACACTAAACAATTTTGTGTTTGTTGAACTTGTACAAAGTAACTAATGGCTGATCCACTCATAAAATAATTTGGGAAGTGTTGTGAACTCTGTATGATAAACATTGTCTTTAGTTTAATTAAGAGTGAAGGATTTGTAATCAACTAATTGGTGAAGAAATTCAATGATGAAAAATGTAGTTATGTTTATTTGTTCAAAGCTTCCTTGTGTTGATACATTAAAAATGTATCACCAGGAAAGAAAAGCAAAAGAAAGTCCTTTCAGAGAAATTGAATGTCTGTGGATTTTCCCCCAGCACTCCCACAACCTTGGCAGCTGCCCAGACTCCAGTTCAAACCATTGGCAACCAGGGGGCAGTGCGACTTTTTTTTAGGTGTCAGAGCTCACCAAAAATCATGACAAGGAGGTCTTGCGAGCCTTGGTTTTGATGGCTGCCATGTTGTATTAGGTGTCGTGTAATTGAGAGTGATCCGTAGGATGAGAAAGAATGATGACTGATGGTGGAAGAAACAGGTACCTTGTATGTCCAGAATAGTGTTCAGCGAGGTGGGAGGGGAGGCACTCTAGGGCTTCCCACTGTGATGCAGCCCCATGAGGTGCCAGAATGGTGCTCTTGTGGTCTCTGGCAGCACTGCACCCCTGTTGGCAACCCAATCTCCATATCCAGACCTGTGATGAGACCAGGAAGCCTTCAGAGCCGAGGCCCTTCATGAGCCTTTCTTAGCACCTTCCTGAATCCTGGTTCTGATACCTGGTTCCCATGACCCTGTCTGAAGCTGCCCGCAGCCTGTATGGGTCCTTCGACCGTGTCACCAGCACCCCTCAGCCAGCATGGAACTTTTGACTGTGTCGGCAACAGCTCACAGTCCGTGTGGAGCCTTCAGCTGCTGAGCCTTTCACTGGTTCGCAGCCACGGTCATTCTGTAGGTCATCTATTCTCCTTCTCAACAGGAATGGGGGGTGGGGTGCCACAGTGTGTTCTCCCCATTTCTGGTGCTGCTCTGCTGCTCCCCAGAGTCTGCAACTCCTCATGGTACACTGCCCATCAGGGGTAATGCCATCTTGGCCACAGACCCCCATGGTCACAGGATTTTAAGAGAAACACCATCAGCTCCTTTAACAGGCCGACCAATGCCTGTATGGAGCTGTCAGCCTTATGAACAGGTGGTAGGGCCCTGTAGTACAGCGCTGTGTCACCACTCCCCCAGGTCTGTATCAGCGGCAAAATTTCTGCCACAGTAGCTCTGGCAGGACAGCCATTTTTTTTGTCCCATTATACCCAATACAATACGTTCTTCTGAAAGCAGATTAATTAGGTTATCTCTATCATTCATACAGCCATGTAAGAAGCACAATTTACAGACCATAGAATTACAATAAAATGCAAGACCAATTATCATCAAGCAAGGTCAGCATGACAGCACTGATCATTCAGGAGTCTGACGGCTGCAGGTCTTGAAGACTGGTGGTGTGTTTCCACACTCTTAATCTTTCTCTCCAGTGGGAGGAGGAAGAAGAGAGTGTTTTTAGGGCACGACGGATCCTTCAGATTGTTGGCTACCTTTCCTCAGCAACGTCGGATGCAGATGGGGTCCATGAAGGGGGAGACAAATTTGTGTTATGCTCTGAGCTACATCCACTTACTTCTGAGGTTTTATCTGATCTTAAGCAGAGCAGCTCCATTACCGTAGAAGTTATTGGGGGGGGGGGGGGTGGGATCGTGCCGAACTTCCTTAGTTTCCATAGAAAATAGAGGTGTTGGTGTGCTATGCTTGCCCTAGCCAAGGGATATGCCAGCAAATGGAATTAGCACGGGAAGATGACATGATTGGCATGGATAAGATGGGACAAAGGGCTTGTTTCTGGGATGTATTTTTCCATGATTCTATCTTGAGCCAAAACTGAGTTTGCAATGTAGAAGATTTCTTAAAATCTCTATTGTTGTATCCAACCACCTCAGTTCAAATATTTTAAGTGTAAACACAATGAGTGAAATATTTATAAATAGAAACTGATTCTCTGGTTAGCGTTTGAGAGAATTTGAGGTACACAAAGGTACTCTCAAGGTCCCACATTGCAACAGTCCATAAAATGCAAAAGTGCTTCAACAACAGTAACTCAAGGCCATTGAAGATGCTATGTAAATGCAAACCTTATTCTTCCTGGAAAAAATCTACTGGTGAGCAATGTGTACAAGAAGGATTCCTGACACAGTAAGTGGACCGGCTGACTAGAGGAGATCTGATTCTGGGGAATGAACCTGGTCAGGTGGCGGATCTCTTGGTGGGGAAGCATTCTGGTGAGAGTGATCACAGCTCCCTGAGCTTTAACATAGCTATGGAAAAGTATAAAAACATTCAAACTGGAAAAGTCCTTAAGTGGGGAAGGGCTAATTATGAAGGGATGAGGCAGGAACTAGCGAGAATAAATTGGAAACAGACGTTTAAGGGTGCAAGCACAGAAGTAATGTGGAGAAAATTTAGGGACCAATCGCGCAGGATTCAAGATAGGTTTGTCCCAATGGGACAAAGAAACGATGGTAGGAAAAGGGAATCATGGCTAACGAGACCGGTCTGTCAAGAGGAAGAAGGAAACATACATCAGATATAGGAAGCAGGAAACAGGAAGGACTCATGAGAAGTATATGGCAGCCAGTAAGGAGCTTAAGAAAGGATGTAGGAGAACTCAAAGAGGGCACAAGAAATGTCATGTCAGATTAAGGAGAACTCCAAAGCGTTCATACACATAGAGAAAAAGTAGGATGACGAGAATGAAGGTGGGGGCTGCTGAAGGATAAATGAGGCAACGCATACCTGGAGGCAGAGGAAGTTGGGGAGGCCCTAAATGAATACTATACATCAGTATTCACAAGAGAAAAGGATCTTGATCATGGTGAGGTCGAAATTGAATAGGCCTGAGTGCTGGACAATGTACAGATTAAGGAGGTGGATCTACTTAAAAACATCAAGATTGATGTCTCCAGGGCTCAATGCCATATACCCCAGGCTGCTGTGGGAAGTGAGAGAAGAGATAGCTGGGGCAATAGCTATGATCTTTGAATCCTCTTTGGACACAGAGGAGGTGCCAGAGGATTGGACAATGGCAAATGTAATTCCCTTGTTTAAAAAAGATAATAGGGAGAATCCTGGGAATTATAGACCAGTGATTCTGACATCAGTGGTGTGCAAACGTGTGGAGAGGATTCTTAAAGATAGGATCTATGAGCATTTGGAGAAGTACAGTCTACTCAAGGCTTTGTGAAGAGAAGGTCGTACCTCATGATCCTAATTGAGGTTTTTGAGAAGTCAACAAAAGAAATTGATGAGGGTAGGGCAGTAGTTGTGGTCTACATGCATTTTAGCAAGGCTTTTGACAGGGTCCCCCCCCCCATGAGTGACTCATCCAGAAAATCATATGGCTCAGGATCAGTGAAACCTTGGCTGTGGATTTTTTTAAAAATTGATATAGGGAGAATGCAGAGAGTAGTAGTGGAAGTAAAGTATTCTGCCTAGAGGTCAGTGACTAGTGGAGTGCTGCAAGGATCTGTTCTGGGACCCTTGCTCTTTGTGATTTTTATAAATGGGTCAGTAAGTTTGTGGATGACACTAAGGTTGGAGGAGTTGTGAATGGAGCTGAAGGTTGTCAAAGGTCATAAGAGGATATAGACAGGATGCAGAGTTGGGCAGAAAAGTGGCAGATGGATTTCAATCTAGAAAAGTGTGAGGTGATGCCTTTTGGAAGGATAAATCAGAAGGCTGGGTACAGGGTTATTAGTCAGTTACTTAAGAGTGTGGATGAACAGAGGGACCTTGGAGTTCAAATCCATATATCCCTCAAGGACGCTGCGCAGGTTGATAGAATAGTTAAGAAAGCCTATGAATGCTGGGATTCATTAATAGGAGGATTGAATTCAGGAGTAGAGAGGTCATGTTACACTCTACAAATCTACAAATACACAGAGTGTTGTGTTCAGTTCTGATCATCTCATTATTGGAAGGATGTGGAAACTATGGAGAGGGCGCAGAGGAGATTTACCAGGATGGGAAACAAGTTCTATGAGACAAGGTTAGCAGAGCTGGGACTTTCTCTTTGGAGTGTGCAAGGATGAGAGTAGACTTGATGGAGGACTACAAAATTATGAGAGGCACCTGTTTCCCAGGACAGGAACAGTAACCACCAGAGGACACATACAAAGTTAAGGGAGGGAAGTTTACGGGTAAGTTTTGTTTATAAACACAGAGAGTTTTGGGTTCCTGGAATGCCTTGAGAGGGGTAGTGGTGGAGGATGAAACACTGGGGGTATTTAAAAGAATCTTAGTCAGGCACATAGATGAAAGAATATAGAGGGCTAAAGTGTAGTGAGGTTTCAGTACGTTTTTTAAGAAGAAATATGTGGGTCAGCACAAGGGCCAAAGAGCCTGAACTATGATGTATCAGTGAAACCTTGGCTGTGTGGATAAAAAATTGGCTTGTAGGGAGAAAGCAGAGAATAGTAGTGGCCGGAAAGTATTCTGCCTGGAGGTCAGTGACTAGTGGAGGGCTACAGGGATCTGTTCTAGGAATTTTAAAAAGGTACAAGACACCCACAGCTTCACCGATCAAGAAGAAGACCTGGAAAAACAAAGAACGAGCTACTATCAAGAAAAAAAACAGAGAAAGGTGCAGAAGTTTCTTTAACTTCTGAGGAAATGAAACAATTTTTAGACTTGGTCAATCTATGGTGGTGTTAACTGATGAAGTAAGGAAGAATGGTGACAAGATTGAAAGTTTAATGCAATAGGTTGAAACAAGATTTGAAATAGTGGATGGAAAAATTAAAGGAAATGAATTTGAGATTCAGAATAACAAAAATCAAATGAAGAAAATACAAGCAGAAGTTGCTGCTATAAAAATGATCAGGTAATGAAAAAATAGACAATCTGGAAAATTTTAGTGGACAGAATATCAAGATTGTTGGACTTAGAGATATTGGATACAACTATTGATAAAGTGGGAAGATATGTCATCATAAATTGTCAATATTGGACATTAATGAATATATCTGCACTGAATGCAGATGGTGGAAAATTTATACAAGACATTTTTATGCAATTAGCCAATGCAAAGGGGAAAATAATTATGGGAGTAGATTTCAATTTTACCTTTGACTCGAAGTTGGATAGATCAGGTGGAACAAGATAGTTAAAACTGTGATAAATTTTATGATTGAAATGAAACTTATTGATAGTTGGAGGAAGATATATTCTCGTACTAGGGATTATTCATTTTATTCTTTTAGATATAAGACATATTCACGTATAGATATGTTGTTGATCTCTTCACAAATACAAGATAAGAGTTCAACAGATTGAATGTCAAGCTAGGATATTATCAGACCATTCACCTTTAGTTATGTCAATTGCATTGAAAGAAGAGCAAAATATAGATTATAGATTAAGGTTTAATATTACATTGTTAAGGCAAGATTTTTGTGAATTTATAAGAGACCAGATACATTTTTTAGACACTAATGAGGACTCTGTAACCAATACATTTGTTATTTGAGACTCTATGAAAGCTTATTTAAGAGGGCAAATAATAAGTTAATCAACTAAGATTAAAAAAGACGAGATTAGAATTAGATAAAATAGGGGAAAAGATACCTGAACACATATTACATAAATGGGACGAAAAATTGGTACAACATAGAACTTCTCCAGTACTACATCATCTCCTCAATATTTGGAAGAAGATTCATGTAGAAAGAAATAAAACAAATTATCAATTACCAAAACTAATATTGACACAAAATAAGCTACTCCCTTTTACAATAGATAACCTTTCCTTTAGAGAATGGGAAAAAAAAGGGATTAAAAGAATAGAAAATTGTTTTACAGGAAGTAGATTCTTATCCTTTGAACAAATGAGAGATAAGTACAATATAACTGGAGATACAGCGCTGGCATATTACCAACTGAGATCCTACTTGAAGGATAAATTAGGAAGCAATTTGAGTTTACCAGAGGGAAGTAACCTTGAATATGTGATTACAGATACAATGTTAATCAAAAGATTTATAACAAATATGTATATTAAACTGCAAGAAAAGGAGAATGAGGAAACAAATGGTAAAACTAAACAAAAATGGGAACAAGATTTAAATATAAAGATAAAAAAGGAAACATGGGAGAAATTATGTTCTGGAACGATGAGAAATACAATAAATACGAGGCTACGTATGATACAATATAATTGGTTACACAGACTATACATTACACCGCAAAAGTTAAATAAATGGGACCCAACAGTATCTGATAGATGTTTTCGATGTAAAAAAGAAATGGGAACAACAATTCATGCAATCTGGACATGTGAGAGAGTAGAAAAATTTTGGGATGATCTCAATCAGATATTAAATAAAATAACAGAAAACAATATACCAAAGAATCCAGAGATCTTTCTCCTAAGTAACATAAAAAACAAAGAATTTGGAATTGATTTGGAGGATGCACAAAAAAGATTTGTTAAGATAGCCCTAGCCGTAGCAAAAAAATGTATTATGTCAACCTGGAAATTGGAAGATAATTTGAAAATACAACAATGGTATATAGAAATGAATAAATGTATTCCATTAGAAAAAATAACATATAGTTTAAGAAATAATATTGAAATATTTGAACAAATATGGGAGCCTTACATTAAATACAATAGCGAAAACCTACCGGGGACAAACATTACCTAAGTTGATGGAAGGAGAAGGAAAGAAAAGAATGGACTCAGTAGAATTTCTGGTGTATTTTTGTTGAATGACAACATTGTCTGACTGGTTTAATGCAACCTAGATTGTATACCTAAAATGGATGAGAGGGGGGGTGGGGGGGTGGCCTGGGAGGAGGGAGGGGGGGGGGAGAAAAAGTCACTGTATATGTGTGAAAAAGAAAAAGTGTATATCATGGCTAATGTGATTTATGGTGTGAAAAAAAAAATTTTTAAAAAAAAATTCATAGATGTGAAACTATGTTTAAACATTTCTCAAAAAAGCATTTATTTTAATGTTTGTAGTTTCATTTTAACATTTATGTTATTGTTTTTAACATTGAAATGTAGAAGGGAATTTATGGATCTACATTTTATTTTCTTGTAGAAAAGTACTTTTAAAACCTCTGACAAACTTTTTACATGTGCTGTTAAACTGTATACAATGTACTTCATAGCTGAGAAAACTATGTTTAATCTTTTGTTAAAAAACATTTAATTCAATGTTTGTAGCTTCATATTGAAATTTTCAGATTGAAATTTAAATGCGAATTTATTTATCTACATTTTGCTTTCTGCGTGTAAAGTACATTTTCCAACTTCTTTAAACTTTTTACGTGGTCTTAATATTTAAACAGGAAAATTCATAGATGTGAAACTATGTTTAAACATTTCTCAAAAAAAGCATTTATTTTGATGTTTGTAATTTCATTTTACCATTTATATTGTTCTTTTCAAAATTGACATCTGGATGTGAATTTCCAGTCAACATTTTAGTTGCTTGTTGAAAAGTACTTTACAACCTCTGAAAAATGTTTTACGTGTACTGTTTATATATTAACAAGGAAGTTCATAGATGAGAAAACTATGTTTTATCTTTTCCTAAAATGCATTTATTTCAATGTGTGAAAATTCGTTTTAGCATTTATTCTACTTTTTCAAATTCAAATTTAAACGCGTATTTCTTTATGTACATTTTCTTTTCTGGTTGTAAACTATATTTTTAAACTTTGTTAAAAGTTTTACAAAATCTATTAAACATGAAAATTCATAGATGTGAAAAAAAAACAAAACTAAGATTAAAAAAAATAGAATATATGCGTGAAGTTAAATTTGGAAAAAAGAATTACATAATCAAGCAAATGATGAGAATCATAGAATATTGGAATTTTAAAAATTGAAATTTAATGAAATACAAATATATAAAGTAGAGAGAGAGTCAAGGCGAACTCGACAAAAATATTATGAGTTGTGGATAGAGCCCATAAAGTTTTAGCATGGCAATTGAAGACAGAGCAATCATCAATAACAGCTACAAAAGAGGAATCAGGTCAACTTACATAAAATGCAGGAAATTAATGATGCTTTTATGAAGTTTTATAAAGAATTATATCAATCAGAATCTTTGAAAGATGGAGATAAAATTGATGAATATTTATCACAAGTTACATTGACAGAATTAAATATTGAAAAGACCAAATTATCAAACTCTTTAACTGATACAGAAATATATGATACATTGATGACTTTACCAAATAATAAGGCTCCAGAAGGATGGTTTCTCTCCAGAGTTTTATAAGGGATTAGAGAGTTACTGATCCCTTTATTTATGGGATAGTTGGATCAAATGAATGATTCCAGTGATTTACCAGATTCATTTAAGACAGCACTAATAAGTTATTCCAAAAAAGTGGAAGGATCCTTTGCTTCCATCTTCACATAGACCAATATATTTATTAAATACAGATTATAAAAATTTGTCTAAATTATTAGCTAACATATTAGCTAAATGTTTACCTAAATTGATAAATATAGACCAAACTGGTTTCATTAAAAATAGAATATCAGCAGATAATATTCTTAAGTTTTTACATTTATTAAATGTAGATCAAAAAAGAAAAAAATACCACCAGTAGCTTTGGGTTTAGATGCAGAAAAAGCATTTGGTAGATTAGAATGGGATTATTTATGTAACGTTTTGAAGGTTTTTGGAATTCCAACAAATTTTATAAATTGGATAAGAGCATTATATAATCACTCAAAGGCTAAAGTAGTTACAAATAGACAAACATTAAAACCTTTCTTATTGGAAAGATCATCTAGACAAGGTTGTCCATTAACATCATTTTTATTTGCGTGGGCATAGAATCTTTGGCAGAGATGATAAGAAGAGATAATGAGATTAAGGGTTTTAAGAGAGAAGATAAAGAACTTAACCATATAACAATTACAGTATGGAAACAGGCTATCTCGGCCCCTCTAGTCCACACTGATTTAAATGAACTCCACGTCCCACCTACCTGCTCCCTCTCCATAACCTTCCAATCCCCTCACATCCATACACTCATCCAACCTTCTCTTAAATGACCAAATTGACCCAGCTGCAACCACCTCTTCCAGAAGGTTATTCCACTCAGCCACCACTCTCTGAGTAAAAGAGTTTCCTCTTATGTTACTTCAAACATTTTGTCCCCTAACCCTTAATTTATGGCCCCTCATTCCAATTTCATCTACCCTCAAGGGGAAGCGCCTATTCACATCTACTCTATCTATCCCCCTCAACCTTCTACGTTCCAATGAATAAAGATCCAGTCTACTCAATCTTTCTTTATATTCTAGACACTGCAATCCAGGCAACATTTTAGTAAATCTTCCCTGCACCCTCTCTACCTTATTGATATCCTTCCTATAACTTGAGGATCAGAACTGCCCGCAATATTCCAAACTTGGCCTCACCAATGCCTGCCTTGAGCAGTCTCAACATCGCCTCCCAGCTCCTATATTCTATGCTTTGATTTACAAAGGTCAGCATACCAGAAGCCTTCTTCACCACCCTATCTACTTGAGAATCCACTTTCAAATAACAATGAACCATTACTCGAAGATCTCTTTGTTCTTCTGCAGAGCAGGACAAGGCCGGGGGCTTGTCAGCCAGGATGGAAGTGTGGTTCCTGACTCTGACTTCCTGGGGAAGAAAAGAGCCTTTCATGCGGTGTCACATTTAGTAGCGGTACAGAGGAGGGACCTGGTGGTGTGGAGTGCCTCAGAAAGGACTTCTTGCCACTGGGCGATGGGTAGGCCTTTCGACCTGAAGGCTAGCAGGATTGCCTTCCAGATGGTGGCATTCTCCCTTTCTATCTGGCCATTACCTCAGGGATTGTAGCTCATGGTCCTGCTCATGGCTATGCCCTTGGACATCAGGTACTGCGCAGCTCCTCACTCAGAAATGAGGATCCTTGGCGGCTATGGATGTAGCAGGGGTATCTGAACAGAGTGAATATGCTATGTAGTGCCTTTATGACTGTGGTCGTGGTCATGTCTGGGCAGGGGTTGGTGAAAGGTGTAAGGTAAAACATCATGAGATGGGAATGTGTAGGGAGTTACCCTGTACAGGGCAGTAACAAGAAGGGGAGGTGTCCTTGTACTCCTGTTAGGTAAAACATCATGAGATGGGAATGTACAGGGCTGTAACAAGATGTGAATGCATCCTTGTACTTACAAGATAAGAGAGACATTGATGGATTGAGAGGCAGGAAGCTAGCAGGGAAAGGATAGCAACAGTTTTAGTCATTGGACAAGTAATGATATGATGATGTTCTAAGCACATATCCAAGGGTATAAAAAATCACCATTTTGCTGATAACGGCAGAATGCATTCTCCGACTAACATGGTTGGTCGCAAGTGTTACAATCCGGTAATAAAGAACAAAGAACCCTGATTTCGACTCAGCCTGGTGTTTGTCTCACTCATTCATGAACAAAGCAGACCTAACAATTTGGTGACCCCGACGTGATGGGTGAGTGAACACTGGACGACGGTTTCTGTTTTTTCTGACAATCATCTCAGCCGGCTGATAAAAAGGTCCAGAGAAGCCTGTTTTAACAAAATTCTCTTTTTTTTTTAAATCTTTATGATTGTCAGTAAGAACTGGAGATCGGACAAATTAGACGACCACAATTGAAGGTCGCATGCCAGGATTGTGACACGTAAGTGATTACAGACAAGATAAAAGTCCTTAAGGTGTTTGAATGACATTTATTAAGTGCTTCGCAAGAAACTACTAGAGTTTAAAAGTCTTTATTGTGTCGTTGCAAAGTCCAATAGAGTGAGAAGGTGGTCTATAAACAATTGAGGACCTGAGTTTTCTGCCCTAAACTGGTTATTAAGAGGAGAAATCTCCCACGTGAAGGTTGGGCTTTGAAAGAAAACAAAGGTTCAGGCTTATTGGCCTCAATTGTATCTGAGAGACTGACTTATAAATGTCCGGTAGGTATGATAATGTCTGTACACTTGAGAAGTTAAGAATTTATTTCCCCAATTCGCCGTGGTGGAATACCACAGCAGACACTAGAGACCTTGAGACAACAAAAAAAGTACTCAGGGACGCCTGCCTGGTGAACAAGAACGACGACAGAAGGCTGCGACAGCTGTGTCCGGATCAGGTAGGAGATATTAATGAAAAAGTTGACAAACTCCTAAGAGACACCCAGTTTATTCGAAATACTTTTGATAAGTTAAATGAGGGTATTCCCAACATCACCAAGGAGATAAAGTTACGTAAATTCATAGATTGGTACAGGGAAACAGGACAAAAGTATAGCCCAAATATTTGGTTTTCTAGTTGTAATTTAACTTTCAGACCCCTTTGGGAAAACAGAGAGTGGAAAACGAGCAATCAGAGTATACAGGACAGTCTGAAGTCAATTGGAGGACAAGACTTAGACTGTTCCTTTAAAAGATATTAGTCATCCAGCTTGCAAGGAGACATTTTTAAAAGCAATTTTCGTTGACATAGATCCCCTAAACGGACAAAAACCTAAATTAAAACAGGCATTAGAAAGCGGTCCCGCAGCTATGGCTGTACAGTTGCCTGCTAAGACTTTTGACCAAGTTATTAAGGAAATTAATCAGGAATTAGAGGAGCGAAATACCAGTAATGCGGCATTGGAAAAACAAAAAATGCTCCGAAAATGTGTAGACCGCTGGAGGAAGAGGGGTTGGTTACCCGGGGGCACTGAGATGTTCCTGACAGGTGAGGAAAAAAAAAATTTTAAAACGTAGAGGCTTAGATAAGCTGGAAGAAACAAAACACAGAAGGGAAAGGAAAAGTGCCTGTTTCCAGTTTCCAGCCACGAAGTGTCCGGGTTTGCTCTCTCCCTCCCTCCTTTCACCCTCCCCCCTCTCTCTTCTCTCCCCCTCTCTCTCTTCTCCCCCCCCTCCTCTCTCACCCACTCCCCCTCCCAATCCCAATCTGTGGCGGTGCTGCCCTGAAATCCCCAGGTTGGGCAGGGCAGAGAAATACAATTTGGTTTTAATTTTGTGCCCACAATTCCAGCTCCGCATCAAATGGGATCCTGTTTTATCCTCTCTCCCTCCCTCTTTCCCGCACCCCCACCATTGCGGGATCAGGGCAGACATTGTGGGCTGACATGTAGCTCACTCGAGGTGGGAGGGAAGGAAGGAGTGATAGTTCCCAGTGGTGGGAGACCCAATCTGATCCAGACCAGTGATCACAGGATGAGAACCTTTTAAAACCTTTGAAACGAAAGTGTTAATCTGAAGACTTTTCTCCCAGTGGGGCCAGTGCAAGGCATTTTCTCTCTCTATCTCTTGTGCTCTGTGTATCTGCCTCTCTATCTCTTTCTCTCGCTATGCTCTCTCTCTCTCTCTCTCTCTCTCTCTCTCTCTCTCTCTCTCTCTCTCTCTCATAGTCTCTGGATGTATGTGATGTCATGTATGTACTCTGACAATAAATCATTTATAAGTGAGTCTTATACAATTATACAAACGGGACACAGAAAACAAAATCTTTAATCGCGAGTCAGCAAAAAAGAGGGTGAGAGACAAGGAGATGCAGTACCGCGATGTCCTAGCTATATTCGAAGAATTTGGTCTCCCTGATAACCCACCTATTATGGCCCCTGTAGAAATAGCTTGTAGACCCCCGCCCTATGCATATGTGGAGTCACAAGGTGCCCCTGGCACCCCAGATGGGATCCTGGAGTCACGTCCCTTATATCCAGATATTGAGACACTGGGGTGTGACAAGAACCTCGGGAATAGGGACACATCAGACGAGGTACAGGCCCCTTTAATAAAAATAGAAGGGGGAGTAATAGATGTAGAGACCCCTCTGGAGTCCAAGAAAATAGAAAAGGAGTTAGAGATACAGAAATGGAACATGAAAAAGGTTCAGGTTAACATTAAAAACTTAAACAGAGATATTAATGTGCTGGGGCAGATCAGTGAGGATCAAAAAGAATTAATGGTAGGTGTATTGAAGGAAGTGGAAAAGATAACTACAACACTGTCAGGAGAAATTAAAGCTGAAGGAATGGTAATAGGAGTAAAGGACGAAAAGTGTAGTACAGATGAGGAAACGAGATACGATCCACCATGGGAGGAAAGTAAAAGGAAAAGACTTGGGAGGGAGAAAAATAGACATGCCTACCTGGACATAGTTAGAACAAAAGAGAAAGATGTGAAACAACTAAACTATGGCCGAAAAGATTATCTTAGAGATGAACGTGACCAATATACCTTTGACCCTGAGACATTGGAAGCTGATAGGGACAGTGACAGTGACGAAGAAGAGTCAGAACAAGGTGGGATAAATAAATGCATGCCAAGAGTAAAGAAGGAGCAGAAATCCCCAAAATTGAGATATCAATGCCCATTACTGATCACGGGACGGGGAACTCAAAAATATGTACCCTGGTCACGAATGGACTTAGAGAGTTTAATGAAAAAACTACCTCCGTTGAGTAATGGGGCTAGTCCATGGATTTCTTGTTTTGAGCGAGAAACCTGCCAAGAACAATTAGCACTCGCAGATGTCAGAACTATCATGATAAAATTAAAGGCAGAAGGGGCCCTGAAGCAAATAGAGAAAATTGTAAGAAGCAGTAAATTGGGGGATGAAATAGAATTTAACCCACTTCGGAATAAATTTTGGGAAGCACTTAGAGAAACATTTCCTACACCCTATAGTTTGGATGCCTTGGTAACCCTTCAACTAAAGGAAGGAAAGACTGCACACGAGTATTTCACTCGAGCATGGGACTTATGGGAAACAGGGACTGGAGAAAGACCCGACCACAGCCCCTTAGGAAGGGCTCACTTTCGTAATGGGATAATAAACGGACTACCTGCTACGGTTCAAGCAAAATTAAGGGACATTGTGGGATTAGAGACAATGTCAGAGGATTTGTGGAAAAGACACCTGACACATGCAATCAAACGACATCGTCAATCAGAGCATGCTAAGTCAGAAAGTGCGTCCCAGAAGGAGGTGGACAAGACAACCGATAAATTGGTGAGAGCCATAGAACATATAGGGGTTAAATTAGCGGCCCAACAGATAGTCCCACAGGTCATGGGGCCAGTGATAAATCCGGGACCCCAAGTAAGAAATGGTTGGGAAAGACAGCTAGGTACAATGTATAGAGGGGAACATGCAGTATGCTGGTACTGCCAAAATCCTGGACACTACCAGCGGAACTGTCCGGAGGCTGGGAGAGCAAGGGGAAAAAGATTACCCTCTATGAGAGGCTATCGGGGAAGAGGAGGAAACTTAAGAGGACAAGCAAGGGGTAGGGGTGGACACATTGATGGGCCCCAGAGAATCGGGGGGTGGCAGAGTGATCAACAAGTCCAGGCACCTCAGTGTAATGACTATATTGAGGAAGGTGCTGAATTTGATTATTGAAGGTGCCCAGGAGAATCAAAAATCACGCCTCCCTGGGAGCCACCAAAAATTTGGGGGACGGTAAATGGAGAAAAAATTGAATTTATGGTTGACACAGGGGCAGCAGTTACGACAGTGATTAAAAAACCCCCAGGGAGCACATTTTCGGGCAAAACATTATCTACAATAGGATTCTCCGGGATAAGGGAAACACAGCCCTATACAGATAACATCGACATGACATTTGGACGACAAAGGGTTAAAACGCCTGTCCTGGTTGTGCCAAGTTGCCCCATTAATTTATTAGCAAGGGACATTCTTACTAAACTAGGAATAACCATACAATGTTCTGAGAAGGGCCTTCGGTTAACATACCCAGGGGATACAATAAGAAGGGGAGGACAGTTTATAGTAATGACCCCATCTAACGCTTCAGAAGACTCTGTGGAGGTTAGTATTTTCTGGAGTCGGCTACTGTATGATGAACCAGGCCCAGGGCTGATTAAACAGTTTTTTGAGTGGAGGGCCAGTATTCCTCGGTATGGGGATTACCATTATCCACTAGATCCTATGCATGTTACATTAAACTACACCATCCACCCGGACCAGGAATATGAGGAGAGGTGGGACTCTCTAAAAGAAGGGAAGACAGAAATGATACATTGTCCATTTATCTTTGTAGGTAAGGAGGGAATAGCTGCTATGGTTGTCATGACAGAAGAACAATGGAGTGGTTCTGCTTAGAAGTAGAAAGTGTGCCTCATGTGACCTTGGGTATTGCCAAAGATCATCACGCTCGACAGCTGGGTCCGAGGGTAAAGGAAGCGATAGGGTGTGAATACAGGCAGACAGAAATCCCGGGATATTCCACCCCGGAGGGAGGAAAATTTGTCAGACTGAATATTGAAGCATGGGACCAGGTAGTGAATGAGAAAGTAGAAAGAGACCGAGCCATAGAAGGAAAAAATATTGATCACAGAGACTCAGACAAATATCTTTCTAATCTGAGTCCACATATATGGACAACGGGGCCCTATGATGTGGGAGTAATAAAAGGAGAGGTATTTCTAGAATTGGCCAACCCCGGGCAGAAACCAATATGGAGAAAACAATACCGCTTGTCGCCCAGTCAGGAGGAGGGTATTAAAGGAACGATAGAAGGGTTAATGGAGTCAGGGGTTTTAAGGGCGGCACCTGACAGTATGTGGAACACGCCCATCATGCCTGTTCCCAAACCGGGTAGAAAAGACTGGAGGATGGTACACGACCTCCGGGAGATTAACTTGGCTACCAAGACCATCGGGAGACCAGTCCCAGACCCATATGTAGCACTTAGGGCTCTGAGTCCGGAGCACGAATACTATACTGTCATTGATCTGGCAAACGCATTCTTCTGCTTGAATTTAGCTGAGGAATGGCAAGACTGGTTAACTTTCCCTTACCAAGCACATCGGTACACATACACTAGATTACCTCAGGGTTATAAGGACAGTCCAGGACTGTTCAATCAGGCCCTTAGCGAAATCCTAATGAAATTAAAGCTCCCGGAAGATGTTACACTGATTCAGTATGTAGACGACCTACTATTAGCAGGGAAAACGCCACATGGGTGCCTGACAGGGCAGCCAAACAGGTTACTGGTTATCATGAACATATACAGGGGATGATTTTGAGGTCCCATAACAAAAAAAATGAATCTGAAACTAAGGAGACTTGTAGCAGATTGAATGACTACACAGATGAGTTTTGTGGAGGAAGAGTGCTGTACAACTGACTCCCCGCTAACTGGGATGGTCGGTGTGCTCTAGTAACCCTTAATGCGCCAGTGCTGATTGTCAAAAGGCAGGAGGGAGACGAGGATTCCCTAGAATTGCGCCACACAGAGAGTTGGCTGTGGAGAAAAAGGAGGAGTGTTGGACTCTTGGGGCCGGGAGGAAGGAACCCTGATGGGGTATGGATTGATGCCATTGGCCAAGCCCGGAATATTCCGGACGAATTTAAGTTAGCCGATGAGATTGCAGCTGGGTTTGAAAGCTTTCCTGTTTTTAGTGCAATTTTTCCCATCACTGTAAATAAGAATGTTAATAGGATCAACCTTATTCACTATAATGTCCAGCGCCTTGCAAATTTGACCAGGGACGTTGTTGAGGCAATACATCAACAACTGTCAGAAACTTCCCTTATGACACTTCAGAATAGGATAGCGATTGATATGGTCCTGGCAGAGAAAGGTGGAGTGTGTGCTATGTTTGGAGATCTATGCTGCACTTCTATCTCTAATAACACAGGGCCAGATGGATCACTCACTAAGGGGTTAACGAAACTTAGGGCATTGGCGAAAGAATTAAAAGCCCAGTCTGGAGTCTCCAATCCTGTTTTATCCTGGTTACAGGGAGTGTTTGGGAGATGGAGCACATTGTTAGGACAACTTTTGCTGGGTTTGTTCATTTCTGTATCAATTTTTATCACTTGTGGCTGTTGTTGTATTCCATGCATTCGAACGCTGGTCACGAGGACCATAGAGAGAGCCTTTGCTGACCGTGATGAACTGCCTCCGAAATATCAAGCTGTGCAGGCTGTGGAGCAAGACTATCTCACATTACAGGAGGCGGAGAAAGTTGCTGAGATCGATCTGGAGTCTGATGGGGAATGTGATGGAAAGGAGGGATTGTGAATTAGATTGTTACACATATAATTTTAACCTTGCTTGTAACCTAAATATTATAACCTTGATTGTAGAACAAATATTATGAATTAGATTGTAGACCATATGTTAACTTGGGAATTTACTAATGTATGGGGGGTTAGCTAGTTTTTTGCTTGGGGGCAAATGGGATGAAACTTGTAAACGGGCAATGGGATCGGGGTGACGGATGGGGGGTGTACGCAAAGGAGGGTTGGGGGAGCCCTCGCCCACCAGCCGAACTACCCTGTGAACAGAACCCGTATAGAGCTTGGCAATAATAGGCGAACTAATGTAACGCGGTGGTAGCATAGTCAGGGCGAGATTGTCCTCTAAAGAGGACAAAGGAGGGATTGTAAGGTAAAACATCATGAGATGGGAATGTGTAGGGAGTTACCCTGTACAGGGCAGTAACAAGAAGGGGAGGTGTCCTTGTACTCCTGTTAGGTAAAACATCATGAGATGGGAATGTACAGGGCTGTAACAAGATGTGAATGCATCCTTGTACTTACAAGATAAGAGAGACATTGATGGATTGAGAGGCAGGAAGCTAGCAGGGAAAGGATAGCAACAGTTTTAGTCATTGGACAAGTAATGATATGATGATGTTCTAAGCACATATCCAAGGGTATAAAAAATCACCATTTTGCTGATAACGGCAGAATGCATTCTCCGACTAACATGGTTGGTCGCAAGTGTTACAATCCGGTAATAAAGAACAAAGAACCCTGATTTCGACTCAGCCTGGTGTTTGTCTCACTCATTCATGAACAAAGCAGACCTAACAAAGGGAAGTGGGAATATTCATCAGTAATGTTGAGGAAATATACATTTCTGTTGGTGGAGGGGAGGGGGGCCCTTAAAGTCCATCCTCAGGCTTTTGAAAGGGTGGGTGGCTTTTAATCAGGTGTGTCTTGTCTGGCCAGTAGAATTTGGGTATACATTCGGTGTAGATTGGGCAGTTCTGGGTCAGCTCCCTGATATCCTCAACCGAGTAAGGGAGGTTGCGAGTTCTAATGAAGTAATAGAACCTGGTGACCCCGGGGTGGCAGAGGCTGCTGTGGAGAACTTGGAGGCGGTCCAACTACACGTTGGTGCATGTTCCTCGAGACAGGGCATCAGGAGACTCATTGAGCTTCCCGGGCCGGTACATGTAATTTTAGGTGGATAGCTCAATTCTCCACCTTGGCATCTTGTCGTTTCTTAATTTTTCCCCACTGTTTGATATTGAACATTTTCTTTGGCTTGGCTTCGTGGACGAAGATTTATGGAGGGGGTAAAAGTCCACGTCAGCTGCAGGCTCGATTGTGGCTGACAAGTCTGATGCGGGACAGGCAGACACGGTTGCAGCGGTTGCAGGGGAAAATTGGTGGGTTGGGGTTGGGTGTTGGGTTTTTCCTCCTTTCTCTTTTGTCAGTGAGGTGGGCTCTGCGGTCTTCTTCAAAGGAGGTTGCTGCCCGCCGAACTGTGAGGCGCCAAGATGCACGGTTTGAGGCGATATCAACCCACTGGCGGTGGTCAATGTGGCAGGCACCAAGAGATTTCTTTAGGCAGTCCCTGTACCTCTTCTTTGGTGCACCTCTGTCACGGTGGCCAGTGGAGAGCTCGCCATATAACACAATCTTGGGAAGGCGACGGTCCTCCATTCTGGAGACGTGACCCACCCAGCGCAGCTGGATCTTCAGCAGCGTGGATAAAGGCTACATAAAGGCTCATTGGTCATTTAGTAGGGTGAATGGTTTGGTTGCCAGGTAGTGCTTCCAGTGGCACACAGCTTCTACTATGGCCTAGCCTCCTTTTTGATGGCTGAGTGCCAGAGTTAAGGGTCCTGGAATGTTCAGGAAAAGAAAGCTACTGGCCTGCCCACCTGGTTGAGTGTGGCGGCCAACGCATCACTCTCCACCTGGAAGAGGATGGATTCATCCACAGCATGCATCACTGCCTTGGTGATGCCGCCCTAAATGTGTGTGAATGCTGCTTGGGCTTCCGCCAACCGGGGAAAATTGGTAGTTTTCACCAGGGGATGGGCTTTGTCTGCATAATTAGGGACCCTCTGGGCGTGGTAAGAAAAGAGCCCAACCAGCTTTTCAGGGTCTTGAGGTTGTGATGCAATGGGAGTTCCAGCAGGCGGAGCATGCAGTCAGGGTCGGGCCCATTGACACCATTTTCCATCACGCAACCCAGGATGGCCAGCTGTGAAGTGCTGAACACGCACTTCTTTTGGTGGCATGCGAGGTTGAGGCTTTGCCATCTGGAGAAATTTCTCTAGATTAGCTCCATGATCCTTCTGGTCATGGCTGCAGATGGTCACATTGTCTAGATAGGGAAATGTGGCCTTTAGCCTGTAATCATCCACTATCTGGTCCATCTCCCTCTGGAAGACAGAGACCTTGTGGGTGACCCTGAAGGGTCCCTGAAGGGGACCCAGAGGTGGCCATCCACCTCGAAGGCAGCGTATAGACTGTCCTCCGGGTGATTGGGAGTCGGTGGTAAGCCGACTTGAGGTCAATGGTTGAGAAGGCCCAGTACTGGGCGATCTCGTTCACCATGTCGGCAGTGTGGGGGAGGGAGTAGGCATCCAGCTGGGTTTAATGGTTCATGGTCTGGATGTAGTTGATGACCATGCAGTGTTTCTCTCCACTCTTAGCTACGACCACCTGTGCCCTCCAGGTGCTGGTGCTGGGTTCTATGATCCCTTCAGTCAGAAGTCATTTAACCTTCTTTGATGAAGGCTCTATCACTGGGGCTGTATTGTCTGCTCTTGGTGGTGACAGGTGGTGACAGTCTTGAAGGGTGGACGGACCACAGATCATGTTCGGAGGGGAGAGCTGGTGGTTTAAAAATTGATAATTGTGGACTGTGAGGGGGGTGTGGCCCATCAAATTGCATTTGGATGCTCTTGAGGTGGCACTGGTGTGCAGATCTGTGGCATGATAAGGAGTTTAAAAATTCTTGTACTCGGTGCCACACATGGTCATTGTCACAGAGCAGCTACCGTGGATCTCGGCCAAGTGGGATTTGGAGGCCAGGGCAACTTTACACTTTGCTGGAGTTACCGCGAGGAAGTAGCATTGTACTGTGCCCGGATGAATGAAGCTCTCTATCCTCGCTGTATCAAATAAGCAGTTTGTGATACAACAGTTTACCTTGAAGCACATCATGGTCCTGGCTAGTTGATGTGGGCTGTCCTGATCCAGGGTAATGGAGTCCAACTTCTGGTCTCTGTCTGAATTGCTGTTGTGATACTGGTTTGGGGACATCCCTCAAGTTGCCTGCCCCCATGTCACACACACAGTGCTGTTAATTGCCACCAGAAGTGATGCCGGAAGTGACACCAGAAGTGGTGCCATCCTGATTTGCCATCCCCATCGTCCCGCCGAGCTGTTCCCTGTGACCAGAAGTGGCACTGGAAGTGAAGCGATACAAGATGGTGGTGGGTGCCGGCAGCACACGACACTGCTGGGGGAAGGTTGGGATCTATACACTTTCCATAGTGTTTTTTCTTCCAGCAGACAGGACATGTAGCATTTCAGGCTGAGCAGGGATGTTTCGCGTGGCCGCAGAAGTAACACGTCGTCGCGTCTCATGAAAGTGTTGAGGCAGTGCAGCCACTGATCAAATTTGATGAAGGCCTCAAGATGTTTAGGGTCAGTGTCCAGTTTATCCATCCGCATTACCTTGTCCACGGCCCAAAATGTTAAGGTAATTAAATTGTAGTGCTATCGATCAACCACATTAGACAGGGAGTTGTGATAAATAGGCTTTAATCACTATAAAATATTAGCATATCTCACATGTTGCATCCCAGCTCTAAGGCAGGCACTGAGGGAGGAGTTTGGGCGTAACAGCCTTTATGGGGATTTTTGAGGGAGGAATCACAGGTTAAGGGGGCGGGCCAGCCCATACAGTACATTCATACAGACAGTGCTAATAGCTACACAGTGGTTCCACCACACAAGTGGAGCCGCTATTTGTAACTATTTATTTTTCAGAGGTAACCTACACGTTTTGTTTGTTTACTCGTAACCTTAACATGAATGCAATTTCATATTAAAATGTGTTTAGATCCATTTGGTCCATTAACTCACATGCACTTTTTAAGTGGACATTTTGATTGCTTTCCATTCTACCATAGAGATATAAAGTCTGTAATAAATTTTATTTATATCTCTAAGATTCTATAGACCTTGGTTGTGAACCTGAGCCGCGCAAAAAAAGTTTCCAATTGGGCCCCGCAGCTCCTAAGGCCGGCCCTGCCCTGGCTAATCAAGAATCTATCAATCTCTGCCTAAATACACCCAATTACCTTGCCTCCACAACTCCCTGTGGCAACAACTTCCACAGATTCAGATGGGCATTCTGACGGGTAAGATTTTCATACAGAGGGTATTAGTTATACAATTAGATGCAATTATGACGTTTGCAAGCCATTTGGACAGGTACTTGGACAGGTAAGAAAAGAGGGATATGAGTTTAATGCAGATACATGGGATTAGTGTAGAAAGGCAGCATAGCCAGTATGAAGTTAAACAAGAAGGTCTGCAGATGCTGGAGTCAAGTGCAATATACAAATGTACTGGAGAAACTCAGCATGTCACATAAAGGAAATAAGAGCCTCTTAATTCGGTCCCATACAATTATAAATTGATCTGATCAAGACATTTAAAAACAGCAAAAAAATGTATTATCAAACAAGATCTTTTCCTTCCTTAGAAACAAATGCAAAATAAACAAACCACTTTCCTTTTAGTCTTTTTAAGATTGCAATGTCGGGAAAATCATGGAAAAAATTAACATTATTACTGTGTTATGAGCCTAGAGGACCCCAAAACCCAGCAGCAATAGATATTCATCAAGACAAGTGGAGACTTAAACAAAAGTTGCTTTTAATTATCTTTAAACATGAAAACAGGATCAAACTCTTAACATATTAGTATTAACTAACCTAACTTAACCCCCTTCTAATTCTAAGTGCACGTGTATGCAAGTTTAGAAAAGTTCTTTGATTCACAGTCCAATCTCACTTCTCATTCCTCCAATTTCACTGGTTGCAGGCAATTCTTGTACTGTGCACAGAATTTAATAGAACTTTATGAAGTTCACCAGGCTTTGGTGGTTGAAAGGTAAATGGTTACTGCTCAGGAAGGTTCTTGTCAGTTTTCAGAGAGAGATTTATTGTTCACTGGACACAAACGAATTCCTTCAGAATCCACTTCAGTGTCTTGCCGAAGAAACCTGCCCCATCAGGGTTTTCTAGATGATAATCACTTTCTTTCAGGTCCCCACAGAGTTCCTTTTTGTTTCAAGTAAAACATTAGGAAGCCAGTCTTCTCCTCTTGTATGGACTACAAGGACTTCCAAATGGGGTTTTCCACAAGCTTGCCAGCTTGTCCTATTCCAGTCCCAGCTGCTGCTGCTGACTGTAAAACTGCAGAACTTGTCTCTGTATCTCACTCTCTCTTTCTCTCTCTATGTGAGAAAGCCTGTTTTACTTTCTCTGCTTGCAAAACCACATGACCCCCCTACAACAGCAAGTTCAACTCCAGACAAGTTTTTTCATCTGTTGCCTTTTTGTAAACAACAATCCATTAGTGAAGTCTCTTGGGCACTGTCCAAAGCTTTTGCAAAGGTTCAGGGGTGGATATGTCTAGCATGAGCAGAGCTCCAGTATTTTATATAAGATCTGTTTTAAAGTGTTTGTATGTGTCCTACACTAAAAAGAACTGCCCCAATTTATCTCCGCAAAACATATCTATATGCAATACAAACATAACATAATCTGTCATAATATTTCCAGTAGGATTTACACCGCAGACTTCCTCGAAAAAGTTGTAGGGGTCCTGCAGGATAAATCACGGTGTGCAGGAATTGACTCAAAATTAGATTGCCCGTGTCGCGGCAAGTTTCCTTGATTTTTCCATTACATGTCTGCAGTCTAAAAACCTTAAATGGGCATTTTTTTTTACACAGAAACTTCGGGACTATTCAAAAATAAAATGAGCATACTTACTTCCTGTGTGTCCTGATGAGGCACTGGATGAACTCAGCAGGTCAGGATGGTCACAGCTGGAGGCGGGACCCTACCCCCTTAAAATGCCGGGTTGCCGGTTATTCATGGTGCAGTGGGAAAGCCTTTGCATACCCAGTAAGTTTGCAGTGTGAACTAGTTCGGGCTCAGACCTTTTATTGAGACCTGAAACATGATGGAGTCGCTCTGGTTTCCACCATCCACTGTTCACGCTTCCAGTCCTTTCTGAGAGACTACAAGAATAAACTGGAGTTCAAATGACTTCCGCACCCTGAATTTTCGAGGTAGGCTATGAAGTGATGCAAGAGAACATTTGTAAGGGAATTTGGTTTCAAAGATTTCATTAATGGCGGGGAATAGTTAAAAGTGTTTCAATTCACTCCTTCCGGCCCAGCGACGAGTGCCAGACATAACGAGAACTCCTCCGTGATGCAACCCCACAAAAGCAAACACTTTTTTTTCCAGAAGCAAACACACAAAACCAAAAGACTGTACAACAGACTTTATGCGACGTAAACTTCCACAGAGCCGGCTGTGAGGAGAGCTGCTGTAAACTCTGAGAGTGACTTGGAAGGGCCGGCTCAGGCTTAGATCCCGGAGGGTGATTGACACCCGACCGCAGTGGGGCTTGGTCCATTCAGGTCGGCTGATTGACAGCCGGCCAGGTGTTGTCTTGTCCTCTTCTGCAGGTACAGAGGTTGTCCCCTGCAGTTGGCCAGTGGTGTACCACCACACCCTTCAATTTACCCCCACACCAAAGAGAGTCTGCAGACACCCAGGGTGCGGTATAAAAGACAATGCTGCAGAAACTCTGCTGGATTTTAGAGAGCAAAAGATAACCAATGTTTCGGACCTTATTCAGGATGAGTTCAAGGTGAAGGTGATGGGAAGCTGATGGGAAGCTGAGTTTTTCCAGCATTGTGCCTTTTCTGGTTATTAACCTGTATCCAAAACCAGAGCGTTGACTTATTGTCAAGTTGGAAAATGCAAGGGTGGACATTTTTATGGCGAGCAGAACTTTTTGGTCATTCCGTGGGATCTCCAATGATCCGCTATGGCCGAGGAATGAATGAGGGAAGGAAACCGAGAGAGGTGGAAGCCTAGAAGTTGCCAGTCTCGATGAACTGGAAGGAGGGGCTGTTACTGCAGGGGCGGCTGCTCGCCTTCGACCTCCTGAAGAAGCAGGTGTACCCCAGGCTCCAGTGCTCCAAGCTGACAAACTCTCCCCTGCTGGGGAGACGAGCCCCGACGGAGCAGCTGAAGTCCGGACCATCCCGCAACTTCAACACCCCCGCTGACCGGCTGCAGCGAGGAAGATCCCACCGAGGACTTCGAGCGAGCGGAACGTCGGACCCCCGACTCGCTCAAGTCCCAGCCAGAGGCGGGTGAGAGCTGGGGCAAGCAGGCGAGACAGGGATTGGAGAAGAGCCGGGAAGCCCGGCCCTGCGAGCAAGGTGGTTCTGGAAATGTTCCCAAGGTCTCTATCTTGAGTCATACAGCGTGGAAACAGGCTCTTCAGCCCCTCCTGTCCAGACCGTTCAAGATGTCCCAACCCACACAAGTCCCACGTCCATGCAATTTAGCCTAAACCTATACTGTATCCGTCCATTAGACCTGCTCCTCTGGCAGCCCGATCCGTACACTCTGTGTAAACGGAGTTACCCATCGTTAAACCGGCGTCCCGTGGTCCCCGACTTTGTGGCGTTCACCGCGATGAAATCGAGCTTCGTCCATCCCGACCTTTTCATTCATTTCATGCAGGCGAAGAAACTTTTGATTTTCTTACTTTTCTTCGTTTTTTAACACCCCATGATCTCCACCTCTACCCGTTTCTCCATCTCTTCCACCTTCTGTTTAATGCCCCCCCAGTTTATTTTCCCCCTTCATCCCTCAACACACCCCTTCTTACTGCTGACCATTTCTATCCTTGGATTCAGCTTGACCCGTCGAGTTCCTCCTGCTTTGCTCGAGGGTCTGGCATCTGCAGTTGCATTTCTCTCAATCGCAGTGAGTTCGATTCCATGAAAGGATCTGTACGCCATCCCCTTGTCACACTTGCTCTCAAAAAATAAACTACCACTCAGACAATCCTGGGATTCGCGATGTGTTTTTTTTAAACAGTGGGTTCCTGGAGTTCAGAGGTAATTGATAAAACCATTGTGAGTTCCGTGGAGGGCGCAGAAGGGGGCTGACGGTGTTGGTGGCTAGTTTGTGTGATGTGGCCCATTCTTTCTGTCGCTTCTTTTCCTCTTTCTCACCACCCCACATTCTCACCCAATTTGACCTCATGGGGTCAAGGGTTCTCAGGAAGCAGTCAAGAGATGCTGCACTTCTTCAAGAAACGTCAGAATACCCTTGAGTCTGTATTCACTTCCCAAAGCAGAGGTGGGAACAGACCATCTGTTTCAGGAGTCTGGTATGGACACGCAACCTGTCCAAGATAACATTTTGTTCGGGCACCTGCCCACATTTTACTCATATCTTGATGAGGTGCTCAAACCAGGAACGTTGGATATAAAAAGTTTTGAGCCCAAAGGACCCCAAAACCCAGCAGCAATGGACACTCACCAAGACAAGTAGTTACTTAAATGAAATTTGTTTTTAATTATCTTTAAACATGAAAACAGAATCAAACTTTAGCTTAAATAACCCAACTTAAGTCCCTTCTAATTCTAAGTGCACATGTATGTAATGTGGGTGTAAATTTAAGAAAAGTTCTTTGGTTCACAGTTCAATCTCACTTCTCCTTCTTCCAAGTTCTCTGGTTGCAGGTATTTCTTATACTGTGCACAGAATTTAACATGAATAAAGTTCACTAGGCTTTGGTGCTCAAAAGGTAAATATTTACCACTCAGGAAGGTTCTCTAGGTTTGCAGTGAGAGTTTCAGGATTTCCACAACCGAGGTATCACCATTCATCACCTCAATGTCTTTCTGATGAAACTTGCCCCATCAGGGTTCTCCAGATGATAACCTCTTTCTTTCAGGCTAACACAGAGTTCCTTTCTGTTCCACTTATTCCAAAAGAAACATCAGACAGATAGCACTTCCAGCCATCTGCCACTCTGGAGCTTCTGTTTCAGTTCCAACAAGCTTCCCCTCACTGACACCGTTTCAATTGCGTGTCTCTCTCTCCATCTCTGAGATTCAAACTCCCAGCCACATGTCCTCTCTCTCTCACTTGCAAAATCCACTTCTCCAGCAAACAATAGGAGTTAGTCTTCTGCTCCCATCTGTTGTTTTTAGGAAAACAAACCTCTCATTGACCTTTGAGTGAGGACTTTGCAGAAAAGTCAGAAATGTCCAACACAGACAACCAGTCTCCAGTCCATTCATTTCATAACATCATTTCAATTAGCATCTACTGAATATTAATTCAATATTTCAAATAAGATCGGTTTTAAAAATGTGCATATGTATGTAACCTACTGATTTTACCAATTTATCTCCTAAACTCATTCCCAAATATTACATCACAGTATCTTTATCTGTGCTATATAAATTATACCGGTTGACCTACTGAGTTTCTCCAGCATTCTGTTTTTACTTCAATCACATTTCAGACTTTCATATTTACTTTTGTCCAAGATAACACACTGGGCCACATCACACATTGAACTATGGCCTCAATTCTGGGGGACAGTGGCTGGGAAGGAACATTGATGGTCATTTGAATTGCCTTCCAGAGAATGTGAAGGATCTTCAGGTGATAGCATTGGCTTGCAAAGACAACCATTCAAGCAGGCATGTTGGAAATTTTCCAAACTTTACTCCATTTTAGTATCAGGGCTAAAATTCCCCTCTCGTATTTTAACGGGGTAATTTACTCAATGAGTTAACAGTTCTATTCTCAATGGAATGTTTCTTTCTGTAGCAAGTATTAATTTCACTCTGTGTAGATGGGGGAATGCATTTAAAAGCACTGAAGATGCTCACTTGAGCATGGCAGTGTATGAAGGGAGCTTGTTAAATTTTCAAAGCCCTAAATAGCTTACTGGTTTTTTTTTCTTGCAGGGTAGTTTGTGTAGACAATAAAGCTGCATTGTAAATTCCAGCCTACATTCACTTTTCTTCTTGATTTTCCACGTCACAGCAGTGACAAACCTTAAACTATTTCATTGACCATAAAACCCTTTGTGATGTCCTGAGATTGGTAGGACACTTTTGTAAATTTCTGACTGGAAGAAAAGGGCAGTGGGATCTTTCAATGCAGATTCCTTAATGTTGTTCACATTGCAGTTAAATACATTTTCTTTTTAGGTCAGGACTCATTTTCTTCTCCTGCTATTTCCAATAATTAGGTACATGTTAATTCTAGTCAAGAAGCTACAAACTCTAGGCCTCTGTACCCTACTGTACAACTGGATCCTGACGTTCTCTTTGGAAGACCATAGTCGGTATGAATTGGCAACTGATCATCAACACAGGTGCACCCGAAGGATTCGTGCTTAGCCCACTGCTCTATTCATTCTACACCCATGACTGAGTGGCCAGGCATAATTCCAATGTCATCTACAAGTTTGCTGATGACATCATAGTTGTCGGCAGAATCCAAACAGCAATGAGGAAGTGGGCAGGAGGGAGATAGATCAGCTCATTGAATGGTGTAACGACAACAACCTTGTGCTCAAAGTTAGCTAAATCAAGGAGATGATCGTGGACTTCAGGAGGAAGTCAGGGGAACACAACCCAGTCCTCATTGAAGGCTCTGTAGTGGAGAGAGTCAAGAACTTCATAAACCTGCGTGTCTATCTCCGAGGATGTCCTGAAATCTCCACATTGATACAATCACAAAGGTGGCTCACCAGTGGCTATATTTTGTCTGAGGCAGCTTGGCATATCACCAAAGATCCTCGTAAACTTCTACATAACTAGGCCTTGGGAACAGATGTCCCAACTGAAACCCCAACACTCAGCAAAGGGGAGTTTGTCACAAATTTATTACTTTATGCTCATATTTAGGAAGGGGAAGGTGTGTTAATTGGGCTTCAGAGAGGTTGTAACTGTTATCATCTTTAAGAAAGGAGTAGATCAAATGTGTTCATTAGAGTGCCGCAGGGAAGTCACTACTGAAGATCTTCACTACTGAAGAGCTACTCTCACAATCATTGCGCAGATTCTGTATTTTCAAAAGCATAGAATATGTGATATTTACTGAACTACAGATACAATAAAAATGCAGAAAGCAGCGACATAGCCCTTCAATCTCAAAGGCTGTAAATGGCCTCCTTAAATTTGGTCCACGATGGGAAGGAAACCATATTTAATCAGGGAAGAACAGAACCATTTTCAGCAACGAACTGTTGTAAAACAAGATTGTGACATTGCTTGAACACTTTTCCAATATTTCATGAACTAATAATTCCATTACAATTTCCAATCTTGAGAATGGAGTAACTTCATCTTTCTCTCCTGTCTGCAGCTCAACATAATTCCTAGATCAGATATTAAAAATGGCAATGAGAAAGTATACAGGAGGAAGATAGATCATCTCGTTGAATGGTGTAAAAACTTTGCGCTCAACATCAGCAACACCAAGGAGAGGATTGTGGACTTCAGGAGAAAGTCAGGGAGAGGGTCAAGAACTTCAAATTCCTTGGATGTCAACATCTCCAAGGATCGATCATGGAGCCTCCATGTTGATGCAATCACAAACAAGGCTCACCAGGGAGACTATACTTAGTGAGGTGTCTGAAGAGATTTGGTATGCCACCGAAGACTCTTGTAAACTTCGAAAGGTGTACTGTGGAGAGCATTCTGGCTGGTCGCATCACTGCCTGGTATGGAGGTGCCAACTCTCAGGACAAGAATAAAGTCCAGGCCTGCAACATCACAAGCACCAGACTTCACTCCATTGAGGACATCTACATGCAGCGGTGTCTTAAAAAAGCAGCCTCTATCCTCAAAGATCAGGCCATGCTCTCTTCACTCTGCTACCATCAGGGGAAGAAGGTACAGGAGCCTAAAGATGAGCACTCAGTGGCACAAGGACAGCTTCTTCCCCGCTGCCAACAGATTCCTAAATAATCAATGAAACAAAGTCACTGCCTTACTTTTCATGCATTATTTTTAAATTTTTTTTATAGTAATGATGTAAGATGGTTATAATATGAATGTTTGCCCTGGGACACTGCTGCAAACAGTGAATTTCATGACTTGTTCATGACAATAAATCCTGATTCTGATAAAGCAGAAATGTAACATCACACTATTACAACCTAGACCATCAGCAGTAGAAATTGCCCAAGACAATAGTATATTCTAAACAATAATTTATATTAATAACTATTAATAATAACATTTTTACTTAACTCTAAACATATCTCCACTAAGTGCAAATGTGTGTGTGTGTGTGTGTGTGTGTGTGTGTGTGTGTGTGCACGCGCATGGTAGATTCCAAACCATTAACACACAATTCAAAAGAGATGATTAAAAATTAAAGTTCAGTCTTAGAAATCTTGTGTGTTGAAACTTAGTCTTAAACTGTTATTCAAAAGTAATTATGAAGTCATCAAACTTTTATAGTTGCTTTTCGAGAAATGTTTCTTTGTACAAATTATTTTTTTCTACGTGGAGGTTACGGAACTTGTGATTTCCATGATGATTTCACAAACCCAGGCAAGGGTTTTAGATGAAATGACCATTACAAATGGTCCCATTAACACTGCTCTCTTAACAAAGAAATACAGTCAAAATGGCCATTTTTTCCAAAGCCATTTTAATTCTATATACCTCCCATGACAAGGAGAATGCAGTAGCAGCTCTTTTCTCACAGAATGTTACTGCATTTCTGACCTCAGGTGTTCATAATATTAAAGATGCTTTCTTGAAATATCTATATCACACGACATGACGTGACTGCAGGCTCTTTTTGAAATCTCATTTCTTCAGAAAGATGAGTCAAACAGCAAATGGTCTTCTGTTTGATCAGATGGCTTTCTGAGTAAATGTGAATTCCAGGTTTCAATGGAGAACAATAATCAAACTGCTTATGTCTCTGAAGTAGCAATCAAGCTGTCTCTGAGCAAACAGGCTTCCAAAATTAACATTCAACTCTAGGTTCATGGCTTTGTTCACAGCTTTCAAAAAAGACTGGTCATAGTTGCCCTGTGTTGAAGAGAAAGGAGGAAAAGGGAGGTCACCCCAAATGCTTGCATTGAGAGTGAAAGAAGATCTAACAAATAGGAAGGATCAAAACTTATTGATGGGGTTAAGGAAATATTTAAACTTTTTTGTGACAAAGTTCAGTGCCAGTAAAAAAAAACCTTGAAAGATATGGCAGTGGCAGTCACTTGTGCTGGATAGTATCTTACATTTTGGTGAGGAAACTGACACAGGTGAGATAAACTTAATTTGAGGTGATATTGAACTTATTCCTCCACACTGATCAGACAGTTAACGGACTGGTTATCAGGGCAAAGCTGCCAGTGGACAGTTTCAGTTACAGGGTAATGATTTGGCAGAGTTTAAGTTGTTCCCACAGTACAATTGCTAGTGAAGCTAGTCAGTGAGGTGTCTGATAAGGGCTTGGATATTTACTCCACCTGTGTGATAACCAGGGTGATGTCTAAAAAAATGAATGGCGAGCCGACATAAGGAGGTGGAAAAGAACTTGGACCAAAACACAATTGGTAGTGATTTAGAACAGGTTTCAAGTAAAACTGACCTGGTTCAAACTGAGAAATCCTCTTTAGCCAATACCAGTTGATAGTAAACTGAAGGGTCCCAAGATGACATTGTCTAGACAAGTTGATTATCAGACAAAAGTTGGATCCAGAACTCATGGAGATAATAGATAAGGTCCTCTCCGAGGAAGAACTAAAGGTGGTGCCGGTATATTGTGATAAGGATGGAGTGCTAATGAGAAAATGGAGAAGGGGTTGCACAAGGTGGTATGTGGGTGGAAAGAAAACATTTGAAAATCGCTATTTTAATCATAACTAATTGACTTGTTAAGTGCACGGTTTCATAACTCCAGAGGAAATGGACCAATGACAATTTGCCTCAAGCAAAATATTTCAGTAACAATTGGGTCTGGAGCAGTGGTTCTCAACCTTCCCTTCCCACTCACATACCACCCTTACTAATCATAGAGCACCGATATGTGATATGTGAGTGGAAATAAAAAGGTTGAGAACCACTGGCCTATAAAAAAGGCTGGAAATCAGTATTTGCTGACAATTATATGTGCTGCTACAAAGTTTCCAGAGGCCATTCCTCTGAGGAATATTAAAGCCAAGATGAAAGCGAAAGCTTTATTAAGGGTTTTCAGCTTAGTTGGCATGCCCATGGATATACAATCAGACCAGGGGAGCACTTTCATGTCAGGACCAGTGATTTATGGGTTGAGGGTTAAACAGATTGTGTCTTCCACCTACCATCCAGAGAGTCAGGGAGCATTGGAAAGGTTTTATTCAGCCCTGAAAAAAATGATGGGAACTTATTTGTTCTAAACACAATAAAGATGGGGATGAAGGAATTCACATTTTTATTTGCCTTAAGAGAATCAGCTCGATAAAAAATCTGATAGATATCTTAATTGTGCTGCTCTATAATAATTCTTATTTGGGAAGATCTAAATCAGGTATTAAATAAAATCACAAAAAGCAACATACCAAAAAATCCAGAGATCTTTCTTCTAAGTAATCTAAGAAGTAAAGAATTAGGCCTCAAACTGGTTGAAGCACAAAAATGGGTTATTATGATAGCCTTAGCTGTAGCAAAAAAATGTATAATGTCAACCGGGAAATCAGAAGAGAGCCTGAGAATACAGCAATTGTACATAGAAATGAATAAATGTATTCCATTGGAAAAAATAACATACAATTTAAAATATAGTCACAATATTCGAATAAATTTGGGAACCGTACATAGAGGGCCTACCGTGGACCTCCACCACCTAAAATGATAGAATGAGAAGACAAAATGAACTGACCCAGTGTGTAAAAGTAGATGGCACAATTTTCTTGTTTATTTTCATTGTGTGATAATATTGTTTAATGGGTTTATTGTATTGTATATGTTGAACGTTTAGTGGGTAGGGAGGAAAGGGAGGGGAAAAAATGACACTGTGTATATTCAAGAGGGAAATGTTTGTGTGTAATTTGGTTAATATGGTTTATAGTGTGAAAAATTAAAAAAAAGAGAATCAACTTAAGAATCACTTGGTTTTAGTCCATTTGTGCTAGTTTTCAGACATGAGGTGAGAGGTCCTTGAATGTTGCTGAGGGAACAATGGATTGATCAGGTTACACATTTGAACATTGGATTATGTGTCTATATTTAAGGAATAATTATAGAAAGCCTGTGAAATGGCAAAAGTAAATCTGAAAGGCACTCAGCAGAGAAAGTAGTCTTGTATGATCGTAAGAAAAAAGTGGGGAGTTTCAAACCTGGTGATAGGGTGTTAGTATTGTTTGTTCAGCATTTACTGTCCAAGTCCTGCCCTGGTTTAATTTTCCAAAATATGACATAACAAACTTGGGAGTTAAATTCTCGTTCAAGCATGGGAGAAACAGTTTATATGTTGGAGGTATAAGTCATATGGCTCCTCAGGCTTGTTCTGTCAATAAACAAGATCATGACCGCCCTGATCATGCCCTCAATTGATTTATTCTGGTTGTTCCCAATAACTTTATTTCTTGCACAAAACAAAAACCTTTCCAATATATTTAATGGAGTTCCATAAGGCCTCAAGAGCTAAGAGCAGAATTAGGCCATTCAGTCCAGATCTGCTCTTCTATTTGAATCACACGATGTAATTTCCTACCTTCTCCCTACAACCTTTGGCACCCTTACTTACCAAGAACATATCAATCTCCAAATTTATCTAATGACTTCTTACCCATAGCCATCTTTGGCAAAAAAAATCCAGATTCACCAACCTCTGAATGAATCAATTTCTCATCTTTGTTCTAAGTGATATCTTTCTATTTTTGAGGCTGTGCCCTCATTCTCCCACTAGTGAAAATATCTCCATATTCATTGTTTCAATGAGTTTCTCTCTCCCCCCCCCCCTCCTCCCAACCTTCTGAACTCAAACAAGTTCAGACCAAATGTGGTCTGACCAACAACTCACAAAACCTCAGCACATCTTTGCTATTATATGCTAGTACATTCATTTCTATCCTTTAAAAATGAATGCTATTATTGCATTTGCCTTTTTTGCTACCAACTCAACTTGAAAGTTAACCTTAAAGAAATTCTGCACTAGGACTCCCAAGTCCCTTTGGACCTCTGCTTTCTGAACTCGCCCCATTTGGAAAATAGTCTATGCCTTTATTCCTTCCACCAAAGTTCATGATCCTACACTTCCCTATGTTGCATTCCATCTACTAATTTCCCTAACCTGTCCAAGTCCCCCTGCAAACTCAATGCTTCCATACTTTGAGGGGCAGCATTCCAGACTCATACTTCAGAAAACACTACATCTCTGCACTTCCCCATGAGGAAACACCCTCTTAGCATTTCACAATTAGAATCAGAATTTATTGTCAGGAACCGGTCACAAAATTCGTTGTTTTTGCGGCATCACCACCTTGCAAACATTTATATAAGCCACATTTCAAAATAGTGCAAAAAAAGTGAGGTAGTGTCTGTGGTTCACTGTTCATTCAGAAATCTGATGGCAGAGGGGGAAGATGTCCTTGTGCCTCCGAGTGTGCACCTTCAGGCTCCTGTACCTTTTTCATGATGGTACCAGAGCAAAGAGGGCATGGCCTGGGTGGTGGCAGGCCTTAAGGATATATTCTGGTTTCCTCAGACACCATCTCTTGTAGATGTCTTCAATGGAGTGAAGACTGGTTCCCTTGATATCACTGGCCAAATTAACTCCCTGGATTTTCTTCCCGTTCTGAGTGTTGGCACCTCTACACCAGACAGTGATGCAACAAGGCAATGCTCTCCACGGTACCTTTAAAAGTTTGAGCATCTTTGACAACATAATGAAGCTCCTCAAACTGCTCATGAAGTATAGCTGTTGGCGAGCCTTCATCATGATTGCATCGACATGGAGGCTCTAGGACAGATCTTCAGCGATGTTGTCACCCAGGTATATGAAGTTTCTCTACTGCTGACCCCCTTGAGTACTAGTTCGCATTCTCCTGGAGTTCACAATCACCTCCTTGGTTTAGCCAATGTTCAATGCAAGGTTGTTTTTGTGACACCACAACGAGCTGATCTCTCTCCCTCCTGGATGCTTCCTCATTGCCGTTTGTGATTCTGTCATCAACCATGGTGTCATCGGCAAATTTGTAGATCTCATTGAATTGCACCTAGCTACACAGTTATGGGTATCACGTATCCTTGAGTCTGTGTTTATTGTCAGTGAGGCATTGTTTCCAATTTGTACTGTGGTTTTCTGATGAGAAAGTCAAGGATCCAGTGGCAGAGGACCAGGATTTACCCAAAGTTGTTTCAAAATATTGTACACATTTCAATAAAATCACTTTCCTCCATTGAATGGGTGGGTGGGGGGGGGGGGGGGGGGGAAGGTCAACCCACCTAACCTACTTTATTCTTCAACCCAGAAATCAATTTTGTGAACCATCTCCAATGCAAGTATATCTTTTGTTAAATAAAAAGACCAAATAAGCAGGAAAGATTACATATTCATGTAATGCCAAAATAGTTGCAGGTTTTACAGCAGCCATTCTCAGGATCTTCGCTCCTGCTTGGAGAAGTTTCAGTCCTTTTCAGATTTACATTGTGACAGCACAGCTCCACTACCAAGACCGTTATGCCAAATGGGGTATGTAAAAATGGGTACGATTATGTTCGGGATTGCTCCGGTTGACTGATTTCATTGGTGGAGATATTACCAAAAGGACGTCTGAATGATGACTTCAGTAAGTTAACTTTGCATCAGCGATACAGATGTTGAACCTGAAGGATTACTGTTTATACCTGTACTCACTTTTTTAGTGCATTTTATTGGAATGTTCTCAACTCAAGTAAATTATGCTAAACCTTAGCAGTACTAAGGCAGGCAATAAACAACTACCACCCCATGGATACCTATGTGCAAGGAAGTCAGAATGGATTTATGAACTACATCAAACTGAGGGACAAGCAACAGGCACCCACTTACAAATGTCCTATTTTAATAGTTTGAACCCAAATTACATAATATGCAATGTAAAAAAAAAATTTTCATTGCAAATTCAACAAGGGCGACAATCTTGCCATTTAAGATTATCCCTCTTCTTCTATGAAACCCCATTAACCCAATTATTTTGATGTAACATTTTTATAGACTTTCAAACTTCTAAAATTTCATTAAAAATTTGCTTGTATTGGAATATGAGATCAAAGGCCAAAAGTTAGGAATCAAGATGACCAACAAGATCCGAAAAGATGTTTCCACAATCATTAGTAGATTGTTCAAGTTTACAATATAGAACAAGTTAGTTGGGACGAATGGCGTTAAAACCAACAGAAAAACGGAGCAGGACTAGGTCATTCAGCCCATTTCACCATTCAATACTATCATGTCTGATCATAACACTTCAGTACGGGTATATCCCACTTTATGAATACTCGAATTATGAAAATTCACTTTTACGAAAGGATTTGAATGGGTCTTCGCTTTACGCCATTTCAGCCTATGAAAGATTTCATAGGAATGCTCTAGTTTCGTGAAGTGTCCTATTCCTGATATGTCTCCATTGCCCTGGATTACTTTAGCCACAAGGGTCATATCCAACTCCCCTTTGAATATTCAGATTCAATTTATTGTCATATAATAGTGCCATATTGCACAAAATTACCTTTTGTCTGCTCTAAGGCAGACAGATTCACCATCGGCAAAGGGTGCCTGAGGCACCTTACAGAGAAAGAGAAGCAAGAGTCCCCCCGCCCCCCCACCCCCCCATCACAGTGTCCGTGGATTTGCCTCCAGCACTCCTGCAGCCACACACGGTCCAGTCCAAATCACTGGTAATCCGAGCTCCAGCTCTGAACCTCCAACATGAATAGGAACCCTTCAGAGCCCTCTTGCATCCTGGTTCTGACGCCTGGTACCTCCTCAGCCAGTCTCCAGCAGTCAGCCATCTGGTGTGAGTCACTTGACCACAATCTCCAGTAGACCAAAGCCTGCATGGGTTCCTCAAGTCACCAACTGCCTGTGTGCTCCTCAGCCATAGAACCCCTCACTGGTCCGCCGTTGTGGTCTCTGTCCTGTGGGTTATCTCTTTTGCTTCTTCTCAGATGGGGTGTTCTCCTTTTATTCTGTTGCCCTGCGCCAGTTCTCCGCTTCCTCAGGGCTACTGCCGATCAAGGGTGCCACAATCTTGGGTGCAGACCCCTCAGTTACAAGATTTTAAATAAAACTAACATTGGCTCCTTTAACTGGCCGATTAAGGCCTGTACAGACTGGGCGGTTGGACTGTGTCTCTGTTCACTGCTCTCTGAGGCTCCACACCAGTGCCGCCATTTTCAGCAATATATCTAATGCAATGGCCTCAACGACTTTCTGTGGTAGAATTCCACCTGGATAGCCTGAAAACTGAATTTTCCAATTCTGGGTAACCCCAATCCGATCAAGTTCCACTGTTTCCACCTATTTTTTTTTTTAAAACCTGCTCTTCTTTGATTCTCAAACCTCCCCTCCCACCCAAGTCTCCTCCCTAATCTGTCACTGCACCTCTCCTTCATTTGTCCTGTATTCTATCACCTCGTGACCTCTTCCCCACTGATCATTTCTCTGCCTGAGTCTCTCCAGCTTTTCGTCCAATAAAATATTATTAGCCTGGCTTTATGCGGGCTTTTACAAAATTCTTTAATTCCAGGAAATTTCTTAATGCCCATTCTTTATTTTATTTCACACTACATTATTTGGTAAAGCAAACTGAAGCATTAATCTGTCCAGATTGATAGAAAACAGTTTGATCCATGCCTTTCAGGCACGGGAAGGCTACTACTTTAAAATCTGAATGAGAACATCGGTGTAAATTAAAACTACAAGATAGCGATGCTTAAAAATAGAACAAGTCATATGTAGATTCACATTTTACCTAGAAGGATGTGCAAAATATTCTGAACTCCATTCAATGTAGTTGCCTGTCATGCGAGTAAATAAAGAAACTGTTGCATTCCACTTTATTTAGTATCATCTTTTGTCCATTTGTAAGGAGTAAAAAAATGTTTCAATAGTGCTGACTTTAAAAAAAAAATCACCCACAGTCTGCATACATTACTTCATATGCAATTAGCCTTTTCTCCACTAGAAACTATGAAAGGCCAAGAGGATTAAGGACAATGTTGTTCTTGATAAATAAATCAGGTACAGCAGATACAAGAAGGGAACATTTATGCCATTTTTCTTTTTTTAAGTTATTTTTGGATCTGTTGGAGAGACAAAAGAGGAAGTATTTGCTCCAATTCTTACAAGGGCACTTTTGCACACTTGGCCACTTCCAATTTTTTTTTCAATAAAGTCTGCGACTTTTTGCCATTTTGTGGGAGTGTTTCCAAAAATGTAAACTAGTGGAATTAAAGAGTCAGTCAATCTTATGAACTGGCATTCCAACACTCAGCAAGAAATGTTGATTAAGTTATTCAGAAAATGTATTTCCAGACTTGATAGAATGAGCAGTTGAGATTTTTTAATTTTTTTTCCAAAATTTTCCCAAGAACTTTTGTGCTGGAACCAAAACAGGATCTCAAGAACGGAGTTAACATTTTGGGTTCTTATTCATCTTTATTTTCTGGGACTAGAACAGCAGCACGTGCACCAAACCACTCCAAATCTTAAGCTCTAAAGCAACAATGGGGGGGGGGGGGGTAGGAACGAGTAAAAAGCACCCCCACTACAGAGGCCTCCAACAAAAGTAATTTACAAATTATATTGATGATAATCCAAAGAACATTATTTGGGAGAATTTGTTTTCCGGTTATTAATTCATTGAAGATTCAATTCAGTAATGGAACAAACATATGCAAGAGTAACTTGTTTCCATTCCCTCCACCCTAGAACTTCAAAATATTCGGAAAAAGTTTTCTATGCGTACATGCAAATAATATGAAAATCACACGAACCAAAAAAAGTTTAAGGAAGTAGCTGAAATCTGCTGTTCTATCCCAGTATCCCAAGTGACATCTGCTGTTCCACTCCAGCGTCGCCAGGAGGGGAGGCAGTCATGGGTGAATATTGTTGCTATTTTATGGCCTTTTTAAAAAAAACACAGGGACATTTGACACCCATAATTTTACTTTTTATCACACGCTTTACATTCATATCCTTTACAGCATGCCAAACCCTTTGGCATAGGTAATGGCCTTTAGTAGTCTCTCACTGAGCTTTTCTTTGTTGCAATACTCAGGAAGTAGGAGGACATTAAAACACGTGTGGGATGTCGGTAGCCTAGGAGAGAAAAGCGGTACATAGAGTTCAGTATGAGAGAAAATATTTTAAGAATTTTTAAAAAAGCTTGCATTCGAGCCATTATAAATCTGACAGTTAATTTGAAGATTAAAAGCAGAGGAATAAATATTTGTCCAAAAGCAATCTATGAAGCTGGTTCTGTCATATAATCCAGTACCAATATGTTGGACTTTCAGTATTAATGAGAAGCAAAAACACCAGCCATTTAACGGCTCCCAAAAAAATAAAATGTTTCTAAGCTGGAGATAGACTTAGGAGACCATATATTATTATGAATCAGTATATACTTTAAAATTAAAAGAATCTCAGGGTTGTATGTGATGTCATGTATCCTTGATAATAAATCTGCAATATATCCACAGTCCAGAGAATGATTAAACTGCAGTTGTGGAAATTAAAATTAACTAGTACAGAGATATTTGTACAGCTATGTTTAACAGCTATTTATCAATTGCAAATAGGAGCATCCTCCAAACATGTTTAATTTAATCATACAAAAAACCATTTACAGCAATTAGAATATATAGATCAGTTTCAGGTGTTTTAGCTTAGATGAGCCAAGAAGGGCACATTCCGGAGAAAAGTACATTAACTACATGGACTGATATATACACTGGTCTGTGTGACTGTTTTCTACCAATGCTGCATTAAATTGATTGAAAGACGATAGGAAATGATTTAGAAATGATCTATGGCTGAAAACTTGGGTTTAGCAACTTAAGGATTTGTCAGATCACGAAAGGTTCTGCAGCATATTTATCATAGTACCAATAGCAATAATTTTTTTGAAAAATGGGATTGAATCATGATTTGAAAATACTTGAGATGGGAATAAACCACCATTCCACAGTTTTCGGGAGTTGTAGGTCAATTGGCTGTAATTGGGTGGCATGGGCCGAAAGGGTCTGTTACCATGAAAAAAAGGTCTAAAGAAAAAATTGTGCTTTGATATCTAGAGCTGAATAAATTGCTCTATGCAGTAAAATTCTATAATTTCCAATTCTAAACCAAATCACCATTTGGTCATCGAGTTCACTTGTCTCGTGTTAAATACATGCAGTGTGATTTGAATGCAATTAATTATATCGTTGCAGTGTCCTACAAATGTCTTGTGACATTAACTGATGCTAGATTTCTAGTGACTGCCAATATCACAGGTGTCAGCATGTTTACTTTGAAGAACATGTAGATTTTAATTTAACTCAATTGAGTGAAAGCAGATACGCCTTAAAGTTCGAGACACTCATTACCTCTCTGAATCTGGTCCGTTCTTAGCGATGATCATCTTGAGTTTTCCAAGGCCACCAACTGGTGCTCGATCTGTGCCTGTTGTAAACTGCAGGAAGAGCCGTTTTTGATCGTCTGAAAATGCATGGACTATTTGCCAGAATTCCCTGATAAGGAATAAATATTAATTAATTAGTACCCGAAATGCAAGACTGCTTAACATCATTTCCTTCAGAAATTCATTACTTTGATGCTTTTAAACAATGGATTTTGACATTTACTACTTGTAAAACCTTTATACACATTACTGTGACTACTTAGCATTAACCAAGGAATTAAATGAAAATCAATGACATTTAAGTAACAAATTAATGTTTCAACTCCTCACAATAAATACAAAGCAACTAGAATTTCACCACCTGAAATAAAAAACCTCTTCTGGAAAATATACACACTTGAACTGTGGTGGTCCAGACCTAAAATTAAGTTGCTGTCATTTAGAAAATGGCCAATGAGAAATGAATGGAAAGATGTATTAGGAGGTTATCGAATACAGTATATGATGACTTATTAATCTGCATTCCCCTTATGATGTTTTTCAACTAATGAACCAAGGAATCTACTTTTCAAATTGTTTAATCATATTCAGAGTAGAGGATAGGAGGCTATTATGCACTTTTCATGCATGCCTCGCATCCCTGGAATTTATTTTCCCCTTCCCCTATTAACCATTGCTCTTCTGAAGGCTGAACCACAGAATCTTTATCCACTACTGAGTGGATCATTAATTCAACTACTCATTGCATAGTCTCCCTTCTATTTATTTCTTGTCTTTTCACAAAAAAAAAATTCGACACTCCTGTGAAGTATAGTATTTCATGAAAAAATCCACTGAATTAAAATTTTTTATCATCGGCACTTTAACTTTTAGTAGTTCGGGGGGGGGAGAACCTTGTTTGAGTTATACAAAAGCAGAGTTGAGATTTTCTAGGCCTAATTTCCAAATGTACAAAATCTTCTAATTTTCTCCCCAAAATGAAGCTTCAGATCAAAAGCAAGAATAGAAAAAAAAACCTCATTACCACATCCCTGTGTCTATCACAGTAGAATTATTGTGAAGTTTTTTTCTTACAAAAGTTAAAATAAGATTCTGGTTAAAATATTCAGATTTATGAACCTAAATTTCATGACTCTTTAGCATATCAAGTTCAGATTTATTCCACTTGCTAATGGTTTGTATTTATTACCACATTTGTTTTTGCACAGAAACTAATACAGCAAGTTTCCCCGTAACTGAAAAGCTTGGGTCCGCACGTTTTTCTTAAAGATAACAGAATAATGGCTTTAAGCAGCCGAGCAGGCATCAGGCAGGATACTTGTATCAGCATTTAAACAACAGGAGGCTGTTCAAGCATGAAATAATGTTTAATATGTATCAAAAAAAAAAGTGATCTCCACTTAAAATGCAGCACCAAATACTAGAAATTCTCAACGGGTTTTTCAAATGTTTCCTCCAGTGTCATCTGACTCATTAACAATGGCTTTTAGTCTGAGCAGTATACACTGACATGATGTCTTTTCCTGTGATGAACGCACGCTGCTCTAATGCCTCAATAAGTCCATCACACATTTTCACAATGTCATCTATGGGCCTTTTTTCTGCAGTGTCAACTAAGTCATCTTCAATTCATCGTGCTCACTTTGATGCGGAATAATTTCAACTATTTCGCCATCGGTCAGAGAATGAACACCTGGAGGCTCCTTATCGATGTTAAAAACTTCAATATCGTCTTCTTCCATCTTACGGACAGACTCTGAATGTATATTTTTTGCATTTGTAAGGAGGTTACGCAACATTCCCCCCCCACCCCACCCCCCTCACCTGACACCATCGATGAATATAGTTGCAGGCCAGAGATTATGCCGGGCATGTACAACTGTTTCTTTAGACACTTTGTTCCAAGCATTGGCATCCTTTATGGTAAACTCCTTTTGGAAATCTGCCACAGCCAAGCCTCTATTCACTGCTGACAGCATACTGTTCAAGAAAGTTTCTTTTAATATATTCACTCTTCATTGATCGAAGGATACCTTGGTCACATGGCTGAATTAAGGAAAGTCACATTTGGGGGAAGGTACATGACATGAACATTATCTTTGATGAGATTTTCAGCTGGAGTATGAGCAGAACAGTTGTCGAGGAATAAAAAATCTCGCTGTCGTCATCCAGTCCAGCTTCCCTGCAGTGAGCATGCCCCACTGGCACAAAATGTTTGTTAAACCAATCAGAAAAGATATCCCTGGTGACCCATACTTTTCTGTGTGCATAATGGATTGGTAAGAAATTCACTCCTTTAAAACAATGAGGACGCAAACTTTTGCCTATCACATCAAGCTTACACTGCTCCATTAACACGTCCCAGCATGTCATTCTGTCTTTGACATCTTTAATTCGTGTAGGGCCGGTCTCATTGCCCCAGTGTTTGTCTGGGGAAATAACGGCAAAACAGTAATGTTTCTTCAGCATTGTGGATGTTTTGGCGTCAAATTTTTATCAGCTATGATCTTGGCAAACTCCATGAATTTCTCTGCAGCTTCGTGATCAGCAGATGCTTTTTTTGCCGCTACTCTTTAAGACTTAACTTATTGCCGTGTCTTTTCTTAAATTTACTCAACCAGCCTGCTGAATATTCAGTTCCCTTCAATTTTCAGATCGTGATAAAGCTTGTTTTCTGATCAGCAAACTATTAACTGGCGTGTGTTCACTGTGACACTGTCGGATCCACTCCATCAATACACAATCGAGTTTTTCACTTTTACACTTCCAGTGTTTTTCTATCTTTCATTAATTGCTGTTCATCATTTTCAGAACAGAATTTCAACAGTTTATTCCTTCTGCTTCTTCAGATTGTGGTCATTGCAACACCATACTCTTCCGTAAAGCATTTCACACTTACACCTCTCTCTAGTAGCTTGACTTTCTGATCTATATACAAACATAAACGCTTCCTCTTTTTCTTTTCACTGACATCGACAGTGCTATCTACAGACCTTTTTGCCATTGCAACTATATCTTCGTACAGTACACGAGAACGCCATTGGATTCAAATGGCGCCAGAACCCCATACGGGAAAGTTGGGTGATAATTTGTTTTCCAACTTGTAACATCGTGTCGGCACTGAAAAAGTTCGGATGAAAGAACTTCTCAGTTAATGCAATTTTGGATATGAGGAAACATACTGTAACAAGCTTTCCTTTAAGTCAGACTTTGATGAATCAGAACCCCATTAGTTTGGCTTGCAATTAATTTATTTTTAAATCATTCTGGAGAAATGGACTCACTGTAAAGATCTATTTATTCTCAACTACCTGTAATGATGGGGTGGTGAAATTTTGCAACCCACACAGTTGAGGTGCTCTCAAAATGCTATTAAGCAGGGAGCAAAGGATTATAGTTGGAATTGTAATACATTTCCAAATAAAGATAGCTAGTTTGTAAGGAGATGTTCATACTTCCGTGTCACAAGTATCCTCTGCCTTCTCGGTGGAGGAAGTTGGAGGTAATGCCAAATTGCTTCTGCACCTCTTGAAGGAACCACAAAATGCCAATAGAAAAAGTGAAATTTTAATTTGGTAGATGGGAGTGCCAAATATGCTGGGTTTTTTTCATGAATAGTTGTTGGAGCACATGGAAGTTGACTGGATTCATCACATCATGACCTTGAACCTTCTAGATGGTGAAGAATGAAGAAATCACTTTCCACTGAGCACACAGGGACTACAAGTACTCAGAAATAAACACCTCCTGTACAGCCTAACAAGCTTCTCATCAATATGACTCTTTGGATATGCGTACAGAGACCTCAGTGTTTACTCTTTAGCAGACTCTCTTTTTGCCAGAAATGGCATTTGAGTAGCAACCATAATTTATCAGCCCAAATCTTAACCCTGTCCATATCTTCGTGCACCCAGGCACGACTGCTTCATTTATCAAAGAACTGTGAATAAAATAATCAGCAATGAACCCAGTTGTACAATTATTAAGTGGATGAAGGAAAGATCATTGGGACAAAAACATGAGATGGACTAAGATTTGATCATGTTGAATTAAATTAATGGAAAACCTTCCGCACTACAATCCGACTTAGCACAAAGTGACTGCATCCATTTACAGATATCGAATGTTGCTACATAGTCCTTTGGTGAACGGTGAGACAAACAATGCTCAGCCACATAGATTGGGAAATAAGTCTTATGAGGCAAGGTCAACAGAGCTGAGTCTTTTCTCTTTGGAGCGTAGAAGGATGAGAGGAGACTTGATAGAGGTGTACAAGATCATGAGAGGCATAGAAAGGGTGGACAGCCAGCATCTGTTTCCTAGGGCAGATGAAGGGAGGGAAGTTTAGGGGAAACATCAGCGGCAAGTTTTTAAAAAAATTTAAAAAAAAATTGTGGGTACCTGGAATGCCCTGCCGGGGATGGTGGTGAAGGCTGAAACACTGGGGGCATTTAAGAGACTCTTAGACACAAGGATGAAATGAAAACAGAGGGTTATGGGGTAGGGATGGTCTAATTTTTTTTGAAGGAATATGTGGATCGGCATAACATTGAAGGCCAAAGGGCCTGAACTGCGCTGTATTGTTCTACACCAATGCAATTAAATAAACCTTTTAAGGTTGAATGGGAAAGAATTTACGTGAAAACAAGCGTTGAAAGAGATCAATTTTAAAAATGATACACTTTAGCAGCATGCAGAATCAATCCAATGACAAATAAAATAAACAATGATCATTGGAGAATGGCAAATGTAGTCCCCTTGTTTAAAAAAGGTAATAGGGAGAATCCTGGAAATTATAGACTTGTGAGTCTTATGTCAGTGGTGTGCAAATTAGTGGAGAGGATCCATGAGCATTTGGAGAAGTACAGTCTACTCAAAGATAGTCAGTATGGCTTTATGAAGGGAAGGTCGTGTCTCCCTAGTCTAATTGAGTTTTTTTTTAAAGGAGGTAACAAAAATAGTTGATGAGGGTAGGGTGTTAGATGTGGGTCTTCGTGCATTTTAACAAGGCATTTGACAAGGTCCCCGAGTGACTCATCCAGAAAGTCGAGGCACGGGATCAGTGGAACCTTGGCTGTGTGGATAAAAAAATTCATTTGTAGGAAGAAAGCAAAGAGTAGTAGTGGAAGGAAGTATTCTGCCTGGAGGTCCGTGACTAGTAGAGTACCGTAGGGATCTATTCTGGGACTCTTGCTCTTTGCGATTTTTATAATGACCTGGATGAAGAAGCAAAAGGATGGGTCAGTAAGTTTGTAGATGACTCAAAGGTTGGAGGAGTTGTGGATGGAGCTGAAGGTTGTAGAAGGTTATAAGAGGATATAGACAGGATGCAGAGTTGGGCAGAAAAGTGGCATATAGATTTCAATCCAGATAAGTATGAGGTGATACATTTTGGAAGGACAAACCAGAAGGCTGAGCACAGGGTTATTGGTTGGATGAAGAGAGCGACCTTGGGGTTCAAATCCCTCAAGGTCGCTGCCCAGGTTGATAGAATAGTTAAGAAAGCCTATGGGAGGTTGAATTCAGGAGGAGAGAGGTCATGTTGCAACTCTACAAATCTATGGTAAGACCAAGAGTACTGTGTCCAGTTCTGGTCACCTCATTATAGGAAGGATGGAAGGAAGTGGATGCTATGGATAGGATGCAGAGAAGATTTACTAGGATGTTAGCTGGATTGGGAAACAAGTCTTATGAGGCAAGGTTAGCAAAGCTGGGACTTTTCTCTTTGGAGCATAGAAGGATGAGAGATGACTTGACAGAGATCTACAAGATTATGAGAGGCATAGATAGGGAGGATAACCAACACCTGTTTTCCAGGGCAGGATCAGTAAACACCAGAGGAGATATGGACAAAGTGAAGGGAGGGAAGTTTAAGGGAGATATCAGGGGTAAGTTTTTTATTTAAATACACACAGGGAGTTGTGGGTGCCTGGAATGCCTTGCCAGAGGTGGTGGTGGAGGCTGAAACATTGGGGCATTTAAGAGACTCTTAGACAGACACATGGACGAATGAAAAATAGAGGGTTAAAGGGTAGGGAGGGTTTGGTACTTTTTTTTGGAAGGAATATATGGGTCAGCACAACATTGAGGGGCTGCATTGGACTATGTTCTAAAATATTGCAGATAGAGACCAAGGTTGCAATAAATTATTTACAATGTTATCTTTAAATACAGAAAATTAAAAAATTATGTAAACCTAAAATCATACCTCACAATGCGAGAGTCCTTTGAATATCCACCATCATATTCTGTAGTATCTTCAAGTGCTTGAAAATCTAGGTTCTAAATTTGAGAGATCTCTCTTTATCAACTTTAATAATATAACAGTTCATGGTCTCTAATCAGAAAGTTTAGTATATATGTTTTTAATACTAATTTACCGGACTTCCACAGACTAGTAGCTCAATCTCCTCTGGTCGGAATAAATACTTCAGTGGTGACTCATTGGTTACCATATGGAAACCTCTTCGAAAGGCTTTGAACTGCTTTTCTACTGATTTGTTGAGTATATAATCTGTATAAAGGTCAACAAATTCCTGTTTGGTACAAAATAAAACCAACATTAGAACCCTGTGTTTCCTGCAGTTGAAATTGTGCTATCAATGGATTAATTTAGCACAGCAACATCTACAATTACCAATTTATAGTTCATTCAGGGGGCAGCATGGTTCGCGTAGCAGTTAGCACATCGCTGTTACAGTGCCAGCGATCGGAAATGGGGTTTGGATTTCAGATGATCAGAGTACATACAACCCTGAGATTCCTTTTTACTGCAGGCACTGGAAAAAATTGGTAATGCAAAAACTAAACTGTGCACAGCTTAAAACATTATAAAATTGTAAACATAACAAATGTGCAATACAGTTGGAACAAAAAGAAAAATCATTAAAGTGCACAAGTAAAAGTCCTTAAATGAGTCTCTGACTGAGGCTGTCATCGAGGAATCTGATGGTGGAGAGGTAGCAGCTGTTCCTCAATCTGGTGACGCCCGTCATCAGCACCTATATACGTCTTTCCTGATGGCAGCATCGAGAACAGAGAGTGTGCTGGGTGCTGAGGGTCTTTGATGATTGCTGTTGCCCTCTTGACAGATCCCATGCAGACTGTAAGGAGTTTGTACATTCTCCCAGAGTCGACGTGGGTTTTCCCCAGGGGCTTCAGTTTCCTAAATGATGTCCGTCATGGGCCATCTCTACCAGCTTGAGTTTCTTCACATGCTTCCTCAATTTATTTCCTTTTCACAAGTTCCTCACTTCACCTTTTAACATTAATTTACCAAATGTATTCCCAACTACTGGCACTGCTTCTGTGCTACATACTTTTATAATAAAGTTGTCAAATTTAGGGTCAACTAGAATGACGCCCTGGACAGAATCATCTCAACAGGTGACACTCAGTGGAATAGGTAAACATCTGTAGGATGCATATCTGTTGTAATGAGCAAAAAAAAACCAAAACTTGTCAACACTGACCTTTTGCAAATTTTCTCAAGTATGGAGAAAAATATCACTTCCTTCAAATCTCTATTTCTTTTCTTTGCTCCCCTCTACTAGTCTTGCATTGGTTTATAGTTTTCCGCACCCCCATTTCCCCCACCTCTGCCATATAGGTAAATCTCCCATTCTGATTGGAGAGCACGAGTTCAAGGACTTCCATCTTGCACTTGTGCTTCTTCCTTTAATTTATTCAAATAGCTTTTCATTTTTTTAAGGACCTAAACAACAAGAAAAAAATTGATGGAATCATGCATCAACTCAGAAACAACAGGGAAGACCACCCAAGAGCTGAGGCAATAAGAGGGGTAAAGAAAATCTTTGGAATTACCCCCACTTCATTTCATGCTGGAACGATAGCACTAGTGCCATATATGACCATGTAAAGGAATCCTTCTTTGAAGAGATCTTGTGTAATTAATTTTGCAGCCACATCAGGACATATTGACAAGTTTGCATCAATTGAAAAATACCAGTATTACTGCAGTCCAGGTTTTTCTAAAAAAGGATTTTCAAATTCATTATCTTGACATTACCTTTCTGTTTTCATTTGTCACGGGAATCTGATTTCCATTCTCCTTTAAGTCACACATCACAGCGGTTCCAAACAAGTCAGTTTGTGATATTTGGAAAGTGATCATCATATCATCCTCAACACTGCCATCATATTCAAGAAGTTCTTTTAAACTCTGATACAAGACCTGGGGAGGTGGCGACATAAATAATACACAATGAATTTGGGAGTTTCACAAGTTATTGCTGATCAAGTATTAATGAATAGAAGTATTTAGTATGGTTTATAATAGAACTGTAAAACAATGCTGGATTGTCATAACTCTGCATTCAAAGTGCTCCCCAATCTTAATTTAGTCTCTTTAAATCAAAGGAATTCCTGACTGGTATTTGCTTAGTTCAAACAAGTAGAAAACATAACTGAGGAAAAAGCTGAAATTAATGAGCAATTAATGTTTCCCTAAAAATGTTTTCCTCATCACCCCTCAACTTAATATCTTCCTTATTTCACCACCTCAATGATGTTTATCCACTACCCCATTTTCCAGTGAATGGGAGTTGGCGCCAGAATGTGCGAGAGCAGGATAGTTTTATGCAGGTGATTGAGTTTCTTTTCCAGCGAATTGGAGCTGGAGTGAGAGTGGGACCGCTTAAGAAGGTGAGTAGTGCAAGCAGAGAGGCTATCACATGAGTGGGCCAGAGTTAGCACAGTGTTGAGGCTTTGGCTCTAGAGGCAGAGACTGTATTATTTATTCTTTGAACCTATATTAATGCCAAGATAGAGTGACAACAGGGTTAGTGGAGTGTTTATCTTGTAAGATTTGGGCATTTTGAGAGACTTGCCATCTCCCTGATAGCTACAGCTACACAAAGTGCATCGAGATGCAGCTCCTTATAAACTGAAGCTGCAACTCGACCTTCAGGAGAATGAGGAGTTCAAAGACAGGAAGTTCAAGGAGATATTCACACCAAAATGAACTGAAGGAGGCAGGAAGCTGGGTCACTGTTAGGAGAGAGAAAGGTAAGGCAAGAAGGTAGGTAGTGCAGGGTTCACCAGTGGCCATTCCACTCAATAACAAGTATACAGTTTTGGATACTGTTGGGAGAGTATGACCTACCAGGACAAAGCCGCAGTGACCAGTTCTCTGGCACCGAGTTTGGCCCTAAAGCTCAGAGGTGAAGGAGGGAGAAAAGGAGAGAACCAGTGATAGGGGATTCGATAGTTAGAGGGGCAGACATGAAAGGGTCACTCCGATGGTTTGTTGTCTCTCAGGTGCTGGAGACAAGATCAGGTCCATGGCATGCTGAACAGGGAGGGTGAGCAGCCAAAAGTCGTAATACATACTGGCTCAACAACATAGGTTAAAAAAGGATGAGGTTCTGAAGAGAGAATACAGGGAACTAGGTAAGAAGCTGAAAGACAGGAGCTTAAGGGTAATAATCTCAGGATGTTCCCTGAACCACATGCCATAGAGGGTAAGAAAAGTAATGATATGGCAGTTGAATGTGTGGCTGTATAATTGGTGCAGGGGTTCAAGTTTCTAGATCATTGGGATTTCCTCTCGGGCAGGCATGATTTGTACAAAAAAAAGGTTACACCTGAATTGGAAGGGGACTAACATCCTGGTGGAAAGGAATGGCGAGAGCTGTTGGGAAAGGTTTAAACTAGTTTGGCAGGGAGATGGGAAGGAGAATGATAGTGCAGAGAATAAAATAGACAGTAGAATGGATGATTCACTGTTTAGTGAGTTTTTGAGGAAGGACAGTGTTGGAAGCATAAATTCAGTTGAGTTGGAGAGATCAAAATGTGTTTATTTTAGTGCAGGAAGTATTAGGAATAAGGAAGATGAACTTGGTGCATGGATCAGTTGGTGGAATTATGATGTCGTGGCTGAGACTCATGTGATGCAGATACCAGGGTTTGGAGATTTTTAAATGCATAGGAAGGAAGGTAAAAGAGGGGTGGGGAAGAACATTACTAATCAGGGTTAGTATCACCGCTGCAGAAAGGGAGAACACCTCAGAGGGATTGTCTACCGAGTCAGTGGGGGGGTGGAGTCATGACACGACTGGGTGTGGTCTGTTGGCCCCCAGCTATTCCTCTGGACACCGAGGAGCAAATAAGGGGAGATTTTGGAATGATGCAGAAATAACGGGATTGTTGTTCCAGGAGATTTCAACTTCCCAAATATTGACTGGCTCTTCCTTACTGCCAGAGGGAAAGATGGGGGCAGAATTTGTCAGGTGTGTCCAAGAAGGATTCCTGACACAGTATGTGGACATGCCAGCTAGAGGAGAGGCTGTACTGGATCTAGAACTGGCTAATGAACTTCATCAGGAGACAGAGCTCTTGGTAGGGGAACGTTTCAGAGAAAGTGACCACAAATCCCTGACCTTTAGCATAGTTATGGAAAAGTCCAAATGGAAAAATGTTTAATTAGGAAAGGGCACAGATATGGACAAGGATAGGAGTAACAAAATGGGAAGGGCTAATTATGATGGGATTAGGGAGGAGCTGGGGAAGAGTTCTTGGGGAGAAGCAATGTGGAGGCTGTTTTGGGACCACTTGTGCAGGTTTCTGGATAGGTTTGTTCCACTGAGGCAGGGAAAAGATGGTAGGATAAGGTTAACAAAAGAGGTGAGGCAGCTAGTTAAGAGGAAGAAGAAAGCATACAGGTTTATGACAGAAAAGTCAACAAGGGCTCATGAGAATTATATGGCAGCCAGGAAGGAATTTAAGAAAGGACTCGGAAAAGTTAGAAGAGGGCACCAGAAGGGCTTGGCAAGTGGGATTAAGGAAAACACCAAGGCTTTCTATGCATATGTAAAAAACAGAATGAAGAGTGAAGACGTATCCTTTATCCTTAATTGGTCCCATGTGCCTGGATGCAGAGGAGGCCCTAAATGAATACTTTGCTTCAGTGTTCACCAGAGAGAGTGGGGTCTTGGTCAATGCTGGGTCAGTAAAGAGCAAGCTTATGTACTGGAGCATGTTGAGGTTAAGAAAGAGGAAGTGCTGGATCTTCTTAAGAAACATTAGGATTGTTAAGTCCCCAGGACCAGGTGAGATATACACCAAGTTACTACAGGAAATGCCCGCATTGGCAATGATCTTTGCATCCACCTTGGCCACCGGGAGGTACAAAAGAATTAGAAAATGGCAAAAATGGTCCCCTTGCTCAAAAAAAGACAATCTAGATATTATAGAACAGTGAGACTTGCGTTGGATAGGGAGAATGCTGGTGAGGATTGTTAGGGACAGGATTTACAAGAATTTACATATGTACAGTCTTCTAAGAGATAATCAGCATGGCTTTGTGAAGAGCAGGTCAAGCATCACGACCCTAAATGAATTTTTTGAGGAAGTTTAAAAAAAAAATTAATGAATGCAGGGAGGTAGATACATCTGTGGATTTAGTAAGGCATTTGACAAGGTCCACCATGGTACACTCAGAAGGTCACGAGGCATGGGATCCATGGAATCTTGGCTGTGTGGATTAAAAATGAGCTTGCCTGCAGAAAGAGGGTAATTAGTGGCAGATGGATCATATTCTGCCTGGAGGTCAGTGACCAGTATATTTCCATGGGGATCTGTTCTAGGACCCCTGCTCTTAATGATTTTTATTAATGACCTGGATGAAGAAGTAGAAGGATAGGTCAGTAAGTCTGCAGATGACAAAGGTTGGAGGTTTTGTGGATAGCATAGAAGGGCTTCATAGGTTACAACAGGATATAGACAGGATGCTAGTTATGTTGGAAATGGGAGCTCAATACGTATACATATGGGGTGATGCATTTTGGATGGTCAAACTTGAAGGAATAGTACTTGGTAATAGCAGATTCTTAACAGTGTAGAAATTCAAGGGCCTCCAAATCCCCAAGGTTGCCAAGCAGGTTAGAAGGGTTGTTAAGAAGGCTTTTAGTAAACTGGCCTTCATTATTCGAGGAGTGAGTTCAAGAGTCACGAGGTAATGTTGCAGCTCTCCAAAATTCTGGTTAGACCACACTTGGAATATGGTGTTCAGTTCTGGTTGCCTCATTGCAGAAAGAATGTGGAAGCTATGGAGGGTGTGCAAAGATTTACCAGGATACTCCCTAGATTGGAGAACACGATTTATGAGGCAATTTTAACAGAGGTAGGGCTTTTCTCTTTGGGGCAAAGAAGGACAGAGGTGGCTTAATAGACATTTACAAGATTACAAGAGGCACAGATACGGTGGACAACCAGGACCTTTTTCCCCAGACCAAGAGAAGCAAACACCAGAGGACATCAGTACAAGATGAGGGTAAGAGAGTTTAGGGGAGACATCAGGCAAAGTATTTTTTCTCCTTAAATAATGGGTGCCTTGAATGCATTGTGAGAGGTGATGGAGGATGGTACAATAGGGATATTTAAAAGACTCTTAGGACAGGCACATGGATCCAAGAAACATATAGGGTTATGGGTGTGAGGTAGGGAAGGTTTAGATTGTTGAGGTGGTTTTCTAGCTCAGCATAACATTGTGGGCCGAAGGTCCTGTACTATGCTGTAATATTGTACCACATATCTCTCCACACAAATTGAAACTTGTTCATGCAGCTGGCAGAAAAAAATTACTTGAAACTATCACCATGGAGCTTGTGAATTATATTTTAAAAAATAAAGAAAACTAATGCTTGCACATTACCGGGTGAGAGTCTTCCAAGTCACGCAATGTTCCCTTTTTGCCCAGCAGTTTTCTGTAAACAACCATAGGAAAATGTACATCCAATATACAGTTGTTGTAAATGGCTAGGCCAAGAACTATGCCAATTAGAGTAAACTGCCCTTCAGTTTCAAATGAGGAAGTGTTGAACCAGAATAATTTTGTGGACTCATCATATGTGAACATTCCTGTAGAGAGGGGTTTGGAGAAAAACAAAAGACAACATACTTTTATATCTATAAAATTTATACCAAAAATGAAATATTGTCAGTTCCAAACGAAAAGTTGATTAGCAGAAAAGTCCTTTGCTACTTAGCAACGGCTTAGATGGATAACTAATAATCTGGAAATAGCATTGGACCTAACTATGGTCACATTGGAACTAACTATGGTTACTTAACTAAGGGTTTCGGATTGAGACATTATGAACACTGGCCTTGCAACCTACCAAATCCATTGACTTCAGGCAGTCATCCATCTAAAAGAGGGGCAATGTACAGCGGCTGACTATCCTACTAACCTGGATGACTTTGGTATATGGAGTATCCAGAGGAAACTCATGTAGTCACAAGAAGAACATGCAAACTCCAGACAAACTAAATGGTTCATCAACAAAACACATCTTTTATCCCTACAGAAGATCAAGGATTAACTTCCACTAAAATTTTACTCCAACAAGTTGCCTAGACTGTGCTGATAAAAGTTTTCAAAAAGGGTTTGACCATCTCAAGTCCAGTAACTTTATCAATCTTATAAAAATCTCTACTCCTCCTGATGGGATTATCATGTTTTTTAAATTTAAATTTAATGATTATAGCACAGTTTCAGGCCATTCCGTCCCACAAGCCCATACCGTCAAATACAGTAGAATCCCCATTATCTGGAATTCAATTAACCGGAAAATTAAACAAACAGCAAAAAAAAGGAGGAAATAAATAAATTAATATTCAAATAAATAAGACTGGGTGGGTGGATCCCACACGGAAACACTAAGACTTCATTGGACATGAACAGGTTTGACCTACTGAACTTAATGCACATTCTTTCCATCGTTGCCACTTGCGTGAAGGTGAGCCGGGTTGCCAGTGCAAGGAAAGTGTGCAGAGGGCCTCAGCAGGACACTTGCTTGGAGGTGAGGCTGGTTGCTAATGTGAGGATCACGTGCAGAGAGCCTGACCGGGACACTTGTGCGGAGGTCAGCCAGGTTGCCAGAGTAAGGAAGGTATGCAGAGGGCCTCACTGGAGCACTGGTATGGAGGGGAGTCAGGTTGTCAGCACGAGGAAGATGGTAAAGTTTCAATAAAGTTGCATTGTAATGAAATGATGGTGCTTAGGATGAAGAACCGGCTGATGCCACTCACTGCTGGTGTCTTTCTATCCCTGCCTAGTAAGAATCTTCATCTTTGTTAATATTGCCTTAGTAAGGCTTTATCTGCAAACTTGGTGGGGGTGGGCAGGGAGGGGGTAAATTTGACAATGGCATGGTTAGATTAGTGGCTAGCACAACGCTGTTACAGCGCCAGTGACTGGTTGGAATTTAAATTTTGTAAGTTATGGGAATTACCTGACTAAATATGGATTTTTTTTTCAACCTACTTTACATTTTGTACTGTCTTTTGTCTTTGAAAGAGCATATTGTTAACGCAGCTGTTAGGCATTGGAAGAGCCAGTCTCCATCAACCTGAAAATGTTCATACCTGGCATCTGCGATCTCCATAGGTGTCAGATAATGGTGATTCTACTGTACATCAATTAAATTCATATGTTTGGAGGGTGGGAAGAAATAGGAATACCCATGCAGACACTGAGAACATACAGACTCCTTGCAAACAGCACTAGATTTGAACTCTGGTCACTGGAGCTGTCATAACATTGTGCTGTTGAGTTATAGTTCCTCAAGCATTGGCATTCTACTGTATGTAGTCAGTTTACACAGGATGATATTCACACTTGAAAATGTTTGCAGTTGAGCCCAATTACTCTTGACTTGACAGTCTAATAGGGGTACTTTCTGCAACAGTCAATAAACCATGAAACATCCAGAATCATAAATGAATTCCCTATGGATGATGACCGACTCTATAGCTGCTACTAATTTAAGAGTACATAGGCAAAAATAAATACGAGTTTTCTAGTCTACATGGCTATGTAACACACGACTTTAAGAACATGGAAGTAGGCAAATCCCTGCAGCTACAGCCAAAGTGGCAGTGAAGGACTCCAAAAGGTAAATTCATACCAATGTCAGGGTTGAAGATTTCTTCCACAACAAGCTGAAAAAACTCTTTGGAAACTCCTCCTTCATCCACACCTTGTTCACCTTCAAATTCTACATATAGTTGTTTCTTCAGGTCAGCAGGGTTTTCCATGGCAATCATCTCCAGCTATTATAAACAGTTTAATGTTGATGGATTAATTTATCCATACTGCACACAGCATTCACTTGAAAATACTTCAAACTTGAACACAATCTATCAAAAATATAAATTTAAATTTAGATATACAGCACTGTATCATGCCCTTTCGGCCCACGAGCATGTGCCTGGTACGATTTTGAATGGTGGGAGAAAACTGGATCCCCTGAGGAAAATCCACGCAGAGAACATACAAACTCCTTACAGACAGTTCAGGATTCTAACTCTGGTCCCAATCTCTGGCACCGTAACAGCGTTGCGCTAACCGTGCTGCAATATTTTGGAAGCCAGATGCGTAGCTATAAAATACATTCTTCTCAACAGATCCATAAATGTTGCTTCGCTGCAGATTGCATTCAAATTCTGTTCAGCTAAAAATGTCTTCAAATTTAGAATGGAAGTTTAACAAAAATATCCTTTTAATAGAACTATATTGGAAGTTTTGTCATGCATGGACTCTGACAATGTATCTAAACTTTGAAGTTAGTGACAGTGCAAATTTTCATTCTTCATATTTTGAATTTCTGGTAAAGTGTGATCAACCTAGGTTGATATTCTTGTTGATATTCTTGGCCATAGTTTTTGCTGCTATTTTAAATTGAGTTTAAAGTGGGGAAAGTAAAATTGGAGATATAGCCAATGAGGACATTGAGAAATCTTAATAGAAGCTCATGATAAAATGAGATCTAAGTAAATAGAAAGGATCTTTGCTTAGTTTATAAATTTCACTCATGCATACCAAGGTGGTGCCTTGAGCTCTTTAACCCAAATTCTAACATGGACTGAAAACAAAGGAATCGTGTCAATGTTCAAAGCAATACAGATACTACTAAATCCATTGCAAATGTAAAAAGTCTGTATTTAGCAATTTTGTACTCTAGCGTCATGGCTATCCCTTGAGTTCGAGGATGATGGACTTTGTTTCATTGATCTATTTATGAGCTCTCAAGTGGCTTACAAGTCCAATCTTGGCTTTGAAAGATCTTCTGCATTCAGGAGAGGCAGTTCCAGATGGCAGATCAGGCTTTGGTTGTTGCTGCCTCTCTTTCCATTTACTTCCTTTTTTCTTCTAGTTCTGAACAGTTGTTGGCTTCAAAAGTTGCTGTTCCTTCAAGGATGATGGTTTGCCAAAGGTTCCTGTCCTTGGTATTGGTTTCCCAATTATTGATGTTGATGTTACAATTCTTCACATTGGATTTTAAGACATGTTTGAATCTCTTCTGTTGTCCACCTCTTTAATGTGGGAGTACACGATTTGTTTCAGTTGTTACGAGTCCAGAGGACCCCAAAACCCAGCAGCAATAGAAATTTACCAAGACAAACGTTGCTTTTAATTTTCTTTAAACATAAAAACAGGATCAAACTTTAACTTAACTAAGCACACGTGTATGCAATGTGTATATGTTCAGGAAAGTTCTTTGATTCACAGTCCAATCTCACTTCTCCAAATTCACTGGAATCAAGCAATTCTTATACTGTACACAGATTTTTAACATTTATGGATTTTCACCCAGCTCTGGTGCTTAAAGTTAAATGGTTACCGCTCAGGAAGGTTCTTGTTGGTTTCAGAGAGCATTTCATTGCTCGTCACACACAAACTGATTTACTTCCATCAGTCATTTCATTGTCTTGCCAAAGAAACTTGCCCCATCTTCTTGCAGGTCACCAGAGTTCCTCTTGGTTCCCTTATTTCAGGTGAAACACTCTAGCCAACCATTTCCTCTAAGGACCACAAGGGTTTTCAAAAGGCTGAACTCAGAACTCTCAATCTGTTTTCCAAAATGAGGTTTCAACAAGATGCCAACTTATTATGACTGCAGAACTCCATTTTATCTCTTTCTCCCCCCAAGAGAAATACTGTTTGGTTCTTTTCTCTCTCTCTGCTTGTAAAAACCAGAACTTCTTACAGGGCTCCAAACCCAAATCTTTGAAAAATTTTATCAGTACTTGAGCCCAGACTCCTCCATTTGCACCTGCTTTTGAAAATTCCTTTCAAAGCAGTCCCATTGTCTTTTGCAAAGCCACGACTGCCTGCAAGACTGGCTTCAGCCAAGCTCTTGCATTTTAAATGAGATGTAAAGTGTTACTCTGTGACAATTGACACTAAACCCCTACAATCTATCTTTTTTAAAGACATATTTATATATAAAATATAACCCGTCACACAGTAGATGTTTGTCTTCCATTCGATCAACATGACTGCTCCATCTTAGCTGGTTCTTAATGATGTAGGCTTCAATGCTTGTTGTTTTTGCTTCATTTAGCACACTGACATGAGTTCTTCCATCTCCCAGTTGATATTTAAGATGATTCAAAGACAGCATTGATGGAATTTTTCAAGTGTCTACAGATGCCATTGGTATGTTGTCTAGGTTTCCAACAGATATAAAAACATTGGGATCACCGCTGCATTGTACACTATTATTCGGAGATGTCCAAAAGTGATTCCAGTGCAATTAAGACTATTTTGGATTTCATCATTAAGGTTGACATTGGAAGAGTGGTGACCTCCAAGGTACAGAAAATGGTCTATGTTTTCCAGTGTTGTTTTGCCAAGTTGAATTGATGGTTCTATCCAATATGCCTCAGTTGGTGACAGTTGGTAGATGATTTGAGTCTTCTTGGAATTGATGGCATGTCCAAGTTTCGTTTATGCACGGTTGTAGGGCGTCAGAATCTGTTGTAGGTGGTATTCTGAGAGAGATGCAACATTGTTGTCATCTGCATATCGGAACTTGATGAGGGAACTCGGGAATATCTTGTTTTTGGACTTGTGACAGGAGAGATGGAAAAGCCTGCCATAAGATAATTTTGATTCCTGGGGGTTGATCATCCTTGATAATGCGGATGATTGCTGCAATAAAGATAGTGACCAATGTTGAGGCAATCACACATCCCCGTCTTACTCCAGATTTGACTTGAAAAGGCTCACTGCTACTGTTGCTAACCATGACTGTGGAACACATGCCATCACAGAGAAGGCTCAGGTGTTGAATGTTCTTTTCAGGACATCCATAGGTGGATAGGACATCACATAGGAGTTCCCTTGTTACTAAGTCAAAGGCTTTGGTGAGGTCGTTGGATGCCATATACAAAGGTTGAAGTCGTTCATGACATTTTTCTTGCAGTTGTTGCATTGCTCCACGTGATGGTCTAAAACTGGCTTGTCTCCAGAAGAATCTTCTTGGCTAAAGGCTTGTGAGCTGGTTATTCATGAATGCAGGTGAGGATCTTTCAACAGGGAAATTCCACGATAGTTTCCATATTCGGATCCATGAAAAACAACAAGGCCGTTGGACTTGGAGGTAACCTGCTTCATTACCAACTGCATTAATTTCTCAACAAGATCTGGATAAAGGATGATGTTCCAGCAGACTTTAGAGATTCAGCCATCATTACCATCTACAAAAGGAAAGGTGTACTGTAGCAGACAAAACATGATTGCACCTTCACACTTTATGTTAGGAAGAGGCATCCAAAATTTGTTGGTATGGACCAATTTTGACTATTTGTTGCTGGAGTGCTCTTGGACTAATAAACCGAAAATGGGATCAGTGGCAGGTTCCCTTTTCTAAACAATGTTAAGGATCTAGCTGAAATTCTCAGGTTACTTTCACAACATCTCCATCATCACTGGAGTACCATAGGGATGCAGTCTTAGACCCCTGCTCTACTCACTTCAAATCTTTGACGGTGTGGCTCAGTAGAACACCACCACCTACAAATGTGCTGATGATACTACAGTAGTGGATGGATAAAAAGGGGGCGATGAATGAGCAAATAGGAGGGAGTCTGAAAACTTGGCTGAATGGTGATTAACCTCGCACTCAATGTCACCAAAACCAAGGAGCTGAATGTGGACTTTAGGCAGGGAAAACCACAGATGTTATGTCCAGTGATCATTGGGATACAATCAGAGGTGGACAGGATGAGCAAGTTTAAATTCCTGAGAGTCACCATTTCGGAGGACCTTTTTCGGATCTAACAGATGGCTGCCATCGTGAAGAAAGCACGTCATTGCCTCTACTTTCTCAGGAGTTTGCAGAGGTTTGGTAAAAACCATGGCAAACTTCTACAGATGTGCAGTTAAAAGTGTGCATGTAGGTTGTATCAGTCCCTGGTATGGGGAACCGATACTCCTGTGTGAAAGCCCTGCAGACAGTTGCTAGCACAGCCCAGAACAGGCAAAACTCCCTAACATCGAGAAAATCTATATGGAATGCTGCTGTCGGAGAGCAGCAGCAATCATCAAGCATCCACTCCACCCAAGATCATGCTCTGCTCTCGCTGCTGCCATTAGGTACAGGTGCCACAAGCATCATACCTCCAAGATCAGGAACACTGGCTATCCCTCCACCATCAGACTTTTTGGGCTTTGCACATTATTTATCATTGAATAGTTATTTTTTGTATTGCAGTTTGTTTGCACTTCCTTGTTTACATTTCTCTTTTGCATACACGTCTTTTCTTGTGTAGTTTTTATTTTGCACCAACAAGTTGAAAGTCTTCCTGGCCCACAGGAACAAGAATTTCAGGTTTGTCCGTGATGTCACGCATGTAGTCTGACAATAAATCTGAACTTTGAACAATAAATTCTGCACTATCTCCATATAATTCAGCTTTATCTACCAGAGTGGAATTTGAACCCATGACTTTTTGCAGCCATTTTGGGAGCCTACTTATAAGGTAGAGGCATCCAACTAAAAAATGTTATGTGAAATCCACAACTTAAAAACAAGATGCAGATGTTGAAAAATTGAAATGAGATTAAATGCTGGAAATGCTCAGGTCACAGAGCTTTCCTAGAGAAATACAGTTAAACTCTCATGTTTAATACCTGATGGCATCAATGAAGGTGCAGATGAAACGTCAGTTGTGCCGAAACAGTAACTTGTTTTCCACATGTACTTTCGAGAATATACAACTTTTACTTCTGTGCCAAAATTATTTCAATTCTTCTCTCGTTTGTTCACAGCATGGAGTACCCAGCTTTTATCAGGATTCAATAGCCCCAGAAATAATGTGCAGCATGCAGTACATAGAGCTCAAAGACCCAGCTTTTATCAGGATTCAATAGCCCCAGAAATAATGTGCAGCATGCAGTACATAGAGCTCAAAGACCCAGCTTTTATCAGGATTCAATAGCCCCAGAAATAATGTGACATTTGGTAGTTGCTGCAATCAGTCATAATGCTAAAGAATATTTTCACCATTGTTTCAGATATCAGATTGCTCACAGAATTCTACAACATAGTATAGCCTCTCCCCCCCCCCCCCCCCCGAAGGAAATAATCACGAGGTAATTGAGGTTGTCAAGTAATTAGAGAGAAATCCAGAGCATAAAAGTACATCAGACAGAGACAAAAGGTAATGCAAGTAAATCTCTACAGAAGTATCAAACAAATACTACTTCCAATATGCAATGTATTAAAAAAGTGAACTACTTGGTTTCGATCTTGTCATCAGATGCAATTGACAATGGTACATCTATCCCAGGACGATTACCAATAGATAAGGTAACATTAAAGTTTGCTTTAGGAAATTAGAATGAGTGGACTTCAAAGTACACACAAACTTGTAGTAACTTAGAATGAACAAAATTCACCTACCTTAGACATATAAAGCAGAAGCTATCATTTCATTTGTAAGATTGGGTAATTAATTTCTATTCAAATACTCTAAGCTGTAATTATGAAATTATAAATTTTCATTGGGAGCACATCACATAAATCAAAGAAAGCCATGTTATTTCATTATGTTGCACCTCCTCTTATTGGCCACATGAGCTGAGACAGCAGGACTTTAAATTTACGGGGATACCGCCGCTAGAAATAAGTGAAGAAAGGGAATAATGTGTGACATTTAATTACCAAAAGTGCTCACAGGATTGATGTGCTAAACTTCAAAGCATCTACACCATACTTTGCTCAAAATCACAGGTAATTTTTTTTTTAAAAAGTGGGCAGGAAGATATTACAAATGGCGTTTTCATGAAGTTAAAAATTCAGCATCTTATATGTCAATTAGTTTCCATCCAATCTCCAGAATCTCTCTCAAATACTGAGTTAGGGCTGTATGGAACTTATCTCTCTGACACACTAAGTCAACATTAATCCGAGTTGTGCAACAGCACACTAACTGCACATCACACAATTTTCAACCCAGAACTCCTTCATGGGTGTCCTTACCAGAAACTGAAATGGAGAGATTCTGCAGAGTGAAAAGCTTCCAGGTTCAGGTTTCATGTGAAATTGAAATAGAAACCAGCCAACCATGGAATAAAGTTGGTATCCTTGTATTCCTTTGTGCTAACATAAACTGAGTTAACACATTTCATCTTGCAGACACAAACCCAAATTTATATTTAGAAATGCATTTTGGAAATGTAAGCTGCAGTTACTAAACTAGACAATTGTTTCCCAAGCTATCATCTTTACCACCAAGAGTAGCAGGTGCATGGGAGCCACCCACGTCTCAGTTCCTCACCAAATTGCAAATCCAGACTTGGAAGTACATCACTGATCCCTCATTATTGCTGGGTTGAAATCCTGGCACTCCAGTCAAGTTCCTTCACCAATACTACTGCAGTGGTTAGAAGTGACAGCCATCCACCACATTCAACGGCAATTATGAATTATAAATGCTGGTGTCACCAGTAATATTCAGATCTTCTTTCTTTGGCTTGCCTTCGCGGACGAAGATTTATGGAGGGGGTAAAAAGTCCACGTCAGCTGCAGGCTCGTTTGTGGCTGACAAGTCCGATGCGGGACAGGCAGACACGATTGCAGCGGTTGCAAGGGAAAATTGGTTGGTTGGGGTTGGGTGTTGGGTTTTTCCTCCTTTGCCTTTTGTCAGTGAGGTGGGCTCTGCGGTCTTCTTCAAAGGAGGTTGCTGCCCGCCAAACTGTGAGGCGCCAAGATGCACGGTTTGAGGCATTATCAGCCCACTGGCGGTGGTCAATGTGGCAGGCACCAAGAGATTTCTTCAGGCAGTCTTTGTACCTTTTCTTTGGTGCACCTCTGTCACGGTGGCCAGTGGAGAGCTCGCCATATAACACGATCTTGGGAAGGCGATGGTCCTCCATTCTGGAGATGTGACCCATCCAGCGCAGCTGGATCTTCAGCAGCGTGGACTCGATGCTGTCGACCTCTGCCATCTCGAGTACTTCGACGTTAGGGGTGTAAGCGCTCCAATGGATGTTGAGGATGGAGCGGAGACAACGCTGGTGGAAGCGTTCTAGGAGCCGTAGGTGGTGCCGGTAGAGGACCCATGATTCGGAGCCGAACAGGAGTGTGGGTATGACAACGGCTCTGTATACGCTTATCTTTGTGAGGTTTTTCAGTTGGTTGTTTTTCCAGACTCTTTTGTGTAGTCTTCCAAAGGCGCTATTTGCCTTGGCGAGTCTGTTGTCTATCTCATTGTCGATCCTTGCATCTGATGAAATGGTGCAGCCAAGATAGGTAAACTGGTTGACCGTTTTGAGTTTTGTGTGCCCGATGGAGATGTGGGGGGGCTGGTAGTCATGGTGGGGAGCTGGCTGATGGAGGACCTCAGTTTTCTTCAGGCTGACTTCCAGGCCAAACATTTTGGCAGTTTCCGCAAAGCAGGACGTCAAGCGCTGAAGAGCTGGCTCTGAATGGGCAACTAAAGCGGCATCATCTGCAAAGAGTAGTTCACGGACAAGTTTCTCTTGTGTCTTGGTGTGAGCTTGCAGGCGCCTCAGATTGAAGAGACTGCCATCCGTGCGGTACCGGATGTAAACAGCGTCTTCATTGTTGGGGTCTTTCATGGCTTGGTTCAGCATCATGCTGAAGAAGATTAAAAAGAGGGTTGGTGCGAGAACACAGCCTTGCTTCACGCCACTGTTAATGGAGAAGGGTTCAGAGAGCTCATTGCTGTATCTGACCCGACCTTGTTGGTTTTCGTGCAGTTGGATAATCATGTTGAGGAACTTTGGGGGACATCTGACGCGCTCTAGTATTTGCCAAAGCCCTTTCCTGCTCACGGTGTCGAAGGCTTTGGTGAGGTCAACAAAGGTGATGTAGAGTCCTTTGTTTTGTTCTCTGCACTTTTCTTGGAGCTGTCTGAGGGCAAAGACCATGTCAGTGGTTCCTCTGTTTGCGCGAAAGCCGCACTGTGATTCTGGGAGAATATTCTCGGCGACACTAGGTTTTATTCTATTTAGTAGAATCCTAGCGAAGATTTTGCCTGCAATGGAGAGCAACGTGATTCCCCTGTAGTTTGAGCAGTCTGATTTCTCGCCTTTGTTTTTGTACAGGGTGATGATGGTGGCATCACGAAGATCCTGAGGCAGTTTACCTTGGTCCCAACAAAGCTTGAAAAACTCATGCAGTTTGGCATGCAGAGTTTTGCCGCCAGCCTTCCAGACTTCTGGGGGGATTCCATCCATACCTGCTGCTTTGCCACTTTTCAGTTGTTCGATTGCCTTATATGTCTCATCCAGGGTGGGAACCTCATCCAGCTCTAGCCTTAGGGGCTGTTGAGGGAGTTGGAGCAGGGCGGAATCTTGGACTGAGCGGTTGGCACTGAAAAGAGATTGGAAGTGTTCTGACCATCGGTTGAGGATGGAGATCTTGTCGCTGAGGAGGACTTTGCCGTCTGAGCTGCGCAGCGGGCTTTGGACTTGGGGTGAGGGGCCGTACACAGCCTTTAGAGCCTCGTAGAAACCCCTGAAGTCGCCAATGTCCGCGCTGAGCTGTGTTCGTTTGGCGAGGCTAGTCCACCACTCATTTTGGATCTCCCGGAGTTTGCGCTGAAGATGGCTGCAATATTCAGATACTTAAAGGAATAATATACAAAAAACACGCATAATGTTCAAGCAAATTAAGATCATAAATTAGTACAGGTTGAGCATCCCTTATCCGAAATGCATGGGACCAGAGGTGGTTCAGATTTTGGAACACCATTTAAAAAAAATGCACTAATTCACTCAGACCTAAAGATGCATGGATTCACATTACTATCCAAATATTTACATATACATATGCACAAATTAACTGAAGTAGACATAGATTGAAATATCTATACTGAATAATGCACTACTCATGTCCGCTACATCCTGTTCTCCGATCAGAATTTCTGAACTCTTAAAAAAGATACATGAAGCAATTCACAAAAATATTTTTGTTCCAAAATGGACATCAATTGTATCAATCTGCAAGCATTCAAACATCCAATACTCACCCTGGTATACAAGAAACAAAAACTGCAGATGCTAGAATCCTAAATAATTGTTGGAGGAACTCATCAGGTCAGACAGCATCCACAGGTAGAAATGGTCAGTCAATATTAGTAGAGTCTGAACCCTTTTACCAAGGCTAAGAGGTAAAATTATATTTATAAAGTGGGGGAGGGACCAGAGTACAAGACAGCAGTCCCATATCCATCGCCCCTAGCCCCTCTCCTATCTTCTTTGTCCTTTAGAAATCATTTTACCTCAGGGGGTCAGACCCAAAACAATGACCATTTCTACCTGTGGATTGTGTCTAACTCACTGGGTTCCTCCAACAATTTTTTTTCTACTCAATAGAATAAAACCAGTTTCCATGATAAAAGTGAGAAACCAACTTACCCGAACAAGTGCATCATCTATGATGTGGTCACGTCGGACTTTAAGTCGAAGGTAAGGATTCAGCTGTTGCCCCTGGACAAGGCTGTAAAGAACAGTGATTCGTCGCTCACTGTACATGCGTATCCTATTGTCATAGTAAAGACCCAAATTCTTGGTTACAGCATTGAGAATGAAGGGGCAGGTCATAAATGAGAATTTGTTCTCTGTTTCTACTTTGAAGAAAGTGTAGTCTTTATCCATTTCCAGCACCTCGTTGAGTGGTTCATTAATAAAGTCATCAAAAGAAACAAGTGGCTTTCGGCAATCAATTGTTTTCACACCCAACTCAGTTTCGAGGGGGTCCACTCGGGGTCCTTTCTTATTTCTCCGTTCTTCCCCTAGTAGCTCTTGCAAAGTAATTTCACTGGATTCAGCAACTCCTTCATCTTCCTCTTCTTCATTGTGCCCTGTATCGACATCTCCTGCAATAATATTCGCGTAGTGCACTATTTTTAGGCATCTTGTCGCAGCAACAACACCATCGTCGTCGTTCACCAGGTTTCGACCACTGAACTCGTTACTTATGACTCGATACGTAATGAGTTGCTGAAAGGTTTCCACCATCCGACGGATTTGGGCTGCAGTGTATTTCGACCACAAGCGAATTAATTTGGCTTGAGCTGGGAGGGGGAGCTTGCTCATGGCTTTGCAAAAAAGTGGAAGGGCCATTTCCAGATATTCAGGGCTATGAAGGTTGCTATTCTCCATGACTATAACAAACAAGTTCAGATAATTAGGATCTCTCGAATACACATTATGGTAAGTCAAATCACACTCCACATTTGGCGACAAGTACACCAATGCATTAAGAAACGCTGTTTCTATCTTTTCATTGGATAGCAATTTACTGTAGACCCGTCTGACTGCATCAACGTCAATAGATACTTCATCAGGTCCTAATCTATGAACATTGTTCTCTCTTGTCTGTGCACCTCCAGCAGAGCTTCTTGATGAAGAAGCCTCTGCGTCATCCATGGATCCTGCAGTAGCAGCTTTTTCTTCCTCATCCTCATCTTTATCCTCATCCTTTCCTTGCAGCGATTTTAACTCTTCCTTTGTATGGTGTCTGGCCTTTCGGAAGCTCTGCACCAAGGCATCTGCACTAGAGAAAACTCTGCCAATAACACGTATCAACGGCGAATAGTCTTCACGCTCTCCGCACAATTCCAGGATTTCATAGACTTTGTCTTCTGTCAGATAATTCACATCTACGTGAGGAAAAAAACCAACAGGATTTAGCCCACTAATTAAAATGGTAAAGCATATAATATTCAAGAAATGAAAAGTCAAATTTTGATCGTTCAATCAAAACAAAAAGCTGTATTAGAATGAGCAAAATTAAGAAAAATTGTTTATTTTTGCAAATACAGTAGACCCATCTGAGAAATTTAAACTCTATCGATGGTAAACTAGCTCCTCAAGGCTGGGTTAGGGGAAATAACACTATTAAAACAATGGAAACATTTTTTTAATGCCAGTTGATCTGCATGTACTATGACTTCATATTCCTTTCACAAGAGATCACAAAATAGTTACACCCCATAAAATACTTTTGAATCTATACTAACAGCTATTGGATGTCCATGACACGTAGGCTGCTGTCTTTATATTTACCACCTTACTGTTTGCACATGAATGAGCAAAATATTACCCCCAAAACAATACAGGATAGTTGGTATAACCTGAACAACCTTCATCTGAAGACTATCACCAGAAGAGAGTGCTGTTCTACCTTCTGCAATAAAAGAAATACAGGAAGTTGACAAATGCCAACAAGGTGAAAATCAAGCTGAAAAGTTATTGCCACTCAAGAATTCAAAGCTAATATCTGACCAAAATATGAATTTGCCGATTGCTTGAGGTTGCGTGGCCCATAGTTCAGCAAACGAACGACTGAGGGACGCCATTTTTAAACGTCTGTATTTTTTTTAACCTATTTATTTTCCGACTTTTTTTTGCCGGTTCCTTGAATTCTGGATAACAGGGATTTCACTGCATTTTGTATCTAAAAGACACTAAAGATTCAGGCCAAATGTACAGAAATTTTATAGCCACGCATGATATTTAAATACAAATGTAATTAAAAACAGAATCATATGAAAAGTGTGACTTGCTCATCAACAGTGCAGTCTCACATACAAGTCCTTTCAGGCTCATGTTGTTGATGCTTGGTAGCAAAGTCTATTATTAACTCAGCTCGAGTCGGTAAGTGGAGAAATTAGTTTAAAATACAAAGTTTACAGTTATGATTTAAATGAAAGAGTACAACAATGAAAGCGTTCTCTGAATTCATTCAATATTTGTCAGACAGAATACTATATATTTTGACCTGCAGAGAAATTGACCCCTCTTATTCAGCCTCATTTTAAGGGTTTTATCATATGTTGGGTGTACAAGACTACCCCAAAAATCGCGATGCCGGTGATGTCGGTCATTTGTTGGTGTATAAGTCGACCCTAAAAATTGCGATGATTGATCTGCTGGGGTGTTGGCTCGAGGTGATTGTTATCATGGAGGCTCCATCAAAATGATAAAAATATGAAGCGAGTTTTAAATTAAAGTGATAGAAATGGACAAGAAAACCAACAACTGTGCTGCAACAAGAAAATTTGATATATATGCGAAGTGGGAAAGGTGGGAGGAAGAAAGCAGGGGTGAGGGGGAGGAAGAATGAAGGGGGAGGGGAGAAAGCGGGGTGGGGGGGAGAAAGCGGGGTGGGGGGGAGAAAGCGGGGTGGGGGGGAGAAAGCGGGGTGGGGGGGAGAAAGCGGGGTGGGGGGGAGAAAGCGGGGTGGGGGGGAGAAAGCGGGGTGGGGGGGAGAAAGCGGGGTGGGGGGGAGAAAGCGGGGTGGGGGGAGAGAAAGCGGGGTGGGGGGAGAGAAAGCGGGGTGGGGGGGAGAAAGCGGGGTGGGGGGGAGAAAGCGGGGTGGGGGGGAGAAAGCGGGGTGGGGGGGAGGAAGAATGAAGGGGGAGGGGAGAAAGCGGGGTGGGGGGGAGAAAGCGGGGTGGGGGGGAGAAAGCGGGGTGGGGGGGAGAAAGCGGGGTGGGGGGGAGAAAGCGGGGTGGGGGGAGAGAAAGCGGGGTGGGGGGAGAGAAAGCGGGGTGGGGGGGAGAAAGCGGGGTGGGGGGGAGAAAGCGGGGTGGGGGGGAGAAAGCGGGGTGGGGGGGAGGAAGAATGAAGGGGGAGGGGAGAAAGCGGGGTGGGGGGGAGAAAGCGGGGTGGGGGGGAGAAAGCGGGGTGGGGGGGAGAAAGCGGGGTGGGGGGGAGAAAGCGGGGTGGGGGGGAGAAAGCGGGGTGGGGGGGAGAAAGCGGGGTGGGGGGGAGAAAGCGGGGTGGGGGGGAGAAAGCGGGGTGGGGGGGAGAAAGCGGGGTGGGGGGGAGAAAGCGGGGTGGGGGGAGAGAAAGCGGGGTGGGGGGAGAGAAAGCGGGGTGGGGGGGAGAAAGCGGGGTGGGGGGGAGAAAGCGGGGTGGGGGGGAGAAAGCGGGGTGGGGGGGAGAAAGCGGGGTGGGGGGGAGAAAGCGGGGTGGGGGGGAGAAAGCGGGGTGGGGGGGAGAAAGCGGGGTGGGGGGGAGAAAGCGGGGTGGGGGGGAGAAAGCGGGGTGGGGGGGAGAAAGCGGGGTGGGGGGGAGAAAGCGGGGTGGGGGGGAGAAAGCGGGGTGGGGGGGAGAAAGCGGGGTGGGGGGGAGAAAGCGGGGTGGGGGGGAGAAAGCGGGGTGGGGGGGAGAAAGCGGGGTGGGGGGGAGAAAGCGGGGTGGGGGGGAGAAAGCGGGGTGGGGGGGAGAAAGCGGGGTGGGGGGGAGAAAGCGGGGTGGGGGGGAGAAAGCGGGGTGGGGGGAGAAAGCGGGGTGGGGGGGAGAAAGCGGGGTGGGGGGGAGAAAGCGGGGTGGGGGGGAGAAAGCGGGGTGGGGGGGAGAAAGCGGGGTGGGGGGGAGAAAGCGGGGTGGGGGGGAGAAAGCGGGGTGGGGGGGAGAAAGCGGGGTGGGGGGGAGAAAGCGGGGTGGGGGGGAGAAAGCGGGGTGGGGGGGAGAAAGCGGGGTGGGGGGGAGAAAGCGGGGTGGGGGGGAGAAAGCGGGGTGGGGGGGAGAAAGCGGGGTGGGGGGGAGAAAGCGGGGTGGGGGGGAGAAAGCGGGGTGGGGGGGAGAAAGCGGGGTGGGGGGGAGAAAGCGGGGTGGGGGGGAGAAAGCGGGGTGGGGGGGAGAAAGCGGGGTGGGGGGGAGAAAGCGGGGTGGGGGGGAGAAAGCGGGGTGGGGGGGAGAAAGCGGGGTGGGGGGGAGAAAGCGGGGTGGGGGGGAGAAAGCGGGGTGGGGGGGAGAAAGCGGGGTGGGGGGGAGAAAGCGGGGTGGGGGGGAGAAAGCGGGGTGGGGGGGAGAAAGCGGGGTGGGGGGGAGAAAGCGGGGTGGGGGGGAGAAAGCGGGGTGGGGGGGAGAAAGCGGGGTGGGGGGGAGAAAGCGGGGTGGGGGGGAGAAAGCGGGGTGGGGGGGAGAAAGCGGGGTGGGGGGGAGAAAGCGGGGTGGGGGGGAGAAAGCGGGGTGGGGGGGGAGAAAGCGAAAGGAGGAAGAAAGCGAGTTGAAGAAAAATACCAAAAATGCAATGTTCGATGAGAAGAGAAATAACTCATTGGCCAGAATTGGAAAATGACATTGCAAAATGGGTACGTGAACAGAGGCAAGACTGTTACATTTGCACTGCAGTGAGCAAAGTCGCACCCAGAACTCAATGATTTTGAAGCTACAATATACAATCTTTTCATGAACAGGAAAAATTTGGTATTACAACAAAAAAACAAAAATTGCTCAGAAACTTCCAAAAGATCTTGATCATAAAGTTATAAATTTTTACCAGTTAATTTTATGTAACTGGCAGAAACACCAGTTTGCATTGGCAAATATTGGAAACATGGTTGAAATCCCCATGAATTTTGACATGATAGGGACCAGGTTACCGTGGTGTAATGCTGATGGTCAACAGGACAAAGTTAAGACCCATGGTCATCTTCAAATGCAAAATTAAACCTAAAATAAAATTCCCTGCCAGTATTTTTGTATATTTTCATGAAAAAGGATGGATGGGTGGATGAAAACTATGGATAGACAATTTGTGGAACAGGTGGCCAGTTGGTTTATCCAAAGGATCGTGTTTGCTTGTCTGGGATATGTTTCGTAGCCACTGAGAAGTCTAAAAGTAGATTAGTACATAATACTTACATGGCTGTTATTCCAGGTGGTTTGACATCTCTATTGCAACCTCTTGATGTCTACTTGAACAAGCTATTCAAAGACCATTTGTGTGAGGAATGGAATACATGGGTGTCAAGTGCAGAAAAATCGTTAATGAAAGGCGTGGTAATGCGTGCTGCATCGCTTAGTGTCCTGTGTAACTTCGTGCTCAAGGCATGGGACAAAGTTAAAGTAGAGACTGTAATAAAATAGTTTAAAAATTGTGGCATCTTTTGTGCAATTGATGGCACAGAAGATGATTTATTATAGGACACTGAAGATGAAGCAGAAGCCGCCTCATCAGGATACAGACTGGGACCCATATGATGACTGTTTAAACAGTGAGGATGGATGTGCTCGCTGCCATGATCTTTGCCTCAGACTATGATAGCGAAAATGATTTTGAAGGGTTCTAAAAAATCTGTTGTAGTTGGGTTTTTTTTTGGTTTTTCAAGGGTCAACACACATTGAATCAGTGTGGAGCTGTTTTTTAAGCTGAATTTCATGACAACTTAAATGCCAAAAATATGGTAATTAAGTGGCATTTACGTATTAATTTCAACACAAGATATATTGGAGCTTCAGTATATGGTAACATATCTTAAATCCCAAACTAGAATCTGGGAATTTAAATGCAACCAATAAAAAAAATGAAATTATGAAAACTATTCAGTTAATGAAGCCACAAAATAAATCAGATTGCCACAAAAAGTCTGCAAAGTTCACTAACATTCTAAAAGGAAGCAACCAGATCTTTTTCTTCTTTGGCTTGGCTTCGCGGATGAAGATTTATGGAGGGGGTAAACGTCCACGTCAGCTGCAGGCTCGTTTGTGGCTGACAAGTCCGATGCGGGACAGGCAGACACGGTTGCAGCAGTTGCAGGGGAAAATTGGTTGGTTGGGGTTGGGTGTTGGGTTTTTCCTCCTTTGTCTTTTGTCAGTGAGGTGGGCTCTGCGGTCTTCTTCAAAGGAGGTTGCTGCCCGCCGAACTGTGAGGCGCCAAGATGCACGGTTTGAGGCGATATCAGCCCACTGGCGGTGGTCAATGTGGCAGGCACCAAGAGATTTCTTTAGGCAGTCCTTGTACCTCTTCTTTGGTGCACCTCTGTCACGGTGGCCAGTGGAGAGCTCGCCATATAACACGATCTTGGGAAGGCGATGGTCCTCCATTCTGGAGACGTGACCCACCCAGCGCAGCTGGATCTTCCGCAGCGTGGACTCGATGCTGTCGGCCTCTGCCATCTCGAGTACTTAGATGTTAGGGATGAAGGCGCTCCAATGAATGTTGAGGATGGAGCGGAGACAATGCTGGTGGAAGTGTTCTAGGAGCCGTAGGTGATGCTGGTAGAGGACCCATGATTCGGAGCTGAACAGGAGTGTGGGTATGACAATGGTTCTGTATACGCTTATCTTTGTGAGGTTTTTCAGTTGGTTGCTTTTCCAGACTCTTTTGTGTAGTCTTCCAAAGGTGCTATTTGCCTTGGCGAGTCTGTTGTCTATCTCGTTGTCGATCCTTGCATCTGATGAAATGGTGCAGCCGAGATAGGTAAACTGGTTGACCGTTTTGAGTTTTGTGTGCCCGATGGAAATGTGGGGGGGCTGGTAGTCATGGTGGGGATCTCTTGACCATCATTAAGCAGCAAGAATTTCCAGATAATAAATGCATAAAATATGATATTATTAACAAAATTTGACACTAATGCATGCATTGAAATTTTAGAAGCAAAGGAAGGCTTTAAAATGCAATTTAAATAGGAGAACAGAGAGCAATTGGAATCCAGAACATCATTTGTCTGACAGTTGGTAGAGCAACTAAAAATACACACCAAAGTTGACACAAAAAATTACCAAAGCTGGGGTCCAGTGCAGTGCACAGAACGGGTCTCACAACATCCATATGAATTAAAGAGCAGTTGAGATTTTGGACCCCGAGTCTTTCTTCAGGAGTATGCTCTTTTGTCTTTTGCATTTGTACTCGATTGCCTTGAGCTCTGGCAGGACAAGTATAATTTACTTTCTTACTGCTCTGGTTTGAATTGAATCAAATATGGTTTTTACACACAAGTAATGTCAATTTCCCATAATAAATTTGCACACTTATTGTTCACACCGACAGGGCATTTACATGCTTTGGTTATGCATGTTGCGACGTCAGACAAGGGGGCCCACGGTGGGAACTGAGCAAGTATAAAATTCGGGCCTGAACCCTAATAAAACTCAGAACTTAACCTGACTACACTATGTGTGTGTCTTCTTTCGAGTAGCACATGGCTACAATTGATGAGCCTGACAGTTTAGATGGCATCTAAACCCAGCGATAAAGGAACAGGCAGCAGTCAACGTGGTCGGTCTCAAGTTGCGAACCTTTTGGTAAATCAACCTTGCATGTGGTTTGACCAGGCTGAGGCACAGTTCCAGATCCGGCAGATCACAGCAGAATCCACCCAGTACCACCATGTGGTGAGCACCCTGGACCAGGTCACAGCAGCCAGGTGGGCAACTTCATCCAGGAGCCCCCATTGGAAAGCACATACACTGCCTTCAACAACTCGCTGATTGACACCTTCAGGCTCTCATGGCATGAGAGAAGAACACATCTGCTCCACCTGGACAGGCTAGGGGACAGGCCCCCATCAGACTTCATGAACGAGATGTTGGGCCTCCTGGGTAAACAAGATCCCTGCATCATGTTTGAGCAGGCATTCCTAAAGCAATTGCCCGAGGACATCCAACTGCTCTTGGCGGATGCGGATTTCAGCAATCCCCAGGAAGTCGCAGCACAAGCGAAGGTTCTGGGGAAATAAGAGAGTGCTCTGCATCTGTGGGGCCTGTCACTAAACCCCGCAGCCAGACTTGTGCAGAGCCGCCAAGAGAACAGCAGCACCCCAGAGGAGGTGATGCAGATGGCCAGTGGTGTTTCTACCACCAGAGATGGGGTGCTGGAGTCCATCGGTGCAGGCTGCCATGCACGTTTCAGGGAAACGCCGGGGCCATCCATCGCTAAATGGCCATGACAACTGGACACGAAGACAGCCTCTCGTACGTTTGTGATTGCCAGTCCAGATGATGCTTCCTTGTGGACACAGGAGCAGAGGTCAGCATCCTGCCCCCTTCAGGACAAGACACCAGGAACAGGCAGTCAGGCCCCACACTGAGGGCTGCCAACAACAGCATGATTTGAACCTATGGAACCTGCAAAGTCCATCTGGAGTTGGAGGCAGGCTCTTCTCATGGTTGTCCACACTGTCTGCAGTGGAACAGCCACTCCTCAGGGCAGACCTCCTGCACTCCCACAGCCTGCTAGTGGACCTCATGGGAAGGAGATTGGTTCATGCCAAGACTTTTCAAACCTTCCCCCTCAAAGATCCAGGCTCCCAGCATTCCACCTGGTTTCTGTACAGAGATCAGACGAGTACACCAGAGTCCTGACTGAGTACCCTGAAGTGCTCACCCCCCAATTCACCACGGTGATGCCCCGATACGGAGTAAAGCACTATATCCTGACCCAGGGCCCGCTGCTCCATGCAAGGGCAAGATACCATCAAGACACTTTCCTCTGGAAAAGCTTCAGCCGGCAAAGGAGGAATTCAGGAGGCTGGAGGAGCTTGGCATTTTTTTGGCAGTCGGACAGTCCATGGGCTTCTCCCCTGCATGTTACCCAAAGCAACTGGGGGCTGGTGATCATGCGGTGACTACCACCAGCTCATCGAGGCCACAACGGATGGGTACGCTATGCCACACATCCAGGACTTCATGGCTAACCTACACAGGGCATGGATCTTCTCCAAGGTGGACCTCGTGCAGGGATATAATCTGATCCTGGTACTGGAATGATATCCCCCAGACCACCATCATCACTCCATTCGGTCTCTTAAAATTCCCTCGAATGCCGTTCAAACTAAGGAACACTGCACGGACCTTCCAATGACTCAAGGACGCAGTGGGCCAGGACCAGGATGGCACCTTTGTGCCCTTGGATGACATCCTGGTGGCGACCAGGAACCGACAGGAGCACATGACACACTTCGTAACTTCTACATCCGACTGAGTGAGTTTGGCCAGACGATTAACCCAGGCAAATGTCAGTTCAGATTGAAGGCTATTTACTTCCTAGGCCACAGGATAACCAGGGAAGGAGCCACATTGCTACGCAGTAAAGCGGAGGCCATTTGGAAGTTCCCCAGACCCAACACAACCAAGAGACTACAGGACTTTGTGGGGATGATCAATTTCCATCACAGGTTCATCCCCTAAGCTGCCCAGATCATGTGGCCCTTGTATGTCTAGACGGCAGGCAAGGTGAAGGACATTACCAGGGACAAGGAGTCAGCGGGAGCCTCCGTGAAGGCTAAGGGAGCCCTGGCAGATGCCGCTCTCCTGGCACATCTCAGATCAGACGCTCCAACGGCCATGACGGTAGATGCCTCAGGAACAGCGATAGGCGGGATCAAAGGAAGTTGGCAGCCATTGGCTTTCTTCAGTAAATATCTGGAGCCTCTAGAACTGAAGTATAGCGCTTTCGACAGAGCACTACTGGCATTGTACTTAGCCATCCGCCACTTCAGGTACTTCCTAGAGGGCAGGTCGTTCACGGCTTTCACAGATCTCAAGCCCCTGACTTTTGCCTTGGCTATGATCTCAGACCATGGTCAGCCCACCTGCAACAACACGTCTTACATCTCGGAGTACACCACAGATGTAAGGCACATCTCCGGCAAGGACAACATGGTACCAGGTGCACTGTCCAGGCAAAGTATCTGAACATTAACAAGGTGAGTGGACTTTACGGCACTGGCGGAGGTGTAGCAGAAAGATGAGGAGATGCCACAATACAGGATTGCCATATTGGGACTGCAGCTCCAGGACATCCCAGTCACTATAGGTAACATCAGCTTCCTGTGTGACATGGCCACCAGTCAGGTCAGACCCATCGTCCCGTTGGCTTGGAGATGGCAAGTTTTTGATTCCATCCTCGAGTTGGCTCACCCATCCATCAGGACCATATAACCACTTACAGCATAGAACAGGCCAGTTTGGCCCTACTAGTCCATGCCGTAGCAAATCCCCACCCTCCTAGTCCAACTGACCAGCACCCGGTCCATACCCCTCTAGTCCCCTCCTATCCATGTAACGATCCAATCTTTCCTTAAATGTAACCAATGATCCCGCCTCGACCACGTCTGCCAGAAGCTCATTCCACATCCCCACCACCCTCTGCATAAAGAAATTTCCCCTCATGTTCCCCTTATAATTTTCCCCCTTCAATCTTAAACCATGTCCTCTAGTTTGAATTTCCCCCTTTCTTAATTGAAAAAGCCTATCCACATTTACTCTGTCTGTCCTTTTTAAAATCTTAAACATGTCTATCAAGTCCCCTCTCAATCTTCTACGCTCCAGAGAAAAAAGCCCCATTCTGCACAACCTTTCCCTGTAACTCAGACCCTGAAATCCTGTCAACATTCTCGTGAACCTTCTCTGCACTCTCTCTATTTTGTTTATATCTTTCCTATAATTTGGTGACCAAAACTGTACACAGTACTCCAAATTTGGCCTCACCAATGCCTTGTACAATTTCATCATAACCTCCCTACTCTTGAATTCAATACTCCGATTTATGAAGGCCAACATTCCAAATGCCTTCTTCACCACACCATACCTGAGTATCAGCCTTGAGGGTACTATTTACCATCACTCCTAAATCCCTTTGTTGCTCTGCACTCCTCAATTGTCTACCTTTCAATGTATATGACCTATTTAAATTTGCCTTTCCAAAATGTAGCACCTCACATTTATCTGTATTAAATTCCATCAGCCATTTCTCAGCCCACACCTCCAGCCTTCCTAAATCACCTTTTAATCTACGGTAATCTACCTCATTGTCCACAACACCACCAATCTTTGTGTCATCCGCAAACTTGCTTATCCAATTCTCCACTCCTACATCCAGATCGTTAATATATTTAACAAATAATAGTGGACCCAGGACCGAACCCTGAGGAACTCCACTAGTCACCGGCCTCCAATTGGACAAACAATTTTCTACCACTACTCTCTGACACCTCCCATCCAACCACTGCTGAATCCATTTCACTACCTCCTTATTTATACCTAATGCCTCCACCTTTTTTCCTAACCTCCTGTGGGGAACTTTGTCAAAAGCTTTACTAAAGTCCAAATAGACAACATCCACAGCTTTCCCTTCATCAACCTTTTTTGTAACCCCCTCGAAGAACTCAATCAGGTTTGTCAAGCATGATCTACCCCTGACAAAACCATGCTGATTACTCCCTATCAATCCCTGTACCTCCAAAAATTTGTAAATAGTATCCCTCAGAACACTTTCCATCAACTTGCCCACCACAGACATCAGACTTACAGGCCTCTAATTCCCAGGTTTGCATTTGGACCCTTTCTTAAACAGAGGAACCACATGCGCCACCCTCCAATCCTTTGGTACCACCCCCGTGGCCAGTGACATCCTAAATATCTCTGTTAATGGCCCCACTAACTGTCCACTAGCCTCCCTGAGTGTCCTAGGGAATATTTTGTCTGGTCCGGGAGATTTATCCACCTTTATCTTTTTTAACACAGCCATCACTACCTCCTCGGTTATCCTTATATGCTTCATGACCTCCCCACTATTTTTCTTTACTTCAACTGGTTCAACATTTTTTTCCCTAGTGAATACCGAGGCAAAGAAATCATTCAAAATTTCCCCCATTTCCTCAGACTTCTCACTCAGCCTACCCTCGCTATCTACAAGGGGTCCAATTTTATCTCTCACTAATCTTTTACTTTTAATGTACTTATAGAAACCCTTTGGATTTATTTTTACTCTGCTAGCCAAAGCCTCTTCATACCTTTTTTTGGCCTTTCTAATTTCTTTCTTAAGATTCCTTCTACACTCCTTGTAGTCCTCCTTCAACTTCTCAGCTCCCTGCTCTTTATACCTCTTGTACACCTCCCTTTTTCTCCTAACCAAATTTCCAATATTTCTCGAAAACCAAGCCTCCCTATGACTTCCAGCCTTTCCTTTGATCCACACTGGGACATAACTACTCTGTACCCTCAAAATTTCTTTTTTGAATATCCTCCATTTTTCATTTACATCCTTACCTGAAAATATCCTGTCCCACTCAATACTCGCCAAATCCCTTCTTATTCCTTCGAAATTTGCTCTTTTCCAATCCAGAACCTCAACTTTAGGCCTCTCCTTGCTCTTCCTTAAAACTACCCTAAAACTAACAGAATTATGATCACTAGACCCAATTGGTTCTCCAACATTAAGGACCATGGTGGCTAGCAAATATGTGAGACATGGATTGCGGAAACAGGTAGGTCAGCGGGTGAGCAAAGGCGTGCATGCAGTGCCAAACAACCAAGAGTCAGAGGCACACCAAGACCCCACCTCAGCATTTAGAGCCTGCAGAACGAAGGTTTGACTACAACCACGTGGATATAGTAGGACCCTTGACGGTATCCCAGGGTTTCAGCTATCTGTTCACAATGGTTGACTGCTTCACCAGGTGGCCAAAAGCAGTCTCACTGGCAGATACATCCACAACCTCATGCAGCAGGGGCCTCACCTCGTCCTGGGTGGCACGGTTCAGGTTACCGTCCCACATCACATCCGACAGAGGGACCCAGTTCACCTCCAGTCTGTGGTCTGACCTCGCCAGCCTGTGGAGTGCCCAGCTGCACATTCCAATGGGTTGGTGGAGCGCTTCTACAGGCACGTCAAAACCGCATTCATGACCAGACACCAAGGACCCAACTGGGTAGACGAGCTACCATGGGCGCTGCTGGGCATCTGCACTGCACTCAAGGAGGACCTCAACATCTCTTTGGCCGAACTCATCTATGGAACTCCACTGTTGGTCCCAGGAGAATTTGTACCATTCCCAGGCAGACAGCAGGACGGCTCTGCAGTGTTCTTTAGCAGGATAAGGGAAAGAGTCGGCAACCTGGACCCGATTCCACCTTCCAGGCGTGGGCACTTTAGGACCAACATACCCCAAGATCTGCAGGACTGAGTTTGTTTTCATTTGCAGGGGTCCAGATTGTCCACCATTTCAGAGGCCATATCAGGGTCCATTCTGGGTCATGCGCAACAACAGGGCCACATTCGAGCTGGAGATCGGAGGTCTTCACCACTGGCTGAAGTCGGCACACCTATTTGAGACACCAGCACCATGCCGAAGAAGCAGTCCACTGAAGGCTGCAGAGACTTTGCCTCTGGGCACCAAGGACAATACTGCTGGTTCTTAGGGGGGGGGGGGGGTGTGAAGGGGGTCATGTGGCTGTCCGCCACCACGGCGATCAAACTGGCGTTCTGGGTGGCAAGCGCAACCAAAAGCCAGCAGACCGCGCAGTGGCATTGGTCCCAACATACGAACCGGTAGGTGAATGGCATGAGCAGCTTAAAGAAAGCAACCCCAAAATGGTGCTGGTCTTACTGCGAAGCCAACAGACAGGTACGGTGTGCTGATATGCAGAAAAATAACCGCGCGTGGGAAACCTGCTTCTGTTATGCACGTTATTATGTCAGCCAAAGGGGGCCACAGCAGGAACAGTACAAATATAAAAGTCGGGCCTGAGCCCTAATAAAACTCAGAGCTTAACCTGACTACACTTCATGTGTGTGTCTTCTTTTGAATAGTGCGCAGCTACAGAATGAGATGTGGTGCAAATATTCTCCATTTTCAGAGGGAGACTTCCACCCCCACTAGTCCCCCATCTTACTTTCGGTGGAAAGGACACCCTCCCCCTACCCCCACCACAAAGTACCCAGTGGGAGAGCAGGTGGCGGCTGGCTCAATGCGGGATCAATGGCAGTCTTCCTTTCCCATAATCCCCCACACAGGACTGCTCTGCATAGCCCTGGCTCTGGCAGAGTGGGTCCAGCTGCGTGGGGAATTATGGGTAATAAAGACAGCAATTGCTCCTGCACTAGTGCAATGCTCTAGCGAACTCAGGGCTTGTCAATACTACACCCCTGCTACCGGGTCAGATTTTTTTTTGGGGGGAGGTAGGGGGGCAAGGTTTAGACTGCAGGTTGGCCACAAAAATGTCTAGGCTGCTGCAGGGAAAATTAAGGTGGTATGTGAAAGGAAAAAAGTTTGAAAACCACTGTTTTAATCATACCTACTTGACTTGTTATATGCACAGTTTCATAACTCCAAAGGAAATGGGCCAATTGTAGCTGTCTGCTACCCGGGAGGTGGCCCGATACACAAAATGGTAGAAAAACGTGGCGCTCTCACAAGCCCCGTGCAGGCTAATGGCCTTTCTCCCTGGCTGACTGCCCACAAGGCGAGAACACCGACCAATCAGCAGCCGGAATGGCAATGATGGGAAAACCGGGCCCAGCAGCAGGAAACTGGACTATACAAGCAGGAGCAGAGAGTTCAATAAACCAGTCTTAACTATAAATGCATCAAGTGTATGTCATTCTTCCATTCAAGCAAAATATTTCACTAACAATTCTGTCTAGAGCAGTGGTTCTCAACCTTTTTTGTACATACCACCTTAAGTAATCCCTTACTAATCACAGAGCACCTATGGCATAGGGATTACTTAAGGTGGCATGCGAGTGGAAAGAAAAAGTTTGAAAACCACTGCATCTCGCTCAAATTCCCTTCCAAACTCAAATTTGTTTCAGAATTCTAGCAGGTGAATATTGCACCTATGTCATCTGTCATAGCAATTATTGTCTTATTCACCTTGGTGTTCATTCAGTCTTGTCATTTATGGTTTAATATTTAAAATTCTGACCCAAATTACTCAATACATCAAAATTTCAATGCCTTGAAAACATGCCAGTTTTCTCTGTTGTTTAAGTGCCTGCATCTCTCTATCATTAACTACAAACAGGAGCACGTGTTTGGCAATTTGAAACTGCCTTGAAGCTCCTCAACTTGTTCGGATCACCAAAAAAGGTCCCCTCATTTCCCACATATGCTTTAAATCACAGAATTGTACACATACACATCTTTAGCCAAACTAATCCAGCCAAAGAATGTCTTCTCCAGCAACATACTTTGATTTTCTCTTCCTTCACATGATACACATCCTACTCTTAAAGCCATCTCCAAGCGTAAAGGATTACATGCTTTTACTGCAGAGTTTACATAGTACTTTTAGAAATCCCCATTTGAATTGGTGATTTTCTTATATCAATGTGATCTAGTTTTGCCTTTCCCACCACCAACTTTTTTTTTATCCAAACCATTCTGACTTTTAAAAATACAGTAAAATTCCCTGTTATCAGAATTCAAATAGCCAGAAAAAAAATTGCAGAATAAATAGGTTAAAATCCAAACGTTTAAAATTGGCACCTTGTCATCAGTTCAAACCACAATCTCAAGTAACCGTAAAATTAATTTATCTGGCATCTACCAATCCCCATTGGTGCTGGTGTTTTGCTGTATCTAGATCATACATCACTGTAAATGTTATCCACCATATTGACACTCACCTTTAAAATCTTCTCGTTGAGCCTGCATATCCTTATTCATTTTTGTTTCTGAGCAACGGATGATGTGATGAGAGCTCTTTGTGCTGTTTTCCATATAGGCAGTGCTTGTTCCTTTCTTAGAAGGGTGAGGATCACATAGTTTTGCATTAATCTTAAAAAGCTCAAGGGCCTTTATGGCCGCAGCATTGTTATCCATACGATGGAAACTTGGACAGGAAGCACAAAACTCATTCGTGCAGGCCTCATTTCCACAGCCCTCAGTTAACTGGTGGTAGTAGCGTTCTATTAGATGCTTTGCAGCTGCTCGCTTCCTGTAGCAAACATTCAAAACGGTATGCAGAAGGATTAGTTAAGCCTCCAAAAGAAATGAAGCACAATTCAGCATTGGAGAGCAGTGTTTCATTTAAACAATTGCATAGTAAAATATTGCTGTAACTGATTTTTAATTACTATACTTCCCCTCAGCACATGCAAACTGCAGAATTTTCCTCTATTGGTAAAGAAATTAGAAAATAGAGTTTCAGGGCAACAAAGCATGTGTACATTAGAGCTCAAGAATTGTTATAAAAATTAGTTCAATTTTCTTTTGAAGTCTAATTGCAGTTACTTACTATAAATCATGTCACAGCATCCAAATCACTTGTACAATCTTAGCATACACTCCCAGAAACTGGCTGCATTTTAAAACTGAAATTTATTGATTAATTTGGATTTATCTCAGATCTCATTCCCTCATGATGTCTGCACGTTTTGTTTTAAATGAAACACCGCCAAGGGACATACTGCGTTCTTGCAGATTGTGCCCCGGGATTATGAAGAAAATGGCAAACGATTTCCTGAAACATGCTTCTACACAGATTGGGAAACATTCCATCAGACACCTCCAAGGTTATATCAGATGGAACACCATGTACTGGAAATAACATGGCAACACCTTGTTCTTGGATCACAATTTCAATTTCTCAAAGCAAAACCTGGAACAAGCATGCATCAGTATCCAAAATGCTGTTTAGATGTGTGACAGATAATATTATATTTTATAATACATATAAATATGTTTTTGGAGGAGATAGACTGTGGGGTTTTAGAGTAGATCACAAAAAAAACAAATGCTTCACAAAACAGATCTCATTGAAAATGCAAGAGTTCTGCTCAAACCAGACACTCCGGGCCCAGGGTCTTTGTAAAGGTTTGCTTTGCTGAAGGTTTTACAAGGAGGGGCAAACAGAAGAACCTAAGCTCAAGAAACTTCAAAAGCAGGTGTAAATAGATTATTGTTTTGAAACTAAGATGAACGGGCTCAAGCTTTAATCTGGTGCCACAATCTGTCTGGTTGCAGTTTGCTGTTTTTAAGAAGGTCATGTGATTTTGGAGAGAGAGAGAGAGAGAGAGAGAGCAGCAGTAGCTTTTGGAGGCTGCAGCATGGCAAGCTGGCAGCTTGCTTAAACCCCATTTTGAAGACAGGTTGTGAGTTGAGAGTTCAACCTGTTGAAAATACTTATGGTCCATACAAGAGGAAATGGCTGACTACAGTGTTTCACCTGAAATAAGGGAAACAAAAGGAACTCTGTGATGACCTGCAGAAGAAGAGGTTATCATTTGCAAAACCTTAATGGGGTAAGTTCCTTCAGCAAGGCAATGAAGTGGCTGATCAGAGACAATCAGTTTGTGTGTTTCCAACGATCAAGAAATCTCTCTCTGAAACCAACAAGAACCTTCCTGAGCCGTTATCAATTATCTTTAAACACCAGAGCTTGGTGAAAATTCATAAATGTTAAATTCTGTGCATACTATAAGAATTGCCTGCAACCAGGGAACTTGGAGGAGTGAGATTGGACTGTGAATCGAAGAACTTTTCTGAACTTATACACATTACATACACGTGTGCTTAGAATTAGAAGGGGGTTAGTTAATAGTAATAAGTTAAAGTTTGATCCTGTTTTTAGGTTTTAAAGAAAATTAAAAGCAACTTGTGCTTAAGTAATCATTTGTCTTGGTGAATTTCTATTGCTGCTGGGTTTTGGGGTCCTCTGGGCCCATAACAGTTGAAAGAAAGCAAAATAGCAATTTCTTAAACAGAATGTCACTAAAACATTGAAGAGCCAAGTCTGAAAAGAATATTAAAAGTGTGATAATTTATAGAAGATCTATTCCGCTAATAATCAAAGAGTACAAATAGTTTTCTCTAATTCTCCAGGTGCAGCATGGTTAGTGTAGCAGTTAGCACAATGCCTTTAGAGTGCCAGTGATTGGGACCAGGATTCGAATCCAGTGCTGTCTGTAAGGAGTTTTACTTTCTCACTGTGTCTGCGTGGGTTTTCTCCGGGGGCTCCAGTTTCCTCCCTGTTCGAAATGCACCAGGAATGTAGGTTAATGGGATGTAAATTGGGCAGCACAGATTTGTGGTCTGAAATGGCCTGTTACTGTGCTGCACCTAAGTTTAAAAAACAATTTTTAAAAAATTAATATACATTTAAAGAAATTTAAATGACTAGTTAATTTGCTGAGGCCAATTCCGTCTCAAGGGAATTTAAATTTCCATTTTTTTCCAGAGTCAAATACAAGAGATTTGTTTACTATTAGGGGCCTGAGCAATTGCTTTGATAATTGCCCTATTGGTGTAATGGAAACTACTGAATTATTCAACAGTGAATAATCTCCCTTTCCTTCAATTAGAGTGATTCCTTTCAAAATTGCTATGTGTCTTTGCAGGCCGGTTACAATCCTTACACAAGATGCTTCTTTAAATTGTTAACTGTTATAAATCCAGCAATTTCGAAACATTTAACTGTAATATGAAATAAAATTGATTATCAGATAGGTGGGAAAGGAAAGATTTTAGCAAAAATGCCTTTATATCAGAATAAACTTTTCACCTTTACTGTTAATAATCGGTTTTTGAAAATATGGAATCAAATGGGGATTTAAAAAGTTGAAGATTGTCCTGAAGCAGGGAAGTTTTTAATCTTTCAATTGAACGAAGGAGAAGTTTCAAGTTCCTGATAATACTTTTTTGTTATTATCAGGTTAAAACTTTGTTGGAGAAATTAGGCCATAGTTTAAAATTACCTAGGCAATCTGCTTTAGAATTATTGCTTATTAAGGAAGAATTAAATAAATTTATCTCTGAGATGTTTAAGTTATTACAAAATAAAAAGCCTAAATTGAATGTTCATAAGTCAAGAATGAAATGGGATGAAAATGCTTGGAGAAATTTGTGTAAAGTTAGTATGATTAAGGTTATAAATGTAAGATATAGACTGGTGCAATATAATTTTTTTTAACATCAATTGTATTCAACTCAAAAATTAAAGAAATTTGAATTAAATTCTTCAGATTTATGCTTTAGATGTCAACAAGAAACAGGTACTTTGTTTCATTCGACTTGGACTTGTTCTAAGGTTAAGAATTTTTGGTTACAAGTTAAATTGTTTTTGAAGCAAGTATTAAAATTAAGTTTACAGTTTTATCCAATGTTATTTTTATTAGGGAGATATTAAGTTGATTGCTTTAGGGTTAAGATTGACTATGTACCAAATCGAATTTTTACATTTGGCTTTGGCTGTTTCTAAAAAAGTTTGGCTATTACACGGAAATCTGATTTAGTTTTAGGAATGGAAAAATGGCATATTGAAATGAAATCTTGTATTCCTTTAGAAAAGATAACATAATTTGAGGGATAAATATAATTTTTTTGTAAAAGCATGGAGCCCATATTTAAAAATTCTTGGTATTAAAATTTAATCTCCCAATCTGCTCTGGTGGATGTCTCAGTTTCCACAGTGATGATCTCATTCTTTCTTTGTAGGTGGGTGGGGGGGGGAAATTTCATTTAATTATATAATGTTTGTATCGATATACTATAGCTAATATTATATGATTTAAATTGTAAATAAAATATTTTTTGAAAGTCTCAACTTTGGCATCTGTTCTCCAAAATCGTTCACATTAAATGAAGAACCAGCACACGAAAGCAGTGGAGAAATCAGGTCACATGACCATCCATCGAAAACAAAAGGCCTGACCCTTTCCCCCGATGGATGCTACTCGACCTGCTGAGTTTCTCCAGCACTTTCACATCTGAGAAAATTATTATGATCCATAAACAAAAATCACATCTGATAAATTAAGTTCCTCTGCAGATACAACTCCGTGCTGAGGTTGTGAGATGATTTGTGGGGAGGATGGCAGAAAATGGAGGAAAATTGGTTGTCATTCAATCCAATAATTGGGTAGAGCATATAGAAGTTTTCCCTCAATACAAAGTTAAATTAAAAGTATCTATCATAGCATTCCAAAAGGCTTAGAAAAAGAATATGCAGGAATACTCACATTCGGCTTGCTGTGTGGTTTTCAGCCAAAGGTTCTCTTCGTTTACTGTAGTTAAAATAAACATAATTACTACAAGGTAATGCTGCGTTTCTTTAAGTCGCTGGTTACACAAAGACCTCAATTTGGGGGGAAAAAAACTGCACTGATAAGGAGAGGGGAAAGGAGAAAGAACAGACTAGCAAGATATTAAAAATTGGTGCAAGGAAGAGATCAGCAAAAAGATAAGGCGACCCTTGCAAGCAGTATGAAGGATCCTGGGGAAAAAAGGAAATGGCAGTGAGATTAAATATTTTGCATTTTTTTTTGAAAATAATATTTAAAAAAAACTCCCATAGGAGGACAATTATAGGAAAAATGAAGATATTCAAGAAACTAGTATTGGATAACAATGGGGCTCAAGCTAAAAAAAAATCAAGAGAACTTGATGACATGTTCTCAGGTTCTGAAGATAGTAGCCAATTGGCTTTTTTTAAAATTCTAAATATTCTGGAATGTTTCTCACAGATTATTGAAAGATATTAAATGTAACCTATTTATGGAGGGAGAGAAAACGGGAAGCTTTCGACAAGTTAGCCAGACAATTCTGTAAGCAGGAAAATGCTTAAATCACTATTAAAGAATAATCAGGCTACTTGGAAAATAAAAGGAATTATGTAGGGTCAATATGGATTATTGAAGAGGATATTGTTTGATTAATATGATGGAATTATTTGAGGGTCCAACCAGTAGAATAGATAAGGGAGAACCAACTGCCATGGCATAGCTGGACTTTTTGACTATTGCCAAGTTAAAACTAGTTTTAATACAACCAAAGAAATTTTCACTGGGATATTTAGTTTAGGCATAACAACTCCAAATTTATCGATCTTGAGCAGCACCATTCAGATTACATTGGATATGCAATAGCAATATGGAGTTAAATTAGAAATGGAGACTTACTTTCATACTAAATTTTAAAAATCCACATTAAAAACCTAACAATTTATGACAATTATAAAGTTTAAAAACACTCAGCTACAGCAGCAAGAAACTGCAGAAAGATTTGAACGCAGCTCAGACAACCCTACACTTTTGATCTTATGGCATTAATTCAGAATTGTGCCAGGGGACAAAAATAATAGCAATGCACATTTATAACAAATTCATTCACATATCTTCGCACCTCAATGACAATGGCCTCCCTAAGAGGCGGCATCATAGCTGATGATAGCATCCCAATCAGTTTCTTGAGCCAACCCCTTTTCCACTCCCAATTTGGCGTCCAGAGTAGGAATGTTCTGGCAGCATTTGGTTTGAGATCCAAATAGAACCCAGAAAAAACAAGGAAGCAGTTGTGTGGACTCAAATAGCTCCGATGAGGACAAGCCATCAGTCCATTTCCTGAAGTTTGGGAGAAAATATTTTTCCAGTAATGTGAAATTTAAGGTTTTTATCCTTTAGAAATGGAACATGAAAGAAGGATCAACATCTTTCCATGTATTCAGAATAGCTTGAGCTTCCCCAAGGCCTCAAAAAAAATCCTCCTTCAACTTGGAATTCCTTGGATATCTTTGCTTGAACTCATTTTCAAAACACTTAAAATCTCAGAACAATGGGCTTGAAAACTCAAATCCACTCAAACAATGATTGGGTAATTTGTCAATCACAATTTTGACTCAAATTTTCTGAGTCAGGAATTCATCTTTCAAGATAAGGTTTTCCTATATTCTCATGAACAAACATAGAATCTAGCTACCCACATAATGCGCATTAATTTACACTTTATATGTTTTACAAACCGAGTAACCCACTGCGCATTCTCTCTAGAACTTTTTTTTTATAAACATGTTGAATATAAAATTGAAGTTATTGAACATCAATTGGATTTACATAAATTTAAAAAAAAAATTCGCTTGAATGGAATTATCAAAAGAATGCTGAAGTAAAAAAACCATGTAATATCTGAAATAACAAGTAAAATAATGATGTTGTTTATTCGTCTTCATTATCATCCATAAACCCTTCAAAGTCAAATTCTTGTTCACTCTCTGAAATTGTTCTTGTTACTGGAGTCGGTATTGACATGTCATTGCTGTTACTGCTTTCATCAGTGGTGGAATCCCCATCATCTGTGTTTACTATGCCAGCTTTTCTGAATTCACTGCGTATAGTTTCTCTTCTTCTTTCTTTTTATTTGGCTTGGCTTCGCGGACGAAGATTTATGGAGAGGTATGTCCACGTCTGCTGCAGGCTCGTTGGTGACTGACAAGACCGATGCAGGACAGGCAGGCACGGTTGCAAGGGAAAATTGGTGGGTTGGGGTTGGGTGTTGGGTTTTTCCTCCTTTGCCTTTTGTCAGTGAGGTGGGCTCTGCGGTCTTCTTCAAAGGAGGTTGCTGCCCGCCGAACTGTGAGGCGCCAAGATGCACGGTTGGAGGCGATATATGCCCACTGGCGGTGGTCAATGTGGCAGGCACCAAGAGATTTCTTTTAAGCAGTCCTTGTACCTCTTTGGTGCACCTCTGTCTCGGTGGTCAGTGGAGAGCTCGTCATATAACATGATCTTGGGAAGGCGATGGTCCTCCATTCTGGAGACGTTACCTTAACCCACGCTCTACAACTCATTCGCAAACTTCAGTATAGGTTGCTCTTTTTAAGTGTCCAGATGAGGTGAACTCATGAGTGCTGTTCTGCATCCATTCCTCCCATTCTAATCGGATGAACATCTTGATTAATGGCAATATCAAGTGGCTGCAGTTTACATGTCGGCCCTTCCAGAATTACCACATTATGGACGCCAACAGAATTTATTGTATTTTGTGCTGAATTCTCTTTGGGGGCTGCCATGAAATCAAATCTGAGTAACGATTTGAGAAAAAAAACAGCCTGGTCTTTCCACCCACAATTTCATAACATTGGAGTCCATCCAACCTTAGTTACAGTGAACAATCTCAGTATTTGGCAGTTTTTCTCATAGCAATGTTATTCTTAAATATGACCATTGACTTCCATTTAGTGCCACTTGCAGTGCAGCTGAAGACTACAGTAAAGCATGAACTTTCAAGCCTTGAGGCAGAGATGTCAAAGGCCATTGGGACTTCATCCATGTTAATGATGTCCGCAGGGGTGATTCTAAGTTTGTAAATTTAATTGGTGACCAAGCAGTGAAAATTGATGATTTTTTTTGTTCCCAATCATCTGGAAGTTGCTGACTATTAGTTGTTATAGTTCCTACCGACAATCCATTTCACTTCATTAACTTTCATATCCATGGGAAATACACCTTGAAATCGGGGTGCTTCTTTCACATGCCAATAACCTCACTTTCATCTGTGTAGCGACTTCAATCAATAAAATAGCTGCTTGGAGGCTAAATGAGGCATTTGCGATGAGTTTCTTGAATGAATCGGTTACGAACCCCAAATTAATTTTCTTAAATAGTCTTTATTAACACAAAAGTAATGTTCAATATTAATAGTAAAAAGAAACTACTGTAGAAGAAAGTAACACTCAAGCGAAATACCGATTAATCATAACATGTGATGTCCATGCAACTTTTGTCAGAAATTATTGCTGCCTAACTCTCCCTCCTTGGATTGCCCAACTGATTGCTAACTAACCTACTAGTCAACGCATGCAAATCCCTGCACATGCTCACTGCAGAAAGCGCTGGCCCAGGCTGCCAGGACAGAGCCAAGCACACCTGCATCAACCCAGACACTCTGGCCCTGCCTGAAGCTGCCACCGCCGGGCCCATGGACCCTGGGACGCCTGCGGCCAAACCACAGGTAAGGAACAAGCCTTTGGCCCTTACAATCCGAATGGCGACTGTAGATACAGCCCGATTTTGTTTTCTTCAACTAAGAACCAACTCCAATGCTATAAGTGTGTGTTATATGCTTGTGCATGTTATACAATTTTTTTTTTTACATGATATCAGATTTTCTGCACATTATTTGCAATGAGTTATGATTGAAAATATGGTAGTCTTCCAATAACGGTCCTGCAATCAAAAAAATATTAAGTTTAGGTTTTCCAAATTCCACCAAAATGAATCTTGGATGTAAAGTATGCAATTTCCAAATATTTTCTTATCGAAAAAGGTTGCCACTTTAGAGAGCTTTTAATGACTGAGGTAACGTGAACCATCGTCTGCCAGATTAATGAAATAGGTTCTCAGAAGCACTATTTATGAAACAAATCCAAACACTGAAGTAGATATTTGTCCTTTCAACCTGTCCTTTGACCTTGTTGCATTTTTTTGCAATTTGTCTAATTTGTCCCAGAATTAACTTAATCTTCTCATCTTAATTTAACCTATCACTGCATTGTGAATTGCTACCTCAGCCTCTAATCTCTCACCTCATCAGTGACAACAGCACAGGGAAAACTAGAGCTGAATGAATCCATACACCATACAAATTTGTTCAGATGACCACACCAGAATCTAAAGTTGAAGGAAAACTTTTTTAAATATAAAGTAAGTGAGGAAACAGAGAGCCTTCAGTAGTGAAGAGATGTCAAGAGCATTAAGGTGGGTAAATCTTGAGGTACAAACTGGGTATGCCCCAGATCAGAGGGAAGGCATGAGTAAAATTTAGGTTAGCTTTGAAATACTTTTTCAAACTCATCGTTGAGGTCAGTGGAAGTTCAAGAAGACTGAATATTGGCAAATATGGTACTGCAAGTCGAATGCAAGTGGTAGGGAAGCTACTGGAGAGGATTTCAAGAGGTAGAATCTATCAACATTTGAGATAAAATAACCATAGGAAAAATGTTAGAAAGGTGAATGGCCAGAGGAAAATCAGGAGGACCAGCATGGATCTGTGCATGTGAAATCGCATCTTGTAAATGAAAGAGGTAACAAAGAAGGCAGATGAGGGCAAAGCAGTCAGTACAGAGGTTTGGGTTGGAGGCCAACCAGCCAACGATAAAACTACCGGCTTAGTAGCAGGAATCATATTAATTGTAGAAGGCAGTTTATCGGATTGGAGGATGTGTCTTAGTGTTCGGTATTAGGATCCTTCCTTTTTGCAATGTACATAAATGATTGAACAAGGATATTTGTAGCAAGCTGATGACACGAAAATGTGTTGATGTGAACAGTGAAGGTGGTTATCTGGGTTTGAAATGGGATCTAGACCAGATGAGGTATTGGGCTAAGGGTTGGCAAATACAGTTCAATCTGATTTTTAATTTACAAATACAGCATGGTACAGGCTCTTCCAGCTCAAACACATCCATGTGACTAATGAACCTACTAACCTTGTACATCTTTGGAACGTACAAGCTCCTTACAAAGAACAGCAGATTCGAACCCAGGTCACTGGCAGAGTTATAGCATTTAGGTTAATGGAACCAGGACAAAACTCATTCTTGTTAAAGCCAAAATTCTTATGGAGCTGAAGGACTTGGAGCACAGACACATAGGCATTTAAAGATGGTAGCAAAGGTATATAGTAAAGAGAATGTTTGAGATATTTGCCTTAATCAGCTCCAGCATTGAATCTAAGTAGGACATCATGCTGAAGTTATTAAAGACGTTGTGAGGCCACACTTGGGAATATTGCATGCAGTTTTTGTCGCATAGCTATAGGTGGGATATTATTAAGGTGGAAAGGTTACAGAAGAGATTTACAAAGCTATTCCCAGGATTACGAACTTGAGTTAGTGAGGCTGGAAAAAAAACTAGGCTTACTTTCCTAAGAGCCTCACAGGTTCATTGGAGATCTTACCAAGTTTTATTCTTTTCATCTAGACAAGGTGAAGAGAGAGTTTCCTAGAGTAGGAGAATCCAAGATGAAAGGAAAAAAACTGCAAAGTGAGGGGGTGGGGTTTAGAAGGGATGCGAGGGAACAGTTCTTCACTCAAAGGGTGATGGGCATATGAACAAGCTGTCAGACAATGTGGTAGTGGAGTGTATATTAGCTTCCTTCAAAAAAAAAAGCTTGGATAACTACATGGTTTGGAGGGGATTAGAGGGGTATGAGCCTCATGAGGGACAACAAGACTAAAAGAGGAGAGCCCTTTGACATGGACAAACTGAGCTGTTTCCATGTTGCAAGGCTGTAACCAAAAAAGCGAAAGGGCATCTCCATGGATGCAAAGTAAACTGAAAAAAAAAAGGAATTGGGCTGCAACTCACAATTCTGTTACTGCACAGCTCCAATGACCTGGGTTCAATCCGAATGTCCGGATTGCATATTCCTTTTGTGATCATGTGGACTTTCCCAGTGCTCTAGTTTCCTCCCAAATCAGAAAGTTTATTGGCGACCATAAATTTCCTAAGTGTGCAAATGAATAGCAGAATTTTGGAGGTAGGCAAGTTGATGAAAATGCAAGGAGAACATAAAATTGTGATTAGTGAAATTGGATCCTTTGGCATATTTCTATACTGTAAAACTATGATTTAAAGCTTAAATAGAATGACTTAGTGCTAAAGTTAAAGGAAGCAAATAAAATGCAAGCCGTTTAGCTACAGTTCAAGGGGTCTTTCATTTATATAACATTTTTAACTTGGGACTCTGAAAGTGAAAAGCCTGGTTACGTGGGATTAAAGGGATTAAAAGAGGGTGTTTAAAGATGCAGGGTGGAGGAGTTGAAAGACTGAATTCTGGGTTACAGCCAAAGCATATGAAGTCAAACGGTTGATAGCTGAGCAAAGGAAGCAGAGGCATAAGAAGCCCTTCAGAAGAGAGTTTTGGATGGGTCACAAGGTGAAGCAGGCTGATCAGGCAACCATAGATGGCAGGTGCAAATTTGATTTAAGCATTTAAGAGAAGATTGGATAGGTCAAGTTTATTGTCATCTGATTGCACCAGGACAACCTGATGAAACAGCATTCTCCAGTCCTCAGTGCAAAACCATGCAGACATACAGCAAGACATAACCAGGTACCTGGATGGGAAGGGTATGAAAGACTATAGTAAAGGTGCAGGTCGATGAGACTAGCTGGAAGACAGTTTGGCAGACTAGATGGGCTAAAGGCCCCATTTCCATGCTGCAACATTTTGTGGATTTAGTACTTCAGAAAAAATTTAAGTAGTCTGTCAGGTATTTTAACATAATTTTGCACTTTTGCCTTTCAAATTAAATTTATTATCTAACTGTACATATACAGCCTTATGAAATGGTGTTTCTTGGGGTCATGGTGCACACACATGCATAATAATCACATACTGTATATACATAGATATAATATATTTAAAGGATACAAATATTTTGGGATGATTTACTCGTTTACAGAATATGGTTCAGGTTCAATTTGAAAAGTCTTGTGATCTTTTTCCAATTTTTAATTGTTGTCTCAGCTTTACACAAGTTTTATGCTAATATTTAAAAGATCCATGATTTACAAGCTTAATCTAAAATATTCCCCCTCTCTCCATAACCAGATGCTACACAGTGTATGTATAAAGTGAAAGTATGAACAAAAACAAACAAACATACATTGTTCTTTGGAATAGAGAACCAATGTAATTTAACCACGTCCAAAAGCCAAGTACTGATGAGATCTGACTAGAAGTACTGTGTAGAGTTTTGGATGCCTTATTTGAGAAAAGCAGTGCTGGTGTTGGAGAGGGTTCAGAGAAGATTTACTAGAATGATACCAGGAATTAAAGGGTTAGCATATGAAGAACATTTGCCAGCTCTTGGACTATACTCATTGGAATGAGGGGGAACCTCAGAGGTATTTAGAATGTTGAAAAGCCTAGCCAGAGTAGATGTGGCAAGGTTTCCTATGGTAGAGGAGTTTAGGACAAGAGGGCACAACTTCAGGATAAAAGGTCAATTTAAAATAGAGATGCTGAATAATGTCTTTAGTTGAAGGGTCACAAGCATGTGGAACTTGTTGCCACAGGTGGCTGTGGAAGCAAGGTCATTGGGTGTATTTCAGGAAGACATTGACAGGTATGATTAGACAGGGCATCAAGTGATGTGGGGGAGTAGGGCTGAGTGGGAGGGTAGATCAGCTCATGATTAGAATGCCACAGCAGACACAATGGGCCTACCTGTTCCTGGAGCTTGATCTTGTACTTCAAATGAGCCATTGCAAATGAATAACATGAAATAATTACAATAGACATTATGCAATCAAACAGTTAAGTGCTGGGTAACAATTTTGTGATCTTATAATGGTTAGTTCCAGTGAGAAGAGAGGGAGACTTTAAAAGGCAAGAGCTGAGCCTGGCTAATTAATTGTAGCCAATAAAAGGAAGGGAAGCTCAAGTGGAAAGGCTAAAAGTGTGGGAGTGGGACTTAGAGGCTTTGGTGAACACAGGTTTACAGAAAACTAAGACCCTTAAACCTTCCCCTTTGATATTCAAGCATACTAATTGTCAAGGGGGCTGATGCTTGAAGCTAAACGAGGTTATTGACAAAGTAATTAGAAACCAAATTACAACTAATTAAATAAAATAGGGATGCAGCGTCAAGTGATGTGTTGCAGCTATATGTGAGAGTTGGTGGACTCCATCCAGGTGACCACATCTGCAGCAAGTGTTGGTTGGTTGAGGAACTCTGGATTAAATCTGATGACCTGGAAAATGAGCTTCAAAAACTGAAACAGAGGGGAAGAGTAAAAACACTGAAATGCTGGAGGAACTTAGCCAGTCTTTTCTGCATCCATAAAAAGCAAAGATATATTCTCAGAATTTCAGGCCTGCACCCTTCAAGAATTAAGGAGAACAAGTTAGAAGCAGGTAACCTTAAAATTTCAGAATTCAGACAATACTAGCTGGGGGAAGGAATCCAGACCATCAAATTGGATATAAGGGACAAGAAATGATCACATTTGTGTGAAAGGAGACAGGGAAAAAGAAGAGGTACAGAGCTAGGGGAAGGAAAAAGGGATTATCCAGACACTATTTCAGGAGGCAGTCATGCCCATCAGATTAACTCCTTCAAATTTGGTCTGTGGTCAGCCACAAGAGGATGTGACTGCTCATGAGCTTTTAAGAGTCCTGCACTTAAATGGATATATTCCCCTCACATTTGACTTTCCAAAATGCAACACCCAATACTTGTCTGGATTAAACTCCATCTGTTATTTCATTGCTCATATCTGTATCTCATCCATGACCAGTTGTATTCTTTGATAGCCCTCTACACTGTCCACTCCTCCAATCTTTGTGTCACATGAAAACTTACCAACTCACCCGACTTTTCATCTCAGTCTTCTATATTTCTATATCACAAACAGGGGTCCCAACACTGATCCCTGCGGAACACTGCTAGTCACAGACCTCGTCCAATAACACCCTTCCACGGGTATATATTAGTAATAAATTTATAATTAACAAATGTATCTGTTATTATACATATTCAAATTGACTTTGTTTAGGGAGTCTCAAATCTGCTCCCAGTCTCTTTTCCAAATACATTTTTAATTGATAATATGCAAAAATTGTATTATGTATTGTATTTATCTTTCAATTGATCAAAAGTTAAGAAAAAATCCTAAGAAACAATCTTTTGTTCTCTGTAAACCTTTACTGTACCAACGATCAAATAAAGCATTATTCAAAGTTAAAGGAAGAAATTGATTTTATTTTAACAACATTTTTGGTAATTGATAATTTTTAATTTCTCTCTCAATATGAATTCTATTCCAAGTTTAAAATGTTTCAATACGGAAAAATCTTTAGTTCCTTTAAATGACTCACTATTCCATTTATACAGAATTAACTCCAGAATAGCTTCACCAATTTTATTCATTTTTATTTCAATCCAAGCTGGTTTTTCATTCTGTTGATAACAGGACAAAAACCTAAATTGAGCTGCTTCAAAATAATTCTTAAAATTTGGTAGTCTTAGTCCACCCTGATGGGAGGCTGCTCTCCTTGACAATGCCGGGACAAGGGATTCTTTCAACCGCTTGCGGCTGGGATCCAGCAGCACGTAGTTTGAGAGGGAGAGTTGGAGAGGAAAGTCAAAGGGGGGGGGGGGGGGGGGAAGGTAAAGAAAAAATGGAAAGAGGAGGGAGGGACTTACCTCAATTGAGGACAATGACATTCTAATTTCATGACAAGTTAATTTTTTTCTACCTGTGAGGCCAGTTCAGCTCCAAAGAAAAAATTTGGATAAATGCGGATTTGAGAATCAGAGTTTACTCTAAGTTGCATCTCCCAAAATATTTTTTTTTTTGCAAAATATTTAGTTGCACAAGCTACTATTCAAAAGGCAGATATTCAACTGGGACGGCACAGTTAGTGAAATGCTATTACAGCGCCAGCGAGCAGGGTTCAGATCCAGCACCGTTTACAAGGAGTTTATACATTCTCCCCATGTCTGCGGGGCTTCCTCCTGGTGCTCTGGCTTCCTCCTACTGTAGGTTAATTAGGTGTAATTGTGCAGCACAGACTTGTGGGCCGAAAGGGTTTGTTACAGCACTGAATACCTAAATTAACAAAATTAAATTAATTAGATATACTGTTATTAGCAGGAATCCCAGTTTTTATTATTAACAAATCTCCTTGCTGATACTGCCAAATTGTAAGATATTTATTAACCTTCTAAACTAGTGCTGACTGGCTGCATCACGGTCTGGTTTGGGGCCACCAATACCCATGAGCAAAAAGCCCTGCACAGCCCAGGACATCACAGGCAAAACCCTCCCCACCATTGAAAACATCTACAGGGAACACTGCCATTGGAGGGCAGCAGCAATCAAGGATCCACAGCACCCAGCACAGGCTCTGCTCTCGCTGCTACTATCAGGAAAGATGTACAAGTGCCACAAGACTTGCACCACCAGGTTCAGGATCACCATTTGACTCTTCAACAAACTCAGTCAAGGACTCATTTAAGGACTCTTACTTTTGGACTTTTTTTTCTCCTCTCTGTATTGCAAAGTTGTTTACACATGTGCGCTGCGTTTTTCCCCCCACTACTACTAAGTGGTAATTCTGTCTGGCCCACTGAATAAAGAATCTCAGGGTTGTACATGATGTCGTGTATACACTCTGACAATAAATCTAAAATCAGTTTCTAACTCCATTATCCAGATTCCCATTCTGCTTCCTGCAAGGACTCCACTTTATTCTTGTAGTTTTTTTGAGAAGCTTCATTTATGATACCAGTGCATCCAAAATGTTTTTTTTTAAACTGTGGTTTTCCCTTCTTTGTAGTTTACAGGACCCTTGTGCACATCGGTTCCATTTTTCTCATCCCCTCGTTCACACAGCAGTGTTCTCTCCATCTCTACCTTCAATGGATCATTAATTTTTCAATCAATATTCTTTCTTTGGCTTGGCTTCGCGGACGAAGATTTATGGAGGGGGTAAATGTCCATGTCAGCTGCAGGCTCGTTTGTGGCTGACAAGTCCGATGCGGGGCAGGCAGACACGGTTGCAGGGGAAAATTGGTTGGTTGGGGTTGGGTGTTGGGTTTTTCCTCCTTTGTCTTTTGTCAGTGAGGTGGGCTCTGCGGTCTTCTTCAAAGGAGGTTGCTGCCCACCGAACTGTGAGGCGCCAAGATGCACGGTTTGAGGCGATATCAGCCCACTGGCGGTGGTCAATGTGGCAGGCACCAAGAGATTTCTTTAGGCAGTCCTTGTACCTCTTCTTTGGTGCACCTCTGTCACGGTGGCCAGTGGAGAGCTCGCCATATAACACGATCTTGGGAAGGCGATGGTCCTCCATTCTGGAGACGTGACCCACCCAGCGCAGCTGGATCTTCAGCAGCGTGGACTCGATGCTGTCGAGTCAATATTAACATGTCACCAACACTCAAGGGACAAATACCTTAACGCTCAGTCTTCCATCTCCACCAATACCTAAACCCCCTTCTCCCGGTCCCTCTCCATGTAACCACAGGAAATGGCAGCAACTATCCTTTTACTTTCCCCTTTCCACCATTTGGAGATCAGAAAAGGTCTTCCAGTTGAAGCAGCAATTCATCTGTTCTTTTAATATAACACAATGGATTCAATGCTTATAGTGATCTCCCCAAGAGTGGGGGGGGAAAAAACCCACACGATTTCTGTTCAGGATGCAAGAGTAACACTCATTTTCTAGTTATCTGCCACTTTGATTCTCCATTCCATGCTCATGCATTGAAAGCCACCATTGAAAACCCCTGATTTTGGCCTCTTGCTTTTCCATCAGAGCCCAAAATAAATGAGGAATAGCATTTAACCTTTTGACCGAACAGGCTACAGTCTTCTGACTATTCAGTCAACTGTTTCAGTCAATCAGCCTTTACTGTTTAAGTTAGAACTAGCAAGTCTTATGCAAGGTTTTCAATCTGCAGTTTTTGACATAGGTTTCTCTTCTTAGATGTGGTCTGACTTAATATTTCCAGCATTCCTGTTTTACTTTAGATTTTAAATGAGCTTTTCCTCTCAAATGCAACAAGTGCTCCTGGGCATTTTCACCCCTCTCAAATGCAACAAGTGCAGTAACCATCTCTATATTTATGTTTCTTTCCCCAATGCTCATTCACCCTATTATGCACAAACCTCACGGTTTTAAAACAAGGTACCAACACGGTAAGAAATTCACAGGTGTCAAGAATTACAAAGGTGGGAAACAGCCATAGTTGAGAAAGATGTGACCAAAAGATACAAAATATTTAGCTTTTTACCACTGTCCCAGATGCAATCGATATACTTTCAAGCATCTACAATTCCCTTCAGTATCTTGGCCTGCCAACACCCACTTTCACCACAAATCCAAGCCATCCCACTTAATTCAAATCTTAGTGGAAATTACAAAAAATTAGGTCAGACAACATCAGCAGGAAAGATTAATTAAGCTTGTGGACTTGTCATCATAATGTTGAAATGCTTATTCCCCCTCCTCCAAATGTAAAGGTCAATCCAAACTTAATTCATAACAGATCGGGTTTAACCTGCTGAGTATTTCCAACATTTCGTTTTATTTCAAATTTCCTGAACATCCAATATTTAGCTTTTGTGGTTTATTCATAAACCAGGAATTTCTTCACATTTGCCAAAACACCAGAGCCAACTTTTAAAAAAAATCTAGCAAGTTTTCACATGCTAGTCAGATTTCCAGAATTTTCTAGTACTTTTTACATATTTCAGCTAAACCTCTGCCAAATGCCTTATTGATTCAAGCTTGACAACAAATTGATATTTTTGGTTCCCTTTAACAACCAAGTTTGACACTAAAATTTCCTGACATTGATTAAATTACCATTAAAACAAATAAACTTCAGTACAAGTTCTACATCATTTTGTGGAAACCTTGGACCACAATTCTAGTGTGCAGGTATGTATTTCCATCAAAATAAATGTTTCATGAAGTACTAATTTTTTGTAAAAAACAACTTGATTTTGAATTTTTAATAACTACAGTTATCAAGCCAAGAATCCATTTATATTCTTCTATAACATCAATCGTTCATTTTTTGAAATAAATCACAAGTTTAAAAAAGTCCAGAACTACAATTAACCTGATGGGGAAACAATGTTTCCCAAACATTCACAAGAATGTTGCTGGGAATGGTTGGCTTGAATTACAAGATTGCTGGATAGCCTGAGCCTCGAGGATAGGAGGCTGCTGGACAGCAGAGGTGGTGGTGGGGGGGGGAAGGGATAAGAGGGAGTATATCATGGATCTTTTTTTTTCAAATTTTATTTTATTAGCACATGTAACGAAATTGCATGCATAACAAATTTTTAAAATATTTTTAATCATTTTCTCCCACATGGAACCCCCCCCTCAAGAAATCAAAGAAAAAAGGAAAAAACAAAAAGAAAAAGAATAGACAGATGTTTAAACAATACTGGATATTACTTTATGAATAAACGGTGAAAATAAATGGAGGAAAAACCCAACACCCAACCCCAACCAACCCATTTTCCCTTGCAACCACTGCCTGACCCGTATCGGACTTTTCAGCCACAAACGAGCCTGAAGCTGACGTGGACATTACCCCTCCATAAATCTTCGTCCGCGAAGCCAAGCCAAAGGAAAAAAAAATGGTGACCTAATTATTCTAACATTTACAACTTCATATAGAGGGGTATGGACCGGGTGCTGGTCAGTGGGACTAGGAGGGTGGGGATTTGCTACGGCATGGACTAGTAGGGCCGAACTGGCCTGTTCTGTGCTGTAATGTGGTTATATGGTTATATCTTTTAAATATGAAGTCTATACAGTAAAATACGTTATACAGTAAAATAAAACGCGACTGGGCAAAACACAACACATCTAATAAAGTAAAATAAAATGAAATACATTAAGGTGAAACTGGGTAGTGACCAAGTTCATTGCAAATTCTACCAAATGACATTATTACATAAAGTTATAACACCAATCTTTTGCATATATGGAAATGAAATTTTCAAAAAATTATTATATTTGTTCTTTAAATATTATGTAATCTTTTCCAAAGGTATACAACTTCACATTTCACCATGCCATCTATCTAATACCAAATCCGTATCCAATTTTCATGAAACTGCTATACATTTCCTGGCAACTGCCAGTGCGATCTTTAAAACTTCTTTTTGAAACCAATTTAATTTTAAATCTGGCCTAATCCTTGATATATCCCCCAAAAGGAAAAGCACAGGGTTTCTCAAGAGTTTAGCACCTATTACCTATTGAAGAAAATCTATTAATTCAATTTGGGACAAGTCCATGTAGAGTGTAAAAAGGTGCCATGTCCTGTTCATTGAAAACACTTATCAGAAATATCAAACTTCAATCTATTAAGCTTTTGTGGTGTAATATATAATTGCTGTATGAAATTGTATTGTACCATTCTATATCTAACATTTATTGTATTTTAATATTATCATACTTGTGTCCAATTTCTATTATTAATATCTATACCCAAGCCTGTTTCCTACCTTTGTTTAGATTTATAAAAATCTTTCTTCTTTACTCCTCTCAAAAGTATTAAATACATAACTGATAAACTTTCTTGTATTTGGATTCAACATTATTCCTTCTATTTCATAGTCTTCTAACAGAAAAGAAGATAGCTAATCTTTCTCGGAGATAAGCCTTTAATTGATAATATCCGAATATTGTATTATTTAAATTCCATATTTAGCTTTCAATTGGTCAAATATGATTAAATATCCTATAAAACCCAGGATATAAGTAAGTTTTAAGCAATTTTATACAAAATTATATAAAGCAGAGTCTATGCAGGATGATAATAAAATTGATCAATTTTATTGTAAATGTGCCTAAGTATAGAAGAACAAAAAATATTTGGAACCTCTTTTAGTTGCAGAGAATGGAAGAGTTATAGTTTCTTTTCAAAATAATAAATCCCCTGAAGATGGATTTACATTAGAATTTTATAAAGAATTTAAAGATGTGCTGATTTCTGTATTTATGAAAGGTTTAATACAATTGGAAGAAACTGGAAATTTACCCGATTCTTTTAAGACAGCAATTATAATGGTAATTCAAAAAAGGTAAAGATCCATTAATACCATCGACTTATAGACCGCTATTTTTATTGAACGTGGATTAGAAGACAGTGGGTAAATTATTGGCAAATAGGCTGGAAAATCTTTTACCGAAATTAATTAACAAGGGCCAAACAGCATTTATTAAAAAAAGGAAAATCGGTGGACAATGTAACTAGGTTGATTAGTTTAATTCATCTAGATCAAAAGAAAGAAAATTTAAGTGTAGCAGTGGCTTTTGATGCAGAAATGCATTTGATAGAGTAGAATGGAACTTTCTTTTTAAGATACTTGCTAAATTTGGCTTAGGACAAACATTTATAAACTTGATAAAAGCATTATATATTGAACCAAGAGCAAGAGTACTGGAAATGGTCTCATGTCTGATTACATTAAATTAACAAGATCAACAAGGTTGTCCATTATCACCTGCTCTCTTTGATTTAGTAATTGAACTGTTAGCTGAATTAATTAGAACAGACAGATATTAAGGGTATTAAAATAGGGGCTAACGAACTAAAATTAGTTTATTTGCAGATGGTATTATTTATTTGGCAGATCTGGAAAATTCATTAGATAAACTACATATGCAATTAGAACAATACAGAGCAGTCTCAGGATATAATGTTAATTAGGATAAAGTGAAATGATGCCAAAGACTTTTGGTGACTATACCTCATGTAGGCAAAATACAAAATTTAAATGGCCTGAATTTGGGATGAAATATTTGGGAATTAGAATTGATAACCAGTTAGAGAGTCTTTTTAAAATTAATTATGGACCACTGTTTAAGAAAAATGAAGAAGATTTTTAAAAATGGGTTGATTTACCAATTACATTAATTGGCCAAGTAAATTGTATCAAAATGAATATTTTTTTCCACAGGTGCAATATTTATTTCAATTTTTACCCATTGAGGTTCCTAAAAAGTTTTTTTTAAAGATCTAAATAAAATTATAAGGACATTCTTGTGGAAAGGCAAGGTTTGTCAAGGATTTCTATGGAAAAATTAACATGGAGATTTGAATCAGGAGGTCTCCAACTTCCATATTTTGAGTATTATTATAAAGCAGCCCAACTAATATTTCTTTCTTTTTTTGAGGAAGGAGAAAAAGTGGCTTGGGTTAATATCGAAATGGATAAAAAAAAAATCTGAAGTTCTATATAAATGGAATGGGGTATTATTAACTGGAGAAACAAGCACACCAACATTTGGTCAGAATATGGCATAGGTTGATGGGAGTCAAGGGGTATGGATTAGTGAGAATGCCACTGGTACAAAATAAATTGATCCCATTTACGTTGAATAATATAAATTTTATTAACTGGTCAAAAAAAAGGAATAAAATTTATTAAAGATTATTATCAAGGCAAATATCAGGGATCTTGTAGGAGGTTTATAAAATCATTTCAGTTATAACCTTTGTTCCCTAGGGTAGGGAAATCAAATTTAAGATAAGGAGACTATGGTGGGCATGAGAAATAAGCTGCCAGAACAGGTGGTAACATCAGAACAATCACGATGATCTAAAGTCATCTAGGCAGGAAACTGATAGGAAGTGTAGTGGGATATTGGCCCAAAGCAGGAAAATGGGACTATCTAGATTGAAGGTGCTGTTTCCATGCTGTAGAACTCTACCGGTTATATTAGCCCAAAGCAGGAAAATGGGACTATCTAGATTGAAGGGGCTGTTTCCATGCTGTAGAACTCTACCGGTTATATTGGCCCAAAGCAGGAAAATGGGACTATCTAGATTGAAGGGGCAGTTTCCATGCTGCAAAACTCTACCAGTTATATTTTCAGGACACAGAGTCCAACCCGAGTGACAAACGGAGCTTCTCTGGTTCTGTCCATTTTCATTCCCTTACTGAATTGAAGGCAACCATTCTGACTGCTTGCTCAGGTTAAATCACATTCCAATCAGAAAGCCTTTACAAGACTGATTTGGATCATTTCAAACTCGTCAATTTCTGTGAAATTAGGATTTCTCACCACATTTCCATTCATTATGTTCTTTGGTGTTAAACAACTGTCTAAATTAAACACGCCAACAAGAAATAAAATATCCTTTGCAAAAAAACCAAACTCTACACAAACGCTGGTGATAGGCTGCAATTTAAACTTAGTAAAAATATATAAATGCTGGAGAAATTTAGGTCTTGCAGTATCCAAGGTATACCTTGAAGAAGAATTCAGGCCAAAACCATCAGTAATATATTTACCTCCAATGGACGCTGAAAGACCTGCTGAGTTCTTCAAGCATTTCTGTGTTTTTACTACAATACTAGAGCGCATCGGATGTCCCCCAAAGTTCCTCAACATGATTATCCAACTGCACGAAAACCAACAAGGTCGGGTCAGATACAGCAATGAGCTCTCTGAACCCTTCTCCATTAACAATGGCGTGAAGCAAGGCTGTGTTCTCGCACCAACCCTCTTTCCAATCTTCTTCAGCATGATGCTGAACCAAGCCATGAAAGACCCCAACAATGAAGATGCTGTTTACATCCGGTACCGCACGGATGGCATTCTCTTCAATCTGAGGCGCCTGCAAGCTCACACCAAGACACAAGAGAAACTTGTCCGTGAACTACTCTTTGCAGACGATGCCGCTTTAGTTGCCCATTCAGAGCCAGCTCTTCAGCGCTTGACGTCCTGCTTTGCGGAAACTGCCAAAATGTTTGGCCTGGAAGTCAGCCTGAAGAAAACTGAGGTCCTCTATCAGCCAGCCCCCCCACATCTCCATCGGGCACACAAAACTCAAAACGGTCAACCAGTTTACCTATCTCGGCTGCACCATTTCATCAGATACAAGGATCGACAATGAGATAGACAACAGCCTTTGGAAGACTACACAAGAGTCTGGAAAAACAACCAACTGAAAAACCTCACAAAGATAAGCGTATACAGAGCCGTTGTCATACCCACACTCCTGTTCGGCTCCGAAACATGGATCCTCTACCGGCATCACCTACGGCTCCTAGAATGCTTCCACCAGCGTTGTCTCCGCTCCATCCTCAACATTCATTCATTGGAGCGCTTTCATCCCTAACGTCGAAGTACTCGAGATGGCAGAGGTCGACAGCATCGAGTCCACGCTGCTGAAGATCCAGCTGCGCTGGGTGGGTCACGTCTCCAGAATGGAGGACCATCGCCTTCCCAAGATCGTGTTATATGGCGAGCTCTCCACTGGCCACCGTGACAGAGGTGCACCAAAGAAAAGGTACAAGGACTGCCTAAAGAATGCTCTTGGTGCCTGCCACATTGACCACCGCCAGTGGGCTGATATCGCCTCAAACCGTGCATCTTGGCGCCTCACAGTTTGGTGGGCAGCAACCTCCTTTGAAGAAGACCGCAGAGCCCACCTCACTGACAAAAGGCAAAGGAGGAAAAACCCAACACCCAACCCCAACCAACCAATTTTCCCCTGCAACCGTGTCTGCCTGTCCCGCATCGGACTTGTCAGCCACAAACGAGTCTGCAGCTGACATGGACTTTTACCCCCTCCATAAATCTTCGTCCGCGAAGCCAAGCCAAAGAAAGAAGAGATGACCTCTACAAAGAAACACACAGTCTGCTTTTATACTGTTCAAATTCCTACCATTTTTGCTGATTGACTGAGTCATTCATATGAATAACAATAGGGGGCGGGAACATCCATGCATATGAATGCATATCTACCCCAGCCTGTTTCTTCTGAGTTAGCTGGGCAGCTTGACCAACGCCATTATAGAGCTGTTGGTCTGATGCTGCCCCAGCTTCTAGCCCTGCTGGTTTGTTGTCCTGGGAGTCGCTTTAGTAATCTCTGTCCGGGTCTGCTGCCGAGCGATGTTCCGGCCCGATCTCTACAACTGCGGGCCGCTACACAATCATAATGCCTGCAGACTTTTGTGGTCTACTGCAATTTAATCTTGCCTCCTTCCTCCCCACCAGTTTTCATTACTGATGGCATCAGCCCCTTGGTAGTGTTCTTTGAACACACTAAACAGCTCTGCCAAGTGGTTATAATCAGTCCAATGCTCTCAACCATGAATGTCAGTAGGCTATGTGACTGGATACTGCAGCTGATCTAATTCAGTCTCTACTTGACAGTCATGATCAGCAGGGTTTCATTTGTTTCCCAACACTCAGATTCTGAAATGGACTGCAAAAAAAAATTAAATCACAACTATCTAGCAGAGATCCATCAAACTTCATAAAAACCAGGGTTTGAACATGGACTCTTAATGGGATGTGCAGGATACATTTGTGTCAAAGTGTAATCTAGAAGTATTTATAAAGTGCTTACTCTTCAAGTACACAGCTTTACATCTCTTTAAAGTTCCTGCAAGTAATGTTGATTGTGGAAAGAGGTCCACATGGGGACAGAGCTTCTGTATTCAAAGCAACCTAGAAATTTGAAATTAGCATCAGTTAAGTTGCATAAAAGTTTCATTCACAACATAACTTTCACAAATTTGCAGAATTTAATTCTTAATTTGCTTCACGTGTTCCTTCAAGTGTTTAAAAAGCAAAATAATCTTTTTTTTTAATTAAGGCAATTTCCAATTCATTTTAAATAATTTTAAAAAATGGCATGGATAAAGCAAAAATAATCTTTTTTGCAAATCTATTTTCCTGTTAATATGAAAAAACTTTTGAAACAGGCCTACTGATGCCTATTTTTCTCCACAACACCCAGAAGCCTCCAGATCCAATGTAATTATTAATAGGACTTCCCAATTTCAACCTAGATTAAGACAGAATTCCAACAACTATTTGTGTGCACAAGGCCTGGCTGTGCCATTCTGCATTTTGAAAGATAGCAGAAAATTAATGCATGACATAAAAGCTATATAATTCATTAACATTAAATATATAAATGTAATATTTCTCTCTTTCAAATTAATAGATATTTTAAAAAGAAAGATGGCTGAAAATATTTTGGTTATAATTCTTGTTCCAAAATTGATTGTATAGTCATCAGCTATACTTTGGGAGGAGGTTGAAAAGGAGTTTGACATGTCACTGAAGACTAAAAGAGTGACAGGTATACTGTGGAGAGCATTCTGGCTTGTTGTCTGATTTGGAGTTGCCCATGTTCAGGACAAGAAAAACTCCAGAGGGTTGTTGACTTGGCCCGCGACCTCATGAGCACCAGACTTCACTCCATTGAGGACATCTACAAGAGACGGAGTCTTAAGAAAGCAGCCTCTGACCTTCAGGACCCCCACCACCCAGGCCATGCCCTCTTCACTCTGCTACCATCCAAAAAAAAAAGGCACAGGAGCCTGAAGACAAGCACACAGAGGCACAAGGACAGTTTCTTTCCCTCTGCCATTAGATTTCTGAATGAACATCAGACACTGACTTTCACCATTTTTATTTAGCAAGGTGGTTTATATAAATATTTGCATGCTGCCACAAGCAACAAATTTTGTGACATGACAATAAATTCTGATTGTGCTAAGTGAATAAAAATTGTGCAAGAGAACACAACATACCAGTCGTTCAAATCTTAAATCCTAAATGCAGCTCAAATGGTATGGTCCAATTTATTTATTTACTTTTTAATTTTTAAAAATGTATACATACAGCACAGTAACAGTCCCTTCTGGTCCACAAGTTCATGGTGCCCAAATACACCAATTAACCTACAACCCCCTTACATTTTTGAAGGGTGGGAGAAAACCTGCACAGACACAGGATAAACACACAATCTCCTTACAGACAGTGCTGGATTCAGGGTCGCTGACACTGCAAACGATGCACTAGCTGCTACACTAACCACACTGCCCATTTATTTAACTAACATAGTACCCTATTGGTACCAAATAACAAGAATTTTGTTTGCACTGCTGATATATTTAACATTTTTAGACCAAGTTCATCAGAATTAACACGCACTTAAGATCTCGACCCACTGCAATTCACCCATCATCACAATCGCTTCACAGCAGATGCAATATCGCTGGCTCTCCACTCAGCTCTGGATCATCTCGAGAACAGCAATTCATACGTACGGCTGCTCTTCATCAACTACAGCTTGACCTGCAATACCATTATTCCCTCAATGCTGGTCAAGAAGCTACAAACTCTACACCTCTGTACCCCCTATACAACTGGATCCTTGACTTTCTCATTGGAAATATCATCTCTTCACTGATTATTCACACAAGTGCACCAAGGATGTGTGCTTAGCCCACTGCTCTACTCATTATACACCCATGTGTGGCCTGGCACAATTCCAATGCCATCTACGAGTTTGCCAATGACACCACAGTTGTTGGCAGAATCACAAACGGCAATGGGGAAGCGTCCAGGAGGGAGAGAGATCAACTCGATGAAAGGTGGAACCACAGCCTTGCGCTCAGCAAAACTAAGAGGATTATTGGCTTCAGGTGGAAGACAGGGGAACGTGACCTAGTCCTCATCGGGGGCTCAGTAGAGAGGGTCAAGAACTTCATATTCCTGGGTGTCAACATCTCCGAGAACCTGTCCTGGAGCCTCCATGTTGAAGGCTCACTAGCGGCTATACTTTGTGAGATGTCTGAAGAGATGTAGTACATCACAAAAGACTCTTGTCAACTTCTACACGCGTTCTGTGGAGAGCATTCTGGCTGGTTGCATTATTGCCTGGTACGGAGGCTCCAAATCTGAGAACAAGAATAAACTCCAGAAGATTAACTAGGTCTGTGGCATGATGGGCACCAGATATTTACACGATGGAGTGTCTTAAAAAAAAAAAGCAGCTTCTATCCTCAAAGACCCCCACCACCCAGACCACTCCCTCTTCACTCTGCCACAATCAGGAAAAAGGTACAGGAGCCTAAAATCAAACACTCAACAGCACAAGGACAGCTTCTTCCCCACTGCCATCAGATTCCTGAATGAACCATAATATATTTTTTTATATATATAGTAATGTTGTAAGATGGTTATAATATGAACGTTTACACGAAGATGCTGCTGCAAACAGTGAATTTCATGACTTGCTCATGGCAATAAATCCTGATTCTCATTCAGAAGTTTAAAGTCATCTGCACATTCAAGTTGATCTATATTAATTGCGCACTAACATTCAGTTACTTTTAACTCTGTGACTCTGCTTTCATTTTCAATAATGTATTATATGTTGCCCCCTTCAAAGATATTATTCATCAGCACCAAAATCAACTCAAATCTGAAAACAAATTAACTAGCTATTGTGTCGCTTGAAATGTTTAATAAAAAGACTTCAAATTTCAAGATTTTATTCATTGTCTGTACTTTCATTTCTTTTGCATCTTTTAGTGCTTGTTTAGCCCAAATGATTTCAAGTGCACAATTTATCCATGAACAAGAGGCAAGCAGGATTTTATTATGAGCAACTGTCCAGAGAAAACAATGAACAAGTCGGAGTAAGAAGTTTATACTATGGTCTTGAAAAAAAAATTCAGGCACTTCATCACTTAACAGTTTAGGTTTCAATTTAGATTTTGTGCCCAATCTGTCTAAATGGATTGGAACCCCACAGTCCAACTAAGATCAATTCTATTTTCAGAGGGGATTATTCAAGATCATTTGGATATAAATATTTACTTTTATGTTAGATCTGATAGACATTAATCCAGTCCCTTTAATACTTCCTGAAAACCAGAATTACCTCAAGTTTTGAGAAAGACAATTTATCAATAATATAGCAAAACATCTGTATAAAACTGAAATATAAACTAAAATCCTAAAGTGACGTGCAGAATAATTGTACAAGTCAAATCATGAAACCCAAAAATATCTCCAAAAAAAAATCTTTATATGCTGGATATACTTCTGAGACCTCAAATTCAGCTTGAAATCCAAAGAAGCCAATTTGACATACAAGTCGATCCATTTAAAAAAACGATTTGCCTTACAAGTCGACCCATGAAAAGTAGATTTGGCTTATAGGTCAACCCTTGAAAGACCAAAAACCTGACTGTAACAGATTTTCATTGAGATTTTTATGGAAAACAACACAATTAGAACCCTTAAAAAAAAAAATCACCATAATTGTCTGAAAACATCAACCCATTTAGAACCCTTCAAAATCACTCTCGCTATCAACGTCTGAGGCAAAGATGGCAGCGAGCACATGCATACTCTCTCTGTTTAAACAGTCATCATATGGGTCCCAGACTGTATCTGATGAGCCAGATTCAGCTTCATCATCAGTTTCCCATAATAAATATTCCATGCCATCAATTGCACAAGAGATAGTGCATTTTTTGAACAATTTTTAATCAGTCTCTAACTTCGTCCCATGCCTTGAGCACAAAGTTATACCATTTCCCCACTTTATGTAAACGACTTTTCTGCACTTGACATCCATGTAGTCCATTCCTCGCACACATGGCACTTGAATGGTTTGTTCTAGCAGACAGCAAACCACCCAGGATAACCACCATACAAGTATTATGTAGTGCTAATCTACTTTTAGTCTTCAGCTAAGTGGCTACGAAACATATTGCAGACCAGCAAACACCATTCTTTGCGTAAACCACCTGGCCTCTTGTTCCACACACTGTCTATCCATAGTTTTACACCATTTTCATCCTTTTTTCATGAAAATACACAAAAATACTGGCAGGGAATTTTATTTTTGGTTTAATTTTACATTTGAAGATTACCATGGGTCTTAACTTTGTCCCATCAGCCTCGCACGATAACATCACAGTAAACCTGGTCCTTTCATGGCCAGTATTTCTGTTTTGCAGTTTTTATACCTTTCCGTTCCACTGTTCAATTGCCTATCATGTCAAAATTCATGGGTGTTTCGTCCATGTTTCTGACATTTGCCGATGCAAACTGGTGTTTCTGTTGATTACATATAATAAACTGGTGAAAATTTACAACTTTATGATTAAGATCTTTTGGTAGTTTCTGTGCAACTTGTTTTTTTTTTGTTTTAGAGGTGCCTAACCTTTTATCCAGGATTCCAAACATTGGGAGGCTTCAAAAACCAGCACTTTTTTCCTGGTAGATGACTTTTGCTCATCAAAGATAAAGTTTGGCACCAAACATGACCTAACATTTGTCCAACATGTTCCACGTCGATAATTTGTGATATCATCACCTAACAATGTGTTCTCGTCCCTCTCTTCCTTCGGTGGTGAATGGCTCAATGTCGGATCAGTGGCTGTATTCCTTACCCATAATCCAGCTGCATGGGGGGGGGGGAATTTTGGGTAAGGAAGACAGCCCTTTCTCCCACATTGAGCTGTTGCCACAAGCTGCTGCAGCACTCTGGTGAACTCCAGGTGGGTTGGGTTGTGGGGGGGGGGGGGGGGGGGTGGGGGTGGGGCACAAAAGACAGCCAGCTGGTGGTGGGCGGAGCGCAGGAGTGAGGCAGTCAGTATATTCATTAACTTTTCGTTGCGAACAGTCTGCAGGCTAGCCACAAAAATGTCTTGGCCTGCCACAGAAAAATTCCGGATGGGAATTAGTTTCTAATTCCCGTCTGAAATTTTTTTTACACAGCCATTGCGGAAATTCCCATTATGTAGAGGTAGCAATATCATAGTCTTTTATGGTCTTTATTTACCTAAATCTATTTAACACCCCACACCCAGTTTTGTGCAATTTTGAAACATTACATTTGCTTAAACGAACCCCTATTTTAAAATGATTCTGAAATCCAGAAGATTCCAAACAACGGCAGATGTCCAGTCCCAATGATCCCAGATAAAAGGTTAGGCGCCTGTAATACCAGATTTTTCCTGTTCATTAAACAGTTGCAGTGGCCTACTTTAGTCTCAAAATCTTTACAGAGGTCTTAGTGCGACTTTGCCCACTGCAGTGCAAATGTTCTTGTTTTATTTCAGATGACTAAGCAGCAGTCTTGCCTCTGTTCAAGTACCCATTCTGCAAAGTGATTTTTCCACCTCTGGCCATTGAATGATGCCTTTTCTCAATGAACATTGCTTTTTTAGTATTTTTTCCTTAAAGTCTCTTTCTTCTTCCAGTCTCTTAGCAGTTTCTTGCAACAGCACAGTTGTTGGTTTTCTTGGCCATTTCTATCGCTTACTTTAAAGCTCGCTTCATACTTGCATTGTTTTGATGGAGTCTCCATGATAAGAATCACCTCTGGCCAACGCCCAGCAGATAAATCTGTGCGATCTTTGGGGGTCAACTTTTTGGCCAGTCAATGGGAAAACTCAGGCATCCTGAAAACTGGGATTGACTTGTACACTGGATATATAATAAAACCACTAAAATGAGGCTTTTTTGTTTAAAGGAGGAGTTCGACTTGTATTCCAAAACATGATGTTCAATTATTTTAAAATATTCCACCATCTCTACGCTGTGATTTTTCACCAATGAAAAGGTGACACCAATTTCAGTCATGCAGGTCAATGCAAACATTTGATTATTAAAAATTTAACATACAGTTGCACTTAACAATCAAGTTTTATTAAAATTATTGATTCACCAAATTCTGAAGCAACCTGGGGTAATCTGGCATTTGTACACGCATACCCTTTACAATAAAATGAAATAATTATTTGCAAATTTGAAGCTATGTTTGCTACTGTTGGAGATAGGTCTTAAAATGAAGTAGTGTCAAGTGGTACAATTAGGTGACAAAACAAAAAAAATCTTTTGTATATTACTGCAAATATACTCAGTTTTACTTTAACGTAGTCTTAAAGATTAAAAGAATAGAAATTTGTGTTTCTGACACAGAAACATGAAAATCAATGATAAAATAATCTCAGAATCAGAACATGACAAATCAGGAAGCCTTCGGACTTCGTCTCTGCTGCCTTTTTTGAAGAGCAACAAACTCTTCACTCCCCAATTCCATGTAATATCAATATGCCCCACCCCCCCATCAAGTATTTATCCAATTCCCCTTTCAAAGCTTCCATATCCATCAACCATGTGATTTTTCACTTGTTTCTTCCATTCTTTTCAGCAACCTTAAATCTGTCTTCTGAGCCTTCAACCATTGTTAGATTGTTTCCTTAAACCCTTTATGGTATTATGCATCTGTCAAATGTCAAGACTTTCATTGTTCCACAGAGAACTGCCTCACCAGTCGACTTGTGCAATAATGCTGGATTCTTGGTACCACTCCAAAACATTCAATTAATTTAATACTGAGATAAGGTACATTTTCATTTCAAATCTGATTAACTCTTCTTTTTGTGACACAAAGGACGGTGGGTGGGTTGATGTAGTTTAGGCAGGTACTACTGCAATGTGCAAGAAATATTTTGACAGATACATGGATAGGTTTAGAGGGATATGGACAAAATGCAAACAGATACAACTTACATGGGTGGGAATTTTGGTCTGCGTAGGCAGGTTGGCCCAAAGGGTCTGTCCCCATCTTGCATCCTAACAAGCTTTACCATCAGCATATTCACACCCAAATAGATTTTTCAACATGGAAAATGAATAATTGACAACTACAAACAAGAATACTGAATGGCAACAAACAAATCAGAAGCATACATGCTATTTACACCAGTTTCAGTCCAATTTCTTGAATTTGTACTCCAAGAGTTCAAATAAAGCTCAAGTTTCAGTACGAGACGTTTCTTATCCTCTCACCGAGTTCCCTTTTAAAAGCAATCACAAAAGAAAACTAGAGCCAGTCAAACTCTGCAAAACTACTTTGAATCTCAAAAGTTTCAGTTTTAAAATGACCCCCCCCCCCCCCCAAATATGCCTCTGATTCTTTTGCATCCAGTTCTCTCATCCACACCAAGGCACTCTGACGAAAGAGAAAAGTTGGCACCACTCGTTTTTAAACGAGTTCCAGACAAGATTACATTTTAAAAAAATACACCCTCCCTTCATTGCCAGGGGAGGGGGGGGGGGGGGGGGGTCAAAACATTACCCTAATCGTCCTTCACAAAATGCCTAAAAATTAAAGTCTGAATTGAGACCACCACCAAAGTCAATAGCTTGAACCTCTTCAACCAATCGCAGCGAAACAGAGGGAGGGAATGGGGTCATTAAACACCCCCCCCACCCACCCCCTGGTCCGCCCTCCCCTCCCCCCCCACCCACCACCCCCTGGCCTGCCCTCCCCTCCCCCCCCACCCACCCCACCTCCCCCCCACCCACCCCCTGGCCCGCCCTCCCTCCCCCCCCACCCACCCACCCCCTGGCCCTCCCTCCCTCCCCCCCACCCACCCCCTGGCCTGCCCTCCCTCCCTCCCTCCCTCCCTCCCCCCCCACCCACCCACCCACCCCCTGGCCCTCCCTCCCTCCCTCCCTCCCCCCCCACCCACCCACCCACCCCCTGGCCCTCCCTCCCTCCCTCCCTCCCCCCCCACCCACCCACCCACCCCCTGGCCCTCCCTCCCTCCCTCCCCCCCCCACCCACCCCCTGGCCCTCCCTCCCTCCCTCCCCCCCCCCCACCCACCCCCTGGCCCTCCCTCCCTCCCCCCCCCCACCCACCCACCCACCCCCTGGCCCTCCCTCCCTCCCCCCCCCCACCCACCCACCCACCCCCTGGCCCTCCCTCCCTCCCTCCCACCCACCCTCCCACTGGCCCTCCCTCCCTCCCCCCCCTCCCACCCACCCTCCCACTGGCCCTCCCTCCCTCCCCCCCCTCCCACCCACCCTCCCCCTGGCCCTCCCTCCCTCCCCCCCCTCCCACCCACCCTCCCCCTGGCCCTCCCTCCCTCCCCCCCCTCCCACCCACCCTCCCCCTGGCCCTCCCTCCCTCCCCCCCCTCCCACCCACCCTCCCCCTGGCCCTCCCTCCCTCCCCCCCCTCCCACCCACCCTCCCTACCCCCACCCCCCCGGCCCTCCCTCCCTACCCCCCCCCGGCCCTCCCTCCCTACCCCCCCCCCCCGGCCCTCCCTCCCTACCCCCCCCGGCCCTCCCTCCCTACCCCCCCCGGCCCTCCCTCCCTACCCCCCCCGGCCCTCCCTCCCTACCCCCCCCGGCCCTCCCTCCCTACCCGCCCCCCCGGCCCTCCCTCCCTACCCCCCCCCCGGCCCTCCCTCCCTACCCCCCCCCCCGGCCCTCCCTCCCTACCCCCCCGGCCCTCCCTCTCTACGCCCCCCCCGGCCCTCCCTCCCTACCCCCCCCCCCCCGGCCCTCCCTCCCTACCCCCCCCCCCCCCGGCCCTCCCTCCCTACCCCCCCCCCCCGGCCCTCCCTCCCTACCCCCCCCCCCCGGCCCTCCCAGTTGCCAGGAACACGCCAGGGGGGCACGGAGCAGGCCTCGGATATCAGCCGCAGGGCCCGGGCCTCGAACACCCACCTTGCGTTCGCCTCCGCTGGCGCACACTCCGAGTTGCCTTCGGCGGAATTCATACGAGAGAGGGTGGGAAGCGGGGCCGCGCTGGACGGGGGCGGCGACGGGGGGAGGGGGGAAGGCCGTGCCGGGAAGCGAGGTGGCTGTGCGAGGGGCAGCCTCGGCTCTCCAGCCCTGGCCCCCCCTTGTCTCTCTCACTCCGGCTCGGTGAAGCGACGAACTGGTGCACGGGGAGGTCGAGTCCGGCTCTCTCCTACAAGGCCGACCGGCCCGGAACTCGCCGTTGCAACAGCCGCCGCCACTCCTCGGCTCCCCGCGCCGCCATCTTGAGGCGAAGATTCCCGTTGGGTGCTGGAGCTCCCAGCATGCCACGCGGCCTGGGCCGACCGCCGGCCTCGGCTCTTAAAGGGACCCCGCCCTCCTCCTGTCCCGCCCTCAAGGCTCCTCCTCCTCCTCACCCCATCGCTCCCGCCCTTTGCCCACCAATACTTGGATCCTCAAGGAATCTTCACTCTCATTTTGCTTATTTCACCCCCCACCCTAACTTTTGCTGGGGGTGGGGTGGGGTGGGGTGGGGTGGGCAGGGGGGGGAAACCACCCAAAGTTGTGGAGAAACCACCCAAAGTTGTGGAGAAACCACCCAAAGTTGTGGAGAAACCACCCAAAGTTGTGGAGAAACCACCCAAAGTTGTGGAGAAACCACCCAAAGTTGTGGAGAAACCACCCAAAGTTGTGGAGAAACCACCCAAACCTCTGGAGAAACCACCCAAACCTCTGGAGAAACCACCCAAAGTTGTGGAGAAACCACCCAAAGTTGTGGAGAAACCACCCAAAGTTGTGGAGAAACCACCCAAAGTTGTGGAGAAACCACCCAAAGTTGTGGAGAAACCACCCAAAGTTGTGGAGAAACCACCCAAACCTCTGGAGAAACCACCCAAACCTCTGGAGAAACCACCCAAACTTCTGGAGAAACCACCCAAACTTCTGGAGAAACCACCCAAACTTCTGGAGAAACCACCCAAACTTCTGGAGAAACTCAGCAGGTCAAACGGTGCCTTTCATGTCGCAAAGGTAGGAGCCGCTTTCAGGTGGGATAGCTGGGAGAAGGCGGCTCCGGGTGCGCGCGAAGCGACAATTCAGGCGGCAGCGCGGCTCTGGCACCTGAAAGGTCCGCAGCAGGGGGGGGGGCGCCGCGGAGCGAGCGCCGGCTCCTGTCGACCGTGGCCGTAGTCCCGCCCGCTTTCGGGTGCCCAGGCGGAGCACTCGGAGGCGGAGAATACACCTGCCCCGAGGAGGGTCGGCTAAGTACTCCTCGGGTCGGCCGATCTTCTCCGCTTTCAGGCGGCCTCCCAACAGCCGCATTCGGGTATTCTATGCGGCTTTACGTTGGGGTATTCTGGCCACCTGGAAGTGGCTAAAAAAATACATCACTATCGTTTCGGGCTTGAGACCTTCACCTGCCGCTCAATCAATTTCTGAAACCAATCAATCACTTTTCTTCAGTTCGACAGCCAACTGTCTCGCGTAGAATGTCTGTGGATTTCCATACAAAAATAACATCACGAGGTATCTCATGCACTTAATTTGTTGCATACTCAGAAGCAGGAGGCATGTCTCATGTTGCTGACCTGAGCTTGTTCTGGAGGAGGGGTTATGGTGTTGCCACCTTCATTAGGGGAATCATGGGAGAGGAGCCATGGGTACAGTCAGCAAGGGACAGGCCAGCCATACGCATACAAACAGTATTAACAAAATAGTCATGGGTACCTTGAGTCAGCCTGATTAAGTGCACAATCTATTTGTGAAATTCTCCTCTCACCTGGAACCTAGATCTAACCACAGAATCAAACAAAATGAGGGCCCAGTGAGACAGTGGATCATTTCCTCCCTGGGCCTGAAGAATGTTGGCACAAAATGCAAATTCAAGGAAACTGAAGGAAGGCCTAGTCGACCAACTGATTTTGGGAAGTGCCCATCCTGACGTACAAAATGCTCTTACAGGGAAGTATAGCTTAAAGCTGGCAGTAGGCACAGCTAGGGCCTTCGAAGTCACCAGGAGGCAAATGCAGTCCTTTTCCCTACACAGTAGAGACGGAAGGGTTGATGTTAAAAAGCACACACCAATAAAGCCACAAAACCACCCCCCCCCCCGCCCCCAAGACCTGCAGGAGCTGTGGCAGACTACACAATGACCGCAGGAAGTGCCCCACATATGGTTTTAAATGCAGGATCTGTGGGAAGGCCAAACACTGGGAAAAGATGTGCAAGTTTGGTACAAAAATGCCAGTGAAGAAAGGGTCCAAGCAGAAAATACATCATGAAGATGGAAGTGAGAACGGTGACTCTGACACTTTCACGCTCGACATAGGAACGTTACACCTTCACGAGATTTCAAAGCGTGAAATCGGAGAGAGAAGTGAGCTGCACTCTATGATCCAAGTCAAGAGAATAATCTGAAACAGGCTTACAACATTCCACCTGAAGGTAAAGCTGGACTCTGGATCGCAAAGCAATATCCTTCAACTCAGACTCTACTGCCAGATGTTCCTTGAAAACATAATGAATGGATACTGGAAGGCAGGCAAACTGGAGGCTGCAAACGTCACACTCACCACCTATGGCGGACCCGCGATCAAGCAGCTAGGAAAAACCAAAACGAGAGCTGTCATAAAGGAAAGAACATCACGTGCACATTCTTTGTGGCAGATGCTGATGGACCAGCAAATTTAGATCTGAATAGCAGTCAGGAGTTACAGTTGATCTTCATAAACCATGAGATCCATGAGAAGAAAATATCTTGAATCAACAGTGACACTCCGCTTGAGCACTGCTCCCTGATCACAAACACGGCCGAACTCATGAACATGTATCCTGAATGCTTCAACGATATAGTTGGGTGCTTTGGAGACTTCGAATATCACATCATCCACACAATAAATCAATAGTCCATGCTCCAAGGAAAGTGCCGATAGAGCTTAAAAAAAGCTAGACAAGAACTGAAGGAAATGGAGGACAAGCAAGTGATAACAAAAGTAATAGAGCTGACTGACTAGGTAAATTCCATAGTGGTAAAGGAAAAAAACAAATGGCCACCTGAGGATATGCTTTGATCCCAAAGACTTAAATCAACCCATCAAGAGGCTTGATTTAAGTCACGACCCAACCCTGACATGGGAAGACATCTCAGCAGAACTAGCAGGATCCAAAATCTTCAGCAAGTTAGATGTAAGAATGGCTATTGGAACGTGAAGCTGGACAACGAATCAAGACTGCTCACAGTGTTCAATGACAAGTTCCTGTGACTACCTTTTGGCCTCAAGGTGAGCCAAGGATGTGTTTCAACAGAAGATCGATGCGACCCACAGGGGATGCAAGGGAGATGTTGGCATCACAGACGACATCCAGGTGTATGGTAAAGATGAGAAAACTCATGATCTTCACCTACACTAAGCCATGGAGAGAACAAGGGGTGCCAGTATCAGACAAATGCATCATCAACGAAAAGGAGTGCCAATTCTTTGGAATGGTGTACACACCTGGTGGGGTCAAGCCAAGCCCAGAGAAGGTCACAGCCATTGCTGAGATGGAGCACCCAAAGAACAAAAAGGAGCTAAGAAGTTTTCTTGGTTACATGAGCTCCTTCATCCCACACAGCCAACGGCAGATGATGTGGAGTTTCACTGGCCACCATCAGATCAGAGAAGTTTGATCAGCTCAGAGATGTATTCTGCAGAGAATTGGAACTGATCTATAATGACAGAAAAAAAAAATCTGTCCCACTACAAGTAGGTGCTTCTACCAGAGGCCTTGGGGCAGCTTTGGTGCAGCAAGGAAAATCAATAGCTTTTGCCTCAAAAGCCCTGAAAACTATCGAGAGAGAGAGAGAGACAGCTGTTGGCAGTCATATACAGATGCAAAAAAAATCCACATATTCCTCTACGGGAGATAGTTTGTGGTGGAGAATGATCATCGCTGAAATACCCGCTGGGCCATGTCACCCAGTGGGAGCAAACTTGTTCACTGAGAACCAAGAGAGGTATCCGATTGTGGCCTGTTACTATTCTAAGTTCCCATTATCAGAAGAGTGAGGACTTGAGAGCATCAACCGTCACTTCAGTGGTACAAGCACTCTTTGCAGAATAGGGGATACCTGAGCAAGACGTGACAGTGGGGCTCAATTTACATTGCATGAATTCAGAGAGCTGGCTGCAGAGTATGGGTTCACCCCCACGCTACCCCAAGGACCATGGGTTCATCGAGAGACATGTGCAGACAGTTAAACGCACACTCACCAAGTGTTGAGAGATGAAGGAGCACCCTTACCTTGCTCTTCTATCACTACGGGCAACACCCTTGAGGGCCCCGGCAGAGACTTTGAATGGTAGGAAATACAAAACAACCCTGCCAAGCAAAATCCATCCGCCAGACCATCAGGAAGAAACCAGAGGAAAGCTGGCTGACGTACAGGAGGGAGGATGTCAGTACTACAACAGATATGCACAATCCTTACCAGAGCTCTTCATGTGCATGTTCAAGAGCCAGTAATGAAAGCCTGGGGCCCAGCAAAGCTGAGGCACCAAGGTCCTACCTCATCGAGACAGAATCTGGCAGATAGCTGAGACGGAACAGAGTCCACATCTGCCGACACCGGATCTGGCAAAGCAGAGAGCTTCAATGCCAACAACACCAGCGACACGAACGACAACACCGGAAATACCAGAAACTCCTGCAACATCAACAACTAGTATGGCAACCCGTGGCGAAACCTCAGCCACCGGCACCGCAACATCAGTAAGCAGCAGGTGAAACGCGGCAAGCCACACCACTACCTACACGTGTACCAGCATTGCAGAGTTCTCAACAGTCGCAACAAAATCTACAAAGTGGAGAAGAAACACCAGTACGATTTTCTGAAAATACATGAAATTAGGAAATGTTATTTTCATAGTTAAAATGTTTAGAGGTAAAGAAGCACTTTTTTTTGAGAAGGAGGAATGTTGTATTAAGTAGATCAACTAGGCAGGCATGTCCATTATCCCCCTCATTGTTCACTTTAGCAATAGAACCATTGGCAGAACTGATAAGAACAGAAAATAAAATAAAAGGGATAAAAATAAAGGAGGAGTATAAAATCAGTTTATTTGCAGATAACATTATAGTATACTTAACAGAACCAGAAACATCAATAAAAGAACTACATAAGAAATAGAAGGAATATGGAGAAATATCGGGGTACAAGATCAACGCAAATAAAAGTGAACCGATGCCAAGGAATAATGCGGATTACACAGGGTTTAAAAAGGGATCACCATTTGAATGGCAAACACAAGCAATCCGATACCTAGGTATTAAATTAGATAATTTAGGCCACCTAAATACAAATTAAATTATCAGCCATTAATGAAGAAATGACAGGAAGACTTAGAACATTGGAAAGAATTGCAACTAGCACTGATAGGAAGGGTAAATTGCATTAAAATGAATGTCTTCCCAAGGATACAATACTTATTTCAATCGTTACCAATTCCCTTAACAGAGAAATTCTTCAATGAACTAAAGAGAATAATAAGGAAATTCTTATGGAAAGTGGGGTGAAACTGAGGATAGTGTTAGATAACAGAATGGTAAAAACAAGGTGGTTTGCAGCCACCAAACTTTAAAAATTATTATAGAGCAGTACAATTAAGGCATTTATCAGATTCTTATCAAACAAGGGAAAAACCAGATTGGACCAAGATAGAGCTAGATAAAATAGGGGAGAAGGTACCAGAACATATACTTTATAAGTGGGATAAAAAACTGGTGCAATATAGAAGTTTGCCAGTACTGCACCATTTACTCAACATATGGAAGAAGATTCACGTAGAAAGGAAAAAAAAACAAATTAGCAACTACCAAAATTATTATTGACGCAAAATCAACTAATCCCCTTCACAATAGATAAACTTTCCTATAGAGAATGGGGGAGAAAAGGAATTAAAAGAATAGAAAATTGTTTTTTGGGAAATAATTTATTATCATTTGAACAGATGAAGTACAAATATAGAATAACTCATGGTACAATGTTTGCATACCACCAACTGAAAACCTACTTAAAGGACAAATTGGGAAGCAGACTGAGATTACCAGAAGGAAGCAGCTTTGAATATGTGATTACAGAAACAATGATAATTAAAAGATTTATAACAAACAAGCTTCAAGAGAAAGAAAATGATGAAATAAGCTATAAACCTAAACAAAAGTGGGAAAAAGATTTAAACATAAAGATAAAAAATGAAATATGGGAAAAGCTATGCTCTGGAACTATGAAAAATATAATAAACACGAGGTTATGCATGATACAATATAATTGGTTACACAGGTTATATATAACACACCAAAAGTTAAATAAATGGGACCAAACATTATCAGATAGATGTTTTCACTGTAAGAAGGAAACGGGAACAACAGTACATGCAATTTGGGCATGTGAGAAAGTGAAAAAGTTTTGGGAAGATCTAAATCAGGTATTAAATAAAATCACAAAAAGCAACAAACCAAAAAATCCAGAGATCTTTCTTCTAAGTAATATAAGAAGTAAAGAATTAGGCCTCAAACTGGATGAAGTGCAAAAAAGATTTATTATGATCGCCTTAGTTGTAGCAAAAAAATGTATAAGGTCAACTTGGAAATCGGAACAGAGCTTGAGAGTACAGCAATGGTACATGGAAATGAATAAATGTCTTCCATTGGAAAAAATAACATATAATTTAAAAAATAAAGTCACATTATTTGAACAAATTTGGGAACTGTACGTGGAACACAACAGAGAGGGCCTACTGCAGACCTCCACCCCCTAAAATGATAGAATGAGAAGAGGACGAAATGAACTGACCCAGTGTGTATAAGTAGATGACACAATTTCCTGTTTATTTTCATTGTGTGATGACATTGTTTAATGGTTTTATTGTATTGTATATGTTGAACATTTAACAGGTTTGGGGGGGTGGGAAGGATGGAGGGAAGATAGGGGGGAAAAAGAGGAGAAAATGCCACTGTGTATATTTAAGAGGGAAATGTTTGTATGTATTTTGATTGATATGGTTCATAGTGTGAAAAATAATTAAAAAAAATACCTGTCAATGGAAACCATGTCAGCTTCTCCATTCCTGTTGATCACAAAAGTCTTCGGCTGGCGTCATAAGATCTGTAAAGGACCATCAGAAATGAGCTGATGTGGTTTGCAAACTGCATCATGCCAGAGGAACACATGAGTACAGCGTTGTAAACCAATCGGCACATACACTGCAGGTGACGGCTGCTGCACAGGAGTAGGATGGTGTAATCTCTTGTTTTTCTGAAGACGATCAACATAACTAGAACATTCTGCTTGGTCTCAGATTCACAAACTCGCCTGGCGCGGTTTAACATGCTGCTATATAATAGCTCTGACGCCAAACATCCAAGATCTTCCTTAACAGCAGTACACATGCCAAAGAGAATCATGGACAAATGTTCACTCCTTACTTCCACCACAACCTCAAAATCACTTGGTCCACCACGAGCAAAATGTCCCATTTCTAAATCTCTGTGTCTCCATCTCGCAAGACAAAATTTCAACAGAAATCCTCTACAAACCCACAAACTGCCATAGCTACCTCGACTACACCTCTTCACACCCTATCCTCTGTAAGGATTCCATTCCTTTCTCTCAATTCCTCAATCTTCATTGCATCTACTCCTAGGATGTCTTCCATGCCAGATCATCAGAGATGTCCTCCTTCTTCAAACAATGGGGCTTCCCCTTGACCACCATCAACTCTGCCCTCACCTACATAACCTCCATTATCTTCCCCCACATGCAACAAAGTCAGGGTTCCCCTTGTCTTCATCTACCACCCACCGGCCACCACATCCAAAATATCATTCTCCACCATTTCCTCCACATACTACTCCTCCAGAACTAGACACCTCTTCCTTGCTCCTCCCCTCACCCCCATCCTCAGGGACCATTCCTTCCGTGACTCCCTCGTCCACTCCTCCCTTCCCACCAATCATCCCCTTAGCACCTACCCCTGTGATTGCAGGAGATGCTCCACTTGCACCCACACCTCCTCCCTCAGCTCTATTTGGGGCCCCAAACAGTCCTTTTAAATGGAGCAGGACTTAATGCAAATCAGCAGAGGTTATCTACTGCATCCAGTGCTCCCATTGTGGTCTCCTCTACATCGGATAGACTAGATGCAGACTGGGAGATTGCTTTGTTGAGTACCTCAACTCTGTCCATCATAATAGTGTGGAGTTCACAGTAGCCACCAATTTCAATTCCCTGCCTCGTTCCCTTGTTGATGTGCCTAACCATGGCCTAATGCAATGCCAGACTGAGACAATCTGCAAATTGAAGAAACAGCTCCTCATATTCTACCTGGGCACCCTCCAGCTGGATGGCATTAACATTGACCTCTGGTTTCTGTTAGTGCCACCCTCCCCCCAACCTTTCCGCTTGTCTCCTTTCCCCTCTCTCTCTCCTCTTTTCCTTCTGTCTCCTCCAGCTCTACATTCAAAGAGCCACCCCCCTCCCCAATCAATTCTCACCTTTTTGACCTCCTGGCCTCCTCTCCAACTGACACCTTTTGTCTGTTGATTTTAACTCCTTTTAATACAAGCACCTGCTTGAAGAAAGGCTCAGGCCCGAAACATTGGTTATACATATATCTTTACCTCCTCTGAATGCAACAAGACCTGCTGCCAGGTTTTAAGACTATTTGACCAAATTGGGCCCTGCGCCTCAAGGGGGCCCCACGCAGGCCTTGAGCAGTGAACACTGTGACGGACTTCGTTTAAACTAGTAAGAAAATAATACTATAGGCCTTATAAACTGAGGGATTTGTCAGTGAACTCGTGAAGTTATTGCCCTTAGTTGATCTTATTATCTCAGTGAAATATTTTTAGGAAATATGTCTTTGATTAAGCTACCTGCTATAGGCCTCCTTTGTCTCCCTAGCCAAAAATTTCATGTTTTGTATTTATTTGACCCAGTAAGATAGATATGTTCCGGAGCTGATGAAGCATCTCTTATTATTATCAAGATCAAAACAGGCTATAGGCTACTCGATAAGAGAACTTGTACGTTAATATGAGATTGAGATAGCGTCATGCTAGCCTAGGGCCTAAGCTATAGCCTAGGCTTAAGCAGTTAGCCTGAACATAAATAGCCTAGGCCCTAAGCGTAGAATTTCTGACAACGTTAGCAATCGTAGATGGAATTGGTTAGGATATTCAGGTCTTGTAAAGATGAATAACCCCGAAGTTAGGTTAGTTTAAGTTGATCTTTACTAGGCTAGGTCGCTGTGGGGGTTATAGCCTACATCTTTACGAGCTGGTTTACAAGGTTATTCAGCTATAGGGCATGTACTGTACATCTCGGGGTTATTCATTTTTACAAGATCCAGATATTCTTAGCAAGGCTGCCTCTGTCATTGTTTCACAATTTTGCAGTGGTTTGATTTAGTATCAAAATAGTACTAGGCTACTGCTACTGCCAGGGCTTAATATAGCCTATTTCATGTTTTTGGTGATTTGGAACAGGCGCAGTTTAGCTTGACCATGCAGAATTTTTTTTCTTCGGGGGCGAATTACATCCATTACACGCATCAGTTTTCCCGCCGATTTTCGAGCCAAATATCTAGCAACAAACTAGCATGAGATATTTGACTCGAAAATCGGCTAAAAAACCCCAGCAAAATTAAAGTGCATCTCCCCATTCTGGAATGTAACCTTCACTAACTAACCTAGCCTAACTAATCTAATCTAACTGTTACTAAAAAAAGGCAATTCTTACCTTATTCGAAGTTGTCGTCATTCAACAAATCCAAAATCGGTCGCTTGTTTTGCTGTTCTGTGGCATTCACAAGTTGAGAGTTTGGTGCGTTGTTCCAAGGTCAGCAACTGACGTTGGAACAACGTAAAGCTAACAAGCAAAATGACGTGGGATTGACGTCGGTTTCTTACGTTGTCCCAATGACAATGACAACATCGTTCACTGTTGGAACAACGTAGACCTGTTATCAGGGATGTCGATGACAACATCGTTCCACTGTTGGAACAACGTAGACATGTTGTCAGGGATGTCGAGTCCAATTTTATAACAAATTGCTAACGTCAAGTTTTTTGTGTAATTTTAAGTCTAAACATTTTAAAATATACTCCTTTTACCTTTTTTTTACCTTGAAAATATAGCCCAGAGAATGAGCAGCTTAAAAATTGTATGTCATTTTACATGGCAAGCGCAAGCAGAGATAGAGACAAAGGGCGTAAGTATTTAAGCGGCAACCAGAAATGAACACTGGCCAAGGGTAAGGTAGGTGAAAATTAAGATCATAGAGGTGCTATCACAAAATTCCTTGTCACCCCATCTTTGAAGCGGCCATGTATTGAGGATGAAGAAAACAAAAACAATTCAGAAAATATCAACACAGCCTTGAGTCCAAGTACAATTGATGAATACAATGATGAAATCGATAACAAGTTAGAAAAGGATGACACAGCTGTGAATCAAATTGAAGACGTTCTCAATACACCAGAAGACAGTGCCAAAGCGGAAAGTCCACTTATAGCCGAAAAAGACCAAGCCCAAACATCACGCAATGATGGATCATCCATGAGTACAGTTGTAATTAACATTGATGATGACCCAGCTAAATGGCCAGCATACATAAATCAAAATGTAAGAGATATTTAACAATGAAAGGTCCTCCTATTCCAGTGACCAACTTTCCATGAAATGAAAGGGGATTGTGTTTTTCGAAGTTTCACTGTAAGAGGAAACTTTCAAATGGGGAGTGTGTTGAAAGACTTTGGATGATATACTTTCAGTCGGCTGATAGAATTTATTGCTTTTATTGTAAACTTTTTAGTAAGAACACAACCAGCGCATTATCAACAAGTGGATTCAACAACTGGTCTAATCTTCATACAAGGTTGTGTGAGCCTGAAAATTCTAAAAACCATTTGGAAGCCATATGGAGTTTCTGGGAGTTACACCAAAGACTTTGTAGGGGACAGACAATTGACAAAGAACTTGAAATAATCGTCAATGAACATACAAAGCACTGGCAGCAAGTATTCAAAAGGCTAGTAGCAATAACCCAGTTTCTTGCTGAGAGAAATCTAGCATTTAGAGGAACAGAGGAAAAAGTTGGTAATGAGAGTGTACTCAATGGAAACTTTTTAGGTCTTGTTGAGCTCTTTGGAAAGTTTGACCCTGTTCTTGAAGAACATTTGCGAAAAGTCATAACCCACAAAATTCATAATCACTATTTAGGAAAAGATACTCAGAAAGAACTACTAGACAAAATGGCTACAGCTGTTTTGATTGAGATACTGAAACGAGTAAAAGCAGCCAAGTATTACGCCATAATTTTAAACTGCACACCTAATACGAGTCACCAAGAGCAAATGTCTCTAACGATCAGGTATGTGTCTGATGGTCACTTGGCTCCTTTAGGTGTTTATGAACATTTCATAAAGTTTATGCAGGTTGAAAGTAGCACAGGAGAAGATTTATATAAAACATTATTAAACACACTGAAGGAATTAAATTTAGAGGTGAAAGATATTCGAGGCCAAGGCTATGACAATGGTAGCAACATGAAAGGTCACACACCTGGAGTACAAGCATGACTGTTAAAGTATAACTCAAGAGCTTTCTTTGTACCCTGTGCATGTCACAATTATGACCTTTTACTCAGAGATGTAGCCAAGTGTTGTCCAGATGCTATAACATTTTTTGGGATCTTGCAAAGGATCTACATATTGTTCACTGCATCAACTAAGAGGTGGGCAGTTTTTAACAAACATGTACCTGGGTTATCAATGAAACCCTTGAGCAACACAAGGTGGGAGTGTTGGATGGATAGTGTTAAAACTACTCATTATCAGGTTGGAGAAGTATATGATGCACTTGTGGAAATATCAGAGATAACAGATGAGCCCAAGGTAAAAGCAGAAGGTGAATTTTTAGCAAAGCAGCTAAAAGACTACACATTTTTAGTTTCTTTGATATTTTGGCATGAAGTACTTTTTAAAGTTAACTATGTAAGCAAGGAACTACAAGGTGAAACAAAGGACATCGATGAAGGCATGGAGTCATTTGAAAAACTATTATCATGGCTTAGAATTTATAGAGGGCAGTTTTAATGATGTCCTAATAGGCGCAAATGAATTGGCTGAAGCTGTTGAATTACCATTGGAGTTTAGACAATTTCAAGAAAAAAAACTACTGAGAAGGAAGAGAATGTTTTCATATGAGGGAAAAGATCAAGCTTTAGCTGATCCAAAAGAAACATACAGAGTTCAGTGCTTCAGCTATTCAATCTTTAGAGTCTAGATTTAAACAGCTTAAAAGCCATGTAAAATTATTTGGATTTTAAATAACTTTCAGAGCTGACAAAAGATGGAAATAAGGAAACACACAGCAGACCTTGAAGCAGCTTTAACTGACACCATACTAAATCAGAGCACTGATGGAGGGGTAGTTACTGAAACAACTAAAGACGTGGATGGTTATCTGTTGGGCGAAGAACTTGAAGCTCTGAAAACTTTTCTTCCCTTCAGTGTCGTTAAGCCTCAAGCTCTGTTTGAATACCTCGTAGTAAACAATCAATTCACAGCATTTCCTAATGTTTTTATTGCTTTGAGGATTTACTTAAATATGCCCGTAACAGTCGCATCGGGCGAAAGAAGTATTTCAAAACTAAAACTGATTAAAACATACTTACGGTCAACAATTTCACAAGAGAGACTAAACAATTTGGCGATGCTGTCTATAGAAAATGACATTGCTAAAACCATTGACTTTGAAATTATTTTGAAAGATTTTGCAAATAAAAAAGCCAGAAAGTCTGTTTCTAAAAGACCTGGGCATAAACAGTATGTCTGTAATTGTCTTAACTTGTATTAAAAAATTAAAACTTTCATATTGTCTTTCAATATTTAGTATATCAAGCACTTAATGCTTTTTGGCTAAGAGTGGCATACTACACGAAATATAAAACATCAATTTCGACTTTTGTAGAGTAGAGGGCCCGCTATCAATTTTCTAATTGCAATTCCTAGCACCGGCCCTGCCTGCTGCATTTTTCCAGTATTTCTGTGTTTTTACTTCGAAGAATGAGAGGAGAGCTTGTCTAAACTTACAGAAAAGCTGAATAGAGGGGGGATGTTTCCTTTAGCTGAGGAATCCAGGACTTGAGCCCTTCATTAAGGTATGGACAAAATGTCGGCAGTTTGGACGCCTGCTGACGTTTTTCCACACCTTGATGAAAGGCTCAAGCCCGAAATGTTGGTTATATAAGGTTAGGACGTTGCTATATACTATTTGACCTGCTGAATTTCTCCACCATTGTGCTTTTACTTCAACCATGGTGTCTGCAGTCTCTCACACTTTACTTATTGGCGAACAGAGCAAGCGCCAAGGACTGGATGGCCTACTCCTGACCTTATTTATTACTATCCCACCAACCCATTTGCTCGTGATTCTCATCCCGTGCTGAGGTGTGCGCAAGTCATTTAGAGAATTCGTTCTTGCTCCAAGTGTTCACTGTGCAAATGAGTGAGCAGAAGAAGGTTGATGCACTGCCTGTGTTACACACAACAGGCAGAGACAAATGGACCTTGATGACCTCCACACCTGCTTTCAGGGGCAATTTCATTTGGCCCCACTTTTCAGTTCTTACAATTTTTTCATTTGCTAGTTTTGAAAGGCTTATCCAGCTCTTTCTTGGCTGAAAACCAGACAATTTCCTTGTCATCTGTGCTATTTTGCAGCTGGGGATGGTTGGAACTACATTTCTGTTTGAACCACTTCCTGTGGCAGACCAAACGTTTTCTGCCAATGTTAGTAAGTAAAATTTGATTTATCATCAATATGAAGATGAAGAATAACTAGCTGAAGTTTGAATTATTATTTCTATCATCAAAAATAACTTCCTCACCATTGTGGCATTGCTACAAATTCTGAATTCAGTTTTGTGAAACTATTGCTCAAGATGATTAATGTTAATTTATGAACAGAGTTGCATGAGGTTGGATGAAATGATTTGTGTTTTCTGAATATTAGGTCAACAAAGCAAAGTCCATCCCTGAGAAATGCTTGATAATCCAGCTTTTATGTTTTTTAGATAGACTTTGCATGATCTCACTGGTCTGAAGAATGTCACACACGAACGACCAAAACTCCAAATCTCCATTTCTTGACATGAGTTTAGACAGCATACCAGAAGTGCGGTAAGTAAAGAGGAGAGACGTGGAGTGCCACTGCAGCGACATCCTACGCATTAGCCTGTTGTTCACTTTAGATTGCAGGCATTCCGAGAAATTGACAAGGGGTCTCGGAGGTAAAATGTCAGAGTAGGAATGGCACCATCAAGCTTTTTATACAGCATATGTTCTGAGAAAATGGGAATATGTGTTTAAAAAAAAACTGCATAAAAAACATAATTGATTCTCCAGCCCGAGAGATTGACAAGGGGTCTAGGAAGTAAAATGTCAGAATAGGCATGGCACCCTCAAGCTTTTTACACAGCATATGTTCTGAGAAAATGGGAATGTGTATTTAAAAAAAAACTGCATAAAAAACATAATTGATTCTCCAGCCCTGCTCAATCACTAGGGCTTCCAACCATTCTTCACATCCATCAAGAAAACTCTTCATTTCCAGTCACTACAACATTGCCTTCCTCCCCACACCCCCCCCCCCCCCACTGCACCCCCTGCACTGATATTATCAGAGCCTTATGCAGGTGTTAACCAACTGAATACTCAACTGCTCTAATATCACCTTGAAACTGTACCACCAGCTGCAAATCATCCAGACTTTTGCAATCTCACCTTGCAATTCAACATTTGCCGAATGCAAGTTAATAGCTGCCTCAGCTTGATTTCTTCTCTCTCTGCTCAAAGATATACTTCTATAATCCATTCCCTCAAGGCTATCATTTTTAAATAATGCTACCTCTTCTCTAAAATGCTTTCATTTGGCATCATTGTGGAACCAATATACTTCCCAAACCCTCTTCTCCACACACCTTTCACTGATTCCTGCAGACATCTCAGTGAATTACCTCAGTAAACCCCTATTTATTACACTAATTTTCATTAGGATGGTCTGTTGAATGTATCGATCTGAAATTTTAACTTTGTTTCCATATAGCTGATAATTGATTGATCTGTTGATTGTTTCTGGCATTTTCTGATTTTATTTCATCTGGATATTTCCGTTAATATTCTTCAAGGATAATAATGACTTTGAAGGCTGCAATCTTGGAAGATTAGTTGTACCAAATTATCTTTCAGCATAAAAAGAAAATGGAGAGGTTTCTATTACAGACCAAGTTACAACAAGGGGCATGCTTTTTAAAAATAATTCGTTGACATAAAACACTTCGGAAATACTCTGAGATTGTGAAATAGATTAGAGAAGAGTAAGGCATTAATTTTGTTCCTCTATTCTGTAATTGGGACTGACACAGAACAACTTTCTGGGTTGTAAATTCAAAATTTATATCCACTAAAAATCATTCACTTAAGATGATTTATAATGTAAAAACAATCTCCCTGGATGAATTGAGAATGGATGTATTTCATTTTTCTGTGGTGAACTGGAAATCAAAAGGTTGGAAGGCACAATAATATATTACAGGTATAAAGGTTTGCAAAGGAGGATGTTAATAATGTTAGTATCTGAGGCTTTGAACTTCTCAGTGTCAATACAGTGATTCATCTGAGGTTAAGTCTTATGATATAACTTGGCTAACAGAATGGATTAATGGATAATGGAAACTGATTTCACCAAGTTTTCTGAAGTCTCTGTACCTTAAATCAAAAGATGTAAAATACTGGATTTTACTGGTGAAGTTGCGAATCTCCTTAAGTTGCCCCTTTCTTTTAAGTTCAATATTTCTGCAATTTTCATCACCTACCTTTTATTTCTTAATTAGTTCTTAGCATGCAGAGATGATTGGCAAAACCAGCATACAGTATATGGTCCACCCCTGATTGAACTGAAGAAAGAGTTTTCAGTCAATCACATCGAGGACAGGCAAGGACAGCAGATTTATTTTTCAAGAGACCTTAATGAATCAAGTGGATATTTAAAGGTAGCCCAGAACTTTCACAGATGTTGGTAGTATGCCAAGGTTACTTAAATGCTTAAATTTAATTCTCTGCTTAATCCATTGAGATTCAATCTCATGCCTCTGAATCAACGATGATGTGAGTTCAGTGAATTACCAACATTTGTTTTATCTGATAATGGTGTCCTTAATATTTGTGTCAATCTGCACAATCCTGCAAATAGACAGAAGCAGAAAGTTGTATTAATAAGTGGCATAGGGTGATGAAAAGATAGGTGGTAGGTAGTAGATAGCAGGTTTGTCCTGATCCAGTGACTTCAGTGGAGCAGCCAGGAAAATACACAGTTGTCTCTACTTTCTCAGAAGGGTAAGGAAATTCAGCATGTCCTCAATAACTTTTTTTTATATAGCTACACCATAGAAGTGCCCTCTCTTTGGTTTGAAACTGCCCTGCCCAAGACTGCAAGGAATTGCAGAGAGTTATGAATGCAGCTCAGACCATCACACAAACCAATGATCCCTTCATTTACCCTGTCTACACTTCCTGCTGTCTCGGGAAAGCATCCAACATAGTAAAGGATCCGTCTGACTCCAGTAATTCTCTCCTCTCCCCCTCAAATCAGATGGAAGATACAAGAGTTTGAAAACAGGTACCACCAGATTCAAAGACAGTTTTTTTCATGTTGTTATCAAGCTCTAGAACAGACATGGGTCATATGTAAAATATGATCTGATCTTGCAAACCTTGCACTGTTTAACTGTACTTTTCTCTGTAACACTCACTTGTATTCATTTGATTTATTTTGCACTATATTTTAGAGATATATGGGTTGATTTGCCTACTATTACGAGCTCTGATTATAGTAAAATGGGATTATCACTGTAAGGGATAGCATAGACAGGAGGAACTGAATGGTCACAGTTAACATTTAACATTTCACACAAGTCACAGCCCACCAATAGATTGGAAGAACTGAGGGAAGGCTTGTCACAGTCTGTTCCAGAATTAAAAACATTTGCAAAGACATTGTGATTTTGGAAGGAAGAACCATTCTGATGCTGAAGAGAAAACAGGTTTCTGAAGCAGCTCTTGTGTCAGCCATTTCATGGAATCCAGAGCAAAGCATGCTCTGTGAATGACTGGGCCTTTTCGGTGGATTGACCTGTGCCAGGAGGGTCTTTTGGGAAGCAAGGTGCTTCATTTTGAGTGTGACTAACAGTGAAGGTCACCTGGAAAGACTGGCACCAGGATCTTGGAAGCTTTGTGGAGGCCAGCCAGTTCTAGTCTTGCCTACAAATGGACCAGGAGTGTTATGACCACAGCTTGTGTGGACGGACATTTCTTCTAAGGCAATGCAAGAAGAATCCGTGAGTCTGTACCAGCCACAACTCCAGTGTTCCATCAGTTCATTATTAATATCAAATTTCAAAGGCCTATGCGTCAACAATGAATTTAAAAGAACTGAACATTGAAGTAACTTTCTAGAATTTGGTCTGGACTGTAATGATCTGGGGATAACACACACACACACACACACACACACACACACACACACACACACACACACACACACACACACACACACACACACACACACACACACACACACACTAGTACACCTGTGCATAGTTGTAGATAGATTTAGTGTTAAGGATTTTTTAAAGTTAAGACTATAGTTTAAGAGTTAAAAATAAAATTAGTATTTCAAAATTAAACACTTTCTGGTTCATTGTCTATCGCTGCTTGTTACACGAGATTTGTAATAAAATTGGGGGTTTGTCAGGGATTTTACCACATTTGGGGCTAATTGAAGCTTAACCAAATTAGGGATCTTATATTGTATGTGCTGCAGAAGGCATCGCAGAATCTGGAGCTTTGTAATCGATAAAATTTCGATTGGGTGGTTAAATTCCTTTTCGCAAGCTAATTCAGAGGCTCGGGTGTACATGCACATTCCAGATTTTTGGAGTCACAATCATTTGCACAATTGCTGAAGGCAAGAAAGAATGATTTGGTGAATGTTGCTCAACAGTTGGGACTTGCTGAAGGAAAATTATCCCTGAGAAAGGTGGAGATAAAGGAAATTATAGTAAGGAAATATGTTGAAAAAGGAAATTAGAAGAGCCTGAGTTAGAAAAATTTCCTGAGAGTCAATCCATTAGGCAGAAGCTTGTGTTGGAAAGGAATGAGTTAATGAAAATTGAGTTCGCCTGCTGAATCTGCCCTCAGAGCTTTCTTGAAGGTAAGTAAGTGGAGAATATCCTCCTTTACATTCGTTTTTTTTTACTATAAAAACGACTATTGACACACCCGCCTCCTGAGGATTGTTTCTGACTGTCCGACAGGCGTTTGGGGATTTTTCTTCATTATGATGAGAATTCTTCTGTTGTTAGCAGTGGAGGTCTTCCTTGGCCTATCAGTCTGTTTGCGATTACTGAGCTCACTAGTATGCTATTTCTTCTTAATGATGTTCCATTCTTAATGATTTTGGTTATACTCAGGTTTGAGTGATGTCCCTTACTGGTTTATTCTTGTTTTTTGGCCTCTTAATGGTCTCTTTGACTGTCATTGGCACCACTCTTGGTCCTCATGTTGAAAAATGGCAACTACAGACTCCAAAGGTGATCAAAAGCTTAGAAGCAGTCTAGCTCTCCTGTATGCACACCAATGAAGCAATTAAACATACCCGAGTACTCACAAACACCCGTGAAGCCAAACGTCCCAAACATTAGGGTGCCCTGAAATGGAGGAACTGTGTATAAAAAAAGTGCTGTAATTTCTAGACGGTCAAAGCAAAATATGCTTGAATAATATCTGGAATGTGCAGGTTAATCACACGTGAATTGTTTGATTACAAATTTAAAACTATGGACTTCAGGGAAAATAAAGAAAAACAAATTGTCTTTGTCCTAAACACTATGGAGGGCACTGTATGTAGGAAGTGTCATTAACGTTAAAGATCAGCCATATTCTATAGGACAAATAGGCATTTCCTTCTTCTTTTAAGTTCTCATGTAATATTCATGAGAGATGGGTGCTAACCTAGGAATATTTCTGCATTAAGAGCCAAAAAAATGTTCCCATAGCAAGAATGACTCATTATTTGAGTAATTCACAGTGACCATGGGTGATAAATCAAAAACAAATATTATTTAATAAGTTGCAAATTTCACACACATCAGAACTACTTAAATGACTAATAGCACAATGAAGGTTGAGAAGGGGACTATCGAAAGTGATTCTTTATATAAACCCTGACATGAGCAGCTGTGATGTTGTTTATTTCACAACAGTCATGATATTATTTCAGTATATATTCTCACAATCATAAAATCATTAAAGTATAGAAGTGAGCCATTCATCCCATTTTGTTGATATAATCTTAAATAAATATGATTGTTAAATAAAGAGTCATGGAGGGTTTGTATGAGCAATTCATCGGTTGTTCAGCAGATTTACTGCTCATAGGAAGAAGCTGTTTCTCATCCTGGTGGTTCTGGCTCTGATACTCCTGTATCTCTTCCCTGACAGGAGCAGCTGGTAAATTATATCGATGAAGGAGAGAGAGAGACCCCAGTGAACCTCTCTTCACTCTGATGGTCCTGTGGATTGACCTCCAATGCATTTCTCTGCAGCAACCATGCCACACTGTGATGCAGCCGGCCAGGATGCTCTTGATAGAGCTCCTGTAAAAGGTGGAGATGATGGTGCCCGCCTTGGTCTTCTCAGGAAGTGCAGCCGCTGTTGCACCTTCCAGATAAATCAGGAGATGTGTGTCCAGGATAGGTCACTTTTTAAGTGGACTCTCAGGAACTTGGTGCTCTCCACTCTATCTGGTCACCTAACTACAGAAAAGATATCAATAAGATGGAAAGAGTGCAGAAAAGATTTACTAGAATGTTGCCTGGACTTCAGGACAGGGAAAGGTTAAATAAGTTAGGACTTTGTTCCCTGGAGTGTAGAAGAATAAGGGGACTTTTGATTTAAAATTATGAGAGGGATAGACAGAGAAAATGTAGATAGGCTTTTTCCACTGAGGGTAGGTGAGATACAAACCAGAGGACATGGGTTCAGGGTGAAAAGGGGAGAATTTTAGGAGGAATGTGAGGGGAAACTTCTCGCCACAGAGAGTGGTGGGAGTGTGGAACAAGCTTTCAGCTGAAGCGGTAAATGCAGGCTCAGTTTTAACATTTAAAAAGAATTTGGACAGGTACATGGATAGGAAGGGTATGGAGAGCTATGGGCTGGGTGCAGGTCAGTGACACTAGGAAAATAAAATGGTTCAGCACTGACTCGAGGTGCTGAGGTGGCCTGTTTCTGTTCTATGGTTCAATGGTACTGAGCTATTAATGTGTAGTGGAGGGTGATCATTTCTGGTCCTTCTGTATGTCCATGATCATCTCCTTCGTCTTGTCCAAGTCGAGACTAAGGCCATTATTCTTGCACCATCTCACCCAATTGTTCCTGCTCTCTGTAGTGCGGCTCATCGTTGTTGCTGACGAGGGCCGATGGCTGCCTTGTCATCTGCAAACTGGATTCTGTTGGAGCTGGATCAGGCGTTGCAGTCGTGGGTCAGTGACATAACATGAACAAGAGCGGGCTGAACGCACAGCCCTGAGATGCGCCAACGTGGCTACATCAGGCTGTGGATCGAATCAAAGTATGAGGGCACCAAGTGCTGTCATAGCCTGAAGCTCTACCTGTCCCAGGTATTGGAAATGATAGACTTTGTGCCTTTGCCTTACAAAATCACATTCAGCTATTCTTCGTGGAAAAGTTTTTTTTGGCAGAGAAACACCTTTGACCACAAGGCCATCAGGCAGTGGTCAGCACGGAACATCCTGCAGACACTGGGATGTGGGGTGGTCCCCAGAGCAGACCATCGAGGTAATCCGGCGGAGCGTTTCATTGCCAGGGTTCACAAACGAGCACCAGGACTTAGCCTGGATGGCAGTGAGAGGGGCCCTCCCAGTCAGATCCTTCCAGTACAACCATAGCTCACGAAGTATGTTGTCCCTGAGGAGATTGCAGTGAAGTGGAGACTGCAGAATGCAGATTTGCTAAGTGTCATTGGAGAAGTGTTGGTGGGTCCTTGGCATGGTTAATCCCAAGCATCAGTGTGACAGCGGACTCTCTGATTTACGGGCTGTTCCCAGGGACGCACCCAAAGTCAGACCATTAACTCAGTGGAAGGCACACTTTTGACTGCCCTAAATCAGTTAGTCTTTCAGCATGCAGAGATGTAGGTGAGGAAATGCTGCCAACGGGCACATTCCTGGATGCAGGAATACTTGCTGAGAGAAGAACTAAGGTTTGATGTAGCCAAAGTTATGGTGCAGTGGGGAAGAACCGCAGTCTAGAGTCCTTCCATTACCAGGCATTGAGGGGTTGCGATCGAGGAGAAGCCCCTCAAACAAAAGAGAGGGGAGTACAACAATCCATCAGGAAGTGTTGGTAATGGGGTAAATAGAAATGAATGTAACAATGTACAGTGATGGAAATGCATGGATACAAAGCTAAGGCTGGGAAGTGTCTTTGAACAATTTTCCTTTTGTGAATAATTTATTATGAATTAAGTAGATTTTTGGTTAAAAAATGACAATTCTTTTAAAATGGACTTGATCTTTCTGGTTCCTCTACCTGAAACCTCTGCCATGCACATTCCATGATCTCATTTAGAACCATAGAAAACTACAGCACAGAAAACAGGCCATTCAGCCCTTCTAGTCCCACTGACCTGCACCGATTCCATAACCCTCCAGACCTCTCCCATCTACCTATCTATCCAATCAATTCTTTAAATTTAAGAGTGACCCCACATTTACTACATCAGATGGCAGCTCGTTCCAAACTCCCAACGCTCTCGGAGTGAAGAAGTTCTCCTGAATATTCCCCCTAAACCTTTCACATGTCACCTTAAAGATGTCTTCTCATATTTATCTCTTTAATCCAAGTGGAAAAAGCCTACTCATATATACTCTGTTATAGGCCTCATAATTATGTAAACCTCTATCAAATCTTCCCTCATTCTCTTATGCTCCAAGCCTACTCATATATACTCTGTTATAGGCCTCATAATTATGTAAACCTCTATCAAATCTTCCCTCATTCTCTTATGCTCCAAGGAATAAAGTCCTAATCTGTTTAATCGTTTCCTATAACTCAACTCCTGAAGACTTTCAACGTGCTAGTAAATCTTCTCTGCCCTCTTTCAATCTTACTGATATCCTTCCTGTAGCTTGGCGACCAGAACTACACACAGTACTCCAAATTTAGCCTCACCAATGTCTTATACAACCTCACCATAACATCCGAACTCCTACACTCAATAGTTTGATGTATGAAGGCTAAGATGCCATAAGCTTTCTTTACAACCATGTCTACCTGTGATGCCACTTTCAGGGAATTATGTATTTATTTATTTCGTCTTGTTGCAGAGGACTAATCCTGCTGAGTCCACAGAGTTCAGAGTCCACTGTCAAGGTCTAATCAGTGAGCAGCCCTCAGGAAACATTATGAGGGGATCCTGTCTCTGAGGTTACGTAGCACAGCTGGGGAGAGGAAAGGGGGTTGCGTGTGTTAGTTGCTGATCAAAGTGTAACTTATTTGAATAGTATTCAGATGTCACAGATGCATGAAAAAAGTATTAAAACAGAAGTTAATAATTAAAAGCACCAAAGCTACTAAAAATTAGAGTGAACAGAAAAACATAAATTATTAAAATCATGAAAGATGAAATTTGTGAAATTGTATTTTTTCTCCCTGGATCCTAAATCTTTGACTTGTAATTTCGATTTAAATCAATTGGATATTAAATCTGGTTCGACACCCAAGCCAGTATCGGACCAAGGAATTCCAGCAAAACTAGATCACCATGTGGAATTCAGTGGAGAAACTGAATTTGGGCTTTCACTTACTTCAGCAAGTGTTGACAGTCTCATTTTTCTCCTCTTTATCCTGGGTACCTCAACTTTCCACCTTCAGCCATGATGAAGGATCTCACAAATGGGGAAAGAGGATAATCTTAAGGCATGGGTAGGTATAGAATAATGGGATATGGTAACCAGAATGGAGGGTGGTTGAGGGAGGACTAGGACTGGCAGTACAGTGTTTTGGGGTACTGAAATTACAGGTGTGATAGGAATAATGAGAAAGAGGTGGGTGGAGTTTTGCAATATTAGTCAAACAAGGTATCATCGTCATCTTTCGAGAGGACATTGTGAAAGAACTATCGTTGAGGCAGTGTGGAGCTGAGAAGTAGGAGCAAGAGAGTTTGCTGATGTCTGCAAAAATAGCAGAGCTATTCTTGTAGGTGATTTCACCATCCCCAATATCGACTGGGAATGCCGAAGTGTTAGGGGATTGGATGGAGTGAACTTTGTTAACTGTGTTCAGCATTGAAGAATGTTGTAGGTTACCAAAGGATATACAGATGATGCAGAGTTGGGTGGAGAATAGGCATATGGAATTCAATCTGGATAAGCGTGAGGTGATGTATTTTTCAAGGTCAAACCTGAAGGCTGAGTACAGGGTTAATGGTTGGGTACTTAACAGTCTCAAAGAACAGCGGGACCATGGGGTCCAAATCCATTCATCTCTCAAGGTTGCTGTACAGGCTGATAGAATAGCTAAGAAGACCTAAGGGATGCTGGACAACCAGGTCTCACAGCTGAAAACCATCCTAACAATGTTAACATTTATCCCTGGCCATTAAACAGCAGTTCTAGCCCTGCTCTTGCATTTTTCCATTCCAAGATGGCCCTCATGCACCCTTTTCAGCATCTCTTGTCCCAGTGATTGAGGAATGAGAATTCTGCTCTGTCTGAGTAGAAGCCCATTGACAACACTCAGCTCAGCTCCGATGTTGCAGAATGGCTGACATTCATTTTTAGGCCATCCTTCAAGCAGATTCTTGATGACCTTTTGTAGAACTGTGTCCTTTTCTGTTCCAGCTGCGATCTGCTTGGATTTCATGTCAGATAAGGGAAGAGATTCAGTGATCAGGTTCACGTGGAGTTTCACATCTGTGTCTGTGGAAATCCCATTGTGTGCTTCACTTTGTGTCGTTGCACTGGATAACACATCAGCTGACACAATAAGTTTCCCTGGAGTGTACACCAATTCAGACATAATCTTGTAGATACACATAACTGCGGAATTTTTATAGTTCATAGTCCAGACCTAGACACTCTTTCTTGATCTGTGCATATCAACATTCAGATGTTGTCATCGTCTTTAATGTGCATGCTACTAGCTTCCAATCTTCTCCTATAGCCTGAAGAAGTACAGCACCTACTTCATCATTTGAAGCAACTGTGGACGTGTAACATCAAAAATACTAGTTCTGTAGTTAGAATGGTCTTCAGTTGTCCCCATTCTTCCTCATGGTTGTCTGTCCCCTTGAAATCACATTTGTCTTGTAACAACTTCCTTAGATACATTGTTTTGGAAGACAGGTTTGGTATGGATTTACCAATGAAATTGATCATTTACAGAACTCTCAATATGCATTATTGTATTACTGTGCATGCGCTATACTGGCGCGGCGGCCAGCGGGCCACCTCTAATACATTTTTGAAATGATCTTGCGGGCCAAATATTTGGCCCGCGGGCCAGAGTTTGACATGTGTGCTCTAGGCTGTTCCATGCAGTGTCGATGTTAATGTCGTACACCCTCTTGACTAGGCTTAAGTTTTCTCAGGCTTTGTCACCAAGCATTGATTCACGTCCATCCGGGAATACTGCAAACCCGAGGTGATGCTCTTTTTATCCTTAACTTTCATTTTGAGTTTACGTGTTGATGCTCTGAGTTAAGCTTTGAGTTGCACTGGATTTGAATCGATGCATGGGTTTATCTTTATTTCTATGATGTCATGCTGACAGATCAAATTGACCTTAGTCTCTGTCCAGCTTGACAGGAAAATTTGTATGCATTCACACAATCCACTTATCCTGCTCGACTTTGTTCACACTTGACTGTTCAGCGTCTGTTGGTTTAGAATATTTCTGCACTACCATGCCCATGAAAAGTGTATCACCGAGGGCACTCTTTCATTTCTGTTTTGTTTCTCTTTGGAAAAAATCATTGGTTTGCATAGTGATTCTGTCCTTTGCACTTATTACAGACTTTTCCATAGGAGGGGCGCCGTTTTGGTGCATGTTGAGTGATGCATCATTTGCACTTGAATGCCTTTCCATCTTTTTGTTGTTTCCTGCATCTCGTTTTTTGTTTATGTGTGCGGACACATGCTGTAGCTACGGCTATGCCTTTGTTTTTATGGGCTTTTGCACTGTCACCAAACTTTTTTGCATACTGCAGAGCTTTTTCACAGGCGTGGCATATCTTCACAGCTCCAGCTATGGTAAGCTCTGTCTCTCACAGCAAACTCTCTCTCTCACTTTCTTATCAATAATCCTGAACACATTTTGATCATGGATTATTGAATCTTACAGCATCAGGACCCTTCACACTTTCATTATTTTCTGCTGCTATTGACAGTTTTTCACTCCTGGTTTCGTTTCTTTTATTGTCATAAAGAAACTTGGGTTCTTTTGAAACAGCTATACTTTATTAGCTAGAGGACTCATGACCATATGGAGGCATCCATCTTGAATCTCCCAAGCTGCTACAAACTAGTCTCCACCTCCCTCTAGTGGTAGCACTCTATCACTACATATTTTGGTAGGAATATATAGGTCAGAACAACATTGAGGGCCTAAGGGCCTGTATTGTGTTGTAATGTTTAAAAAAACCTTCTAGAGCAATATGCGGATAGGCCAACAGGGAAGAGCTAATATTGATAATGTTTATTGTCATACAATGTAAATATGCAGTGAAATTCTATCTTTTTGGACTTTGTGCTGGGGATTTAAACTGGTCTAATAACTGAGCAATAGACAGGAGAACACTTTGAGACCAATTACCATATTTGTATTCGCTATATCAATAGGAAAATGGTAACATTGGCCCTCAAGTCGATATCCTAAATTGGGCAAGGTCAATTTCCACATGATTCAACAGAAGTTGGCTGTGTGCAAATGGAAGAAAGCAAGAGCATGACTGTGTTTAAGGCATTTAAGAGAGCAATGGGTAATGTCCAGGATGAACACATTCCCAGTCGGGGAAAAGGACAGGAATGGCAAAGTAAAGGAACCCTGGTTAGCAAGAGATATAGGGAAACAGATCAGGAAGAAAAAGTAGGCATATAATCAGATACAGGCAGACAGGTTCAAGGAAATTCCCTGAGGAGTATTAGGAATGTAGGAATGTAGTAAAGAGGAAAATAAGAAGGACTGAAAGAGATTTTGAGATGACTTTGGCAGATGGTTTAAGGGAGAATCCAAAAAGATTTTATATATTAAGAAGGAAAGCATAGGTCCCTTTAATGGTCAGGATGGGAATCTATGAGATGGAGAAAATGTTAAATGAGTATTTGATAATGATATTATAATGTTTATTGTTATGTACATTTTACAATATTCATATGCACCAAAATTCTTACTTGCTGCGGTCAAACAGGTATCTCATTATGCAGTATAAAAAACAACTATAAAAATATATATATTAAATTAAATTAAAAAGAGTTAGATAAAGGCAGTGTTAAAGTGACCCTCTGGTTGTTTGTAAACAAATACGAATACAGCTGCATAGACTTTTTCATCACTTTGCAAAGCATGAGAACTCCTTTACAGTAAGAAGCATTGCCACAAGCGCTTGTCTTGCTATCAAGAGAGTCTCCTCATGGCTTACAAATTATATTTTTTTATATCTTCAGACACCTAGGTCTCCAGAACATTCAAATTAAATTTAGACATACAGGACAGTAACAGGCTCTTTCAGCCCACATGTCCAATTGACCTACAAGCCCAGAACTTTTCGAATGGCGGGAGGAAACTGAAGTCCCCAGAAGAAACCTGTGCAGACACAGGGAGAATGTACCAGCTCCTTACAGACAGCATGGCATTCAATTCCTGGTCCCAATCGCTGGCACTGTAATAACATTGTGATTACAGCTACGCTCTCCATGGTGCCCTTCAAACAAACTGCTTCCTATAACTACATGTTCCTTAGAATTCTCTTGGGATTCATTAATTAGGGTCCTTTCTTGCCAATAATTAATAATCTTACCAAATAAGTCAAGTTTATTGTCATCTGATTGTACAAATACAACCCAACAAAAGAGTGCTCTCCAGTCCTCGGTGCAAAAAAATGCAGACACAAAACTTGACATAACACACATGCAGACAAATAATATACATGCAGGACAAGTATTATATGTATAAAAATAAATAAATAAACAAGGAGCTCCTGATTACAGGAAAAAAATGGAATGCAGACTTTTTTTTAACCTTCGAGTCAGTATTTTAAAACTTATATTCTCAGTAGGGTAGGGCCAAATGTATTAATGGTACTGCCGTCAAGAGTATCATGTAGCTTAGGGACTGAGGGGTGCGGGGACATAGCTCTTTAAAGATGGCAATTCAGATAGACAGAGTTTAAAGAGAGCATTTGGGAGGCTTGCATTCATTGGCGTTGGTCCATCATGTTGAAGTTATAGTAGACATTGGTGAGGCCAAACTTGGAATATTGTTTGCAGTTTTGGACACCTACTTATAGGAAGGATATTGTAACATTGGAAAGTCTGCAGATGGCATTTGCAAAGTGGTTACCAGGATTAGGGAAGTTGAGTTATTGCAAGACTTGAAAATCCTCTTTTCCTTCTAGTGTAGGAGGTTGAGAGGTGATCTTATGGAGGTCTATAAAATCATGAGGGGCACAGATGAGGTCATCAGTGACAGTCTGTTTCCTAAAGTACAAGAGCGCATAGCTCTAGGATGAGTGAGATGGGATTAGAAAGGACGTGAGGGCTCAGTTCTTCACTCAGTAGGTGCTGCACATATAGAATAAGCTGCCATCCAAAATAGTAGGGGCAGGTACATTAGCTTCCTTTCAGACACACTTGGGTAACTATATGGGGTGAAAGGAATTGTAGGAAAATGGGCCCAAAGAATGAAGGCTCTTTTTTTTTGGCATGGACAAGCTGTGCCTGTGAGCCTATTTCAGTGCTGTAAAATTTTCTGACTCTGACCTGAAATGTCTACTCCACCGATGCAGTTTAACCTACTGAGTTCCCCCAGCAAGTCGATATTTTGCTCCAGATTCCAACACCTGCTGTCTAGTTTGTCCCTCATCCTGTTTACATGACCCTGATGTGCTGCAGTTAGAATCAGAATCAGAATTTATTGTCATGGACATGTCATGAAATTTGTTGTTTTGCAGAAGCATTACTGTGCAAATATTGCGATTAAAATAGTGCAAAAAAATAGGAGAAAGTGAGGTAGTGTCTGTGGTTCATTGTTCATTTAGAAATCTGACGGCAGAGGGGAAGAAGCTGGGCGTTCGGCCTCGGACTCATGTTCCTCCTTCCCAATGGTAGCAGTGTGAAGAGAGCATGCCCTGGGTGGTGGGTCCTTGAGGATAGAGGGTGCTTTCTTAAGACACTGCCTCTTGTTGATGTCCTTGATGGAGTGGAGACTGATGACCGTGACAGCACTGGCTGAGTTCACAACTCCCTGCATTTTTTTCTTGTCCTGTATTATTACAAAAGCTAAATGCCAACTGCAAAGATTATTGAACACTTTAAGTAAAACTTACTTCCTGCAACAATAAGGCACCAATGCTTCAAATATTCTTTGGATTGAAATGCAGGCAGGCTTTTTGCAATGGGGTTAAGTGAGTCATGATCTGGAGGACATGGGTTAAGGATGAAAGATGAAATGTTTTAAGGGAACATTTGGGATAATGTCCAGAGAGTGATGAGAGTGTGGAACGAACTGTCAGCTAAAGTGTTAAATGCGGGCTTCATTTTGATATTTAGGAAAACTTTGGATAAGTACGTGGATGGGAGGAGTATGGTCCAGGTGCAGGTCAATGGAACAAGGCAGAATAATATTTTGGCACAGTCTAGATGGGCAGAAGGATCTCTTTCTGTGCTGTAGTTTTCTATGGTTTGATGATAAGTCAACATTGAGAACCAGAACCCTTTATTGAGATATAAATAGGAAGGGCTGATAAAGTTAATAAAGTAACCTTTTCCCCGGTTTACGACCAATGTATCTGACAACCATCCATTGCATACGACTGAGAAAAAAAAATGACTGCGTGCGTATGATAGTGACCGTCTCTCAGTTGTCATTCGGTAAGCACGGTAAACTTGGCAAAGAAGATGGTGAGCAAGAAGAAAAACCCATCCCCTGCTGATAGATCTGGCAAGAAGCTGAGGAAGACGTTCAATTTGGAATTGAAAATGACTTGAATTATGACTTATACACACCATGGTAGCATTTAGAGATATGATCGGTTGGTCAGAATGGAACTCGCATGTATATTGGGGAATAGTGGTATATCAAGAGGGACTAGAGAAAAAAAAAGTAGAGGGCGAAGAAACTGATGAGGTGTTTGAGCCCCAGCCTAGTTTTGTCCCCATAACCAAGAGCCATAGAAAACTACAGCACAGAAAACAGGCCATTCGTCCCTCTAGTCTGTGCTAAACCATCATTCTGCTAGCCCCACTGACCTGCACAATTTCTATAACCTTCCAGACCTCTCTCATCCACGTATCTAATAGAACCATACTCTTTATTATTCTGTTCCCCCTCTGATATACTTGATATCACTCCTTCCCATTCTGTCTCACTGGTGCCTTGTTGTTGCAAGAAGTAAGCTTTTCTTAGTGTTTAATAATCTTTGCAGTCGGTATTTAGCTTTTGTAATAATACAGGACAAGAAAAAAAATACAGGGAGTTGTGAACTCCGCCAGCGCTGTCATTGACTATTTTTATGCATGGATTCTGTCTGACCTGCTGAGCTCCTCCATCTGCTATTTTTGTGTTTTTCAATTACTCTCTGTCTGGGGCACCGATAAAATTACAAGTAAAGGGTCGTCGTATCTTTATATTCCAACCAAAATTTCTGTGATAAGTTTAATCGGTGGTTAGCAGGAATTTCTGCCGGCTTCTAGTTTTGCAAATCTAATTTAGCCAGAACCTTGGGCCAATTCAGAATTCATTGCTTTTCTCTTCCTGCCCACAAGTTGTTGAATTATTACTCACTTTTAACAGTACATTCACATTTATTCTATTCTTTTATTTTCAGAGTATGGCACATTGTTTTGGAGATTCATCATATGCAAGGTTGTGTGATTGTTTCCGAGTCCTCTGCTTAATCTTGAATTGCATTGAGGAAGGAATGGTCAACCATTTCTTATGCTTTCTGTATTATATATAAAGCCTAGGATTAAATTGCAATTTTACTTACCTTTTGCAGGGATGTTTCACAATTGGTCTTCTCCATGTTGCAGTGCTAAAGTTATTCCACTCAAGTCTATTTAAATGATTCTGAAGTGACTTAAATTGGACACGTAACTCAAGATTGGCTGGTTTCTATTATGCTACCGAATGTTTGCTGGATTATATTAAAAAGCGCCGCATAAATTCATACACATCTACTACATTAATCATTTAGTGGTTGAAAGCAATGATTATTTATCCTTGGTAGATAATCTTTCCACGTTAGGTTTGTCGCTGGCTAAGTCGATACAAGACAAATGTTGAAGATCCAAAAAGCACATGTAACTATGTTTAAGTGCTCTAATAGAACTTGTTCTGCTGTTGCTCCAATAGAGTGGCAGACAAACATTTAAATTAAATAGATCCTACAGCTTCTAAACTGATGGAAAGTGCCATCAAGTTGAACATATTCAACCTACATAACTGCAAATGCTTAATATATTTCCATATGATAGGAAGTGATTCAACCCATTGGATCTATGCTAGCTCTCTGATAATTCCAATCAATCTCAGTCCCTCACTTCCCACTTATTTCCAGGAGTCAAGATCAATCTTAGGTTTCCTGAGCTGTAAAGCAGCACCTCTATCTGCTGCACTTTTGTGACATTTCACTTACTATCTGAACTCATTAGGTAATCATGGACAATAGAATTGGAGTAAAAACACAACATGGGGGAGAAACTCAGCTGGTCAATCAGTGTCCAAAGGTAAAAATACAAAACCGACATTTCAGGCTTGAGCCCTTCATCAAGGCATGGGAGAATGTCGGCAGGCGTCCGATCAAAAGGATGGGGTGGAGGGAGGGGGAGGCAAAGGCAGGAGAAGGGACAGCAGAGCCTATCTAAGATTTTTAAAAATGTCCCTATCATACCAGCCTCCACATCCACCCTAAGCAATCTCTTCCATGCACTCATCACTCTCTGTGTAAAAGTACTTACCTCTGATGCCTTCGCTGAACTTTCCTCCACTCACTTTAAACAGATATTCTCAAGGAAAAGGCCACACTGGAGAAACTTTGCAGGTCAAACACTGGACTTAATACAACAAAGATAAAGATACATAACCAATATTTTAGGCTGGAGGCCTTCATCAAGGTACGGAAAATCATTGGCAGGCTCCCAAACAAAATGGTGTAGGGGAAGGAGCACCATCCCAAAGGCAGGACGTAATAGGTAGATAAGAGAGGGAGGGCAGACCAGCAAACAGAGAGAGGAGAATTGCTCTGTGAATGAAGAGGAAAGGGGTTGGAGAGCTGGAGGAAAGAGAAAGGGAAAGGGAAGGAAGGGAGAACAGAGAGTGGGCGAGCAGAAGCTAGTCAATGTTAATGCCATCCGGTTGGAGAGTGCCCAGAAATGTTGCTCCTCTAATTTGCTGGTGGTCTTGGTGGGACAGCACCTGAGGCCATAGACTGTCATGTCCGATTGGAAGTGGGGCATGAAATTGAAGTGATTGGCCACTGGGAGACTCCTGTCAAGCACCTGAGGCCATAGACTGACATGTCCGATTGGGAGTGGGGCATGAAATTGAAGTGATTGGCCACTGGGAGACTCCTGTCAAGCACCTGAGGCCATAGACTGACATGTCTGATTGGGAGTGGGGCATGGAATTGAAGTGATTGGCCACTGGGAGACTCCTGTCAAGCACCTGAAGCCATAGACTGACATGTCAGATTGGGAGTGGGGCATGGAATTGAAGTGATTGTCCACTGGGAGACTCCTGTCTTTGATGCAGACAGTGCTCAGCGAAGCGATCTCTCAGTCTGCGTCCAGTCCCGCCGATGCAGAAAAGGCCACAGCGGGAGCACAAAATGCGAACTCCTGCAGATACACAAGTGAAGTGCTACTGGTATTTTTGGTGTTGTTGCCCTGCGAAAAGGTGCTGGCTGTCCAGCCTATCTAAACTGCTCATAATCCATTGTCATCTCCCATCCTTCACTGCTCCAAAGAGAAGACATGTATTCCATTCCTGGCAACATCCTGGTAAACCTCCTCTGCATCCTCTCGAAAATATCTATATCCTTCCTGAAATGAGGCGACCAGAGCAGAATGCAATACTCCAAGTGTGGTCTAAACTGAGGGGCCTGGGCTCCTGCAACCAGTCAAAAGAAGTTGTAAAATTTATTTTCTATTGTTGCTTATCTTAAACAGATAAAAATGACAGTGTTGCAGATTGCTTAACCGCGTATTGACAGAAAATTGTAAGCAGTGAGATATGAAATTGCTTGCAGATTTAACTCCAGCAAAAAAAATTTGGCAATATCCGATGACAAGTAGCAGAATCTCACTTCACCCACTACAAGGCAAAAAAAAACAACCAGGCAAGGGGCTTCTCCACACTCTGCCTCCTGGAGTTCAGTACCAGCAATTGCTTAGAAATTACAAGTAACTTCAAGAATAGGGAAGGAAAAAAGAAAAAGTGTATATCATGGCTATTGTGATTTATGGTGTGAAAAATAAAAAATTAAAAAAAAAGAATAGGGAAGGGAGGGGGGGAAAGGGGAGAAAATGACACTGTATATTCAAGAGGGAAATGTTTGTGTGTATTTTGGTCAGTATGGTTCATAGTGTGAAAAATAAAAAAAATTTTAAAAAAAAGAGGAGTGAAAGACTTGCAGCTCCAGCCTTACAACTAGTCTTGTGCGGATCATTCCTTCACAGGAGAAATAAGATAGCCATCTTGACCTCAACAGCAACAGATTAAATAAAAGAAATATATTTTTTATTTTTCACACTATGAACCATATTAACCAAAACACATTTCCCTCTTGAATATAAAGTGTCATTTTCTCCCCTCCCCACCCACTCAATGTTCAACCTATACGATACAATAAACCCATTAAACAATGTCCTCACACAATGAAAATAAACAAGAAATTTGTCTCTTCTACTTTTACATACTGGGTCAATTCATTTCGTCTTCTCCTTCTGTCATTTTAGGCGGTGGAGGTCCGTGGTAGGACTTCTCTGATGTGTTCCATGTACGGTTCCCAAATTTGTTCGAATACTGTGATGTTATTTCTTAAATTATATGTTATTTTTTTCTTATTTTATTTTATTTTATTTATTTATTTTATTTATTTATGCTTAAAGAAATCTCTTGGTGCCTGCCACATTGACCACCGCCAGTGGGCTGATATCGCCTCCAACCAACTTGGCACCTCACAGTTCGGCGGGCAGCAACCTCCTTTGAAGAAGACCGCAGAACCCACCTCACTGACAAAAGACAAAGGAGGAAAAACCCAACACCCAACCCCAACCCACCAATTTTCCCTTGCAACCGCTGCAACCGTGCCTGCCTGTCCCGCATCGGACTTGTCAGTCACCAACGAGCCTGCAGCTGACGTGGACATACCCCTCCATAAATCTTCGTCTGCGAAGCCAAGCCAAAGCCATGTTATTTTTTCCAATGGAATACATTTATTCATTTCTATGTACCATTGCTGTATTCTCAGGCTCTCTTCTGATTTCCAGGTTGACATAATTTCTAACTTCGAGTTCAAGTGCAACAAGAGATTTAAACATCAATAGGCTCATCTTTTAATTAATGTGGAAAAAAATCCTGCTTTGTTTAAAATGTTGTCTTCAGATGAAACGCTAATTACAGTTTTTCTCTGCCTGTTCCAGTGGATGCAAAACACCACTTTATTTAAAGATGCTGGGACAAGAATAAATGGCATCAGCAGAATGAATAACCTCAGTAATGTGTTTTGTGATAGGTTGGTCTCCACATTTGCCTATTCAACAGAATAATTTGTTTGTTGAACAAAGTAACTTGTTGGTTGCAAAAAATGTAAAAATAAAATAAATTCTTCCCTTAAAAAAAAAATAGTGGAAGACTTCAACAGAAAACCAATAGGAGTGCGTTTGGCATTCCAAGTTGACTGTCAGGTAGGATGGATTATTCTTTTGGGGATTTGGAGCCGTATTAAAGTTGACTTCATGGTGGGGAGCTGGCTGATGGAGGACCTCAGTTTTCTTCAGGCTGACTTCCAGGCCAAACATCTTGGCGCCTCACAGTTTGGCGGGCAGCAACCTCCTTTGAAGAAGACCGCAGAGCCCACCTCACTGACAAAAGGCAAAGGAGGAAAAACCCAACACCCAACCCCAACCAACCAATTTTCCCCTGCAGCCGCTGCAACCGTGTTTGCCTGTCCCGCATCGGACTTGTCAGCCACAAACGAGCTTGCAGCTGACGTGGACTTTTACCCCCTCCATAAATCTTCGTCCGCGAAGCCAAGCCAAAGAAAGTTGACTTCATCTTGCAAAACAGAGTTTGGAAATTCAAGTGCCCAAGATTGCAAAAGGTGCATAGATGAGGTTAAGCTTAGATGTAAGTGTTATATTCTTAGTAATTATTAATAAAAATATTATTTTAAAAATAACTTTGTCTTGGTGAATTTGTATTACTGCTAGTCTGTGACGTAACAAATCACAGAACAGTCTTCTCCCACATGACAGGGATTACCCTATTAGCATTAAAGCACACACTATTCATCTACAAATTGTGCCATACTGTGATAATCAATACTGTGACAATCATGTATCCTGGTTCACCCTTTCCTCGGGTATTGTTCTTGTGAGCCACCTGATATGGGGAACGCCAGGTTGATGGAAGTTTACTGGCTCAGCTGGGATTGCCCAGCAACACGCATCATGGGGCTCTCACTTTTCCCCCACATCCCCCACAGCATTCTTTCTTGGAACAATAAGGAACAGTAGGCATTAATTAATGTTGATCAATCACCAGGCAGATCCTTGCAACCACAAGATGCTGACTCAAGAAGGGAGTCCAATTACCCTCGTCACAATCTCTTCTTGTTGCAACCTTCATGTGGAAGGTGCAGAAGCCTGAAGTCCAACACCACCAGGTGAGGAACTAATTTTATCCAACAGCTATTAGGTTCTTGAATCTGTTTGTACTTCCTTACCCCTAATTATATGCTATTCTTTTGGAAATAGTTTTTATTGAGGTTAAAACAAAACATCTACACAATGATGAACATAAATCAAATCATATCACATATCAATTGTAAATTAAAAGCATAAACATAATCATTACTAACTTATTTCATTCAGGACATCAACTTCTATAATTATAACAATTAAACAATTAAATCATAACATACTATGTCCAAAAATAATATTGAATACAAAACTTATACAAATAACATTGTTTCATTTTATGCTATTCTAAGACTACCAAAAGATTTGTTTGCACTTCTGAAACATCACAGTTTGTTCTCGCAGAAGTAAAGAACTTGGACTCGATTTGGATGGAGCACAAAAAAGATTTATTATGATCGCCTTAGCTGTAGCAAAAAAATCTATGATGTCAACCTGGAAATTAGAAGATAGCAATGGTACGTAGAAATGAATAAATGTATTCCATTGGAAAAAATAACATAGAATTTAAGAAATAACATCACAGAATTCAAACAAATTTGGGAACCGTACATGGAACACAACAGAGAAGTCTTACCGCGGACCTCCACCGCCTAAAATGACAGAAGGAGAAGAAGACGAAATGAACTGACCCAGTATGTAAAAGTAGATGACACTAATTTCTTGTTTATTTTCATTGTGTGATGGCATTGTTTAATGTATCATATAGGTTGAACGTTGAGTGGGTGGGGAGGGGGGTGAAGGAGGGAGGGAAGGGAGGGGGGGGGAAAGGGGAGAAAATGACACTGTGTATATTCAAGAGGGAAATATTTGTGTGTATTTTGGTCAGTATGGTTCATAGTGTGAAAAATAAAAAAAACTAAAAAAAAACTACAACTGTGAAAATTTATTGACTTGCAGCCACACGCTACTCGAAAGAAAGACATACTCACTGTAGTCAGGTTAAGCTCTGTGTTTTGTTGGGGATCAAGCCTGATTTTTATATCTCTCGTGTCCTGGCCGTTTGCCCCAGTTGCTCACGTAATGAGCTGCATTAAAAAAAAGCAGGTTTCCTGCGCTGAGGTACCTTCTTGCAGGACAATACCTTCTTGCCCACGTGCTGTCCCTGTGTGTTGGCTATGCAGCGGGGCCTGCACCATTTTGGGGTCACTGGCCCTGACACTGCTGTTGTTATTCATCCGCCGGTTCGCTTGCTAGGGCCAGTGCTGCTGTGTGGTCTGCTGGCTTTTATGTGTGCTCGCTGCCCAGAGTGCTGGCTTGATTGCTGCCCCCCCCCCCCACCCCCCTGAACCAGTGGTATTGTCCATGGTGTCCGGAGACAAAATCTCTTCAGGCTTTGGTGGCCTGCCTCTTTTGTGTCGTGCTGTTGTCTCGACTGGGCTTGCCGGGTCCAGGTGTGCCGACTTTATTCTGTCTGTCGTGAAGACCTCCTTCTTGCTTCTGACCTCCAGCTTGAACGTGGCCCCATTGTTGTGGATGACCCACAATGGTCATATGGTCCCTCGTATGGCCTCTGAAGTGGTGGATGATGTGGACCCCTGTGAATGAAAACAAACTCATAGTCCTGCAGGTCTTTAGGCATGTTGCTCCTCAAGTGTCCGTGCCAACACTCTCCTCACTTGCTGAGGAGAGCTGTCGCTTCGTTCTGCTGTCCACCTGGAGATGGTACGAATTCTCCCGAAACCACCAGTGGAGCTCTGTAGATGAATTTGGCAGAAGAGGTGTTGAGGTCATCCTTGGGTGCTGTGTGTATACCCAAAAGTGTCCATGGTAGCTCATCTAACCAGTTAGGTCCTTGGAGGCTGGTCATATGCACAGCCTTGAGGTACCTGTGGAAGCACCCACATTTAACTGTGGGTGGTAGGCCATTATCTGGTGCAACTGGGCACCCCACAGGCTGGCGAGGTCAGATCACAGACTGGAGAAGAACTGAGCCCCTTTTTCAGATGTTATGTGGGAAGGTAACTCAAACTGTGCCACCCAGGATGAGATGAGGGCCCTGGAGCACAAGGTTGTGGATGTGTTGGCCAGCAGGACTGCTTCTGGCCACCTGATGAAGCGGTCGACCATTGTGAACAGATAGTGGAAACCCTGGGGTACCGGCAAGGGTCCTACTATGTCAATGTGGATGTGGTCGAACCTTTTTTTCTGGGCTTGAAGTGCTGAGCTGGGGGGGGTGGGGGGGTGGTGGTCTCGGTGTGCAGCTGTACCTTGGTTGTTTGGCACTGTGTGCACGCCTTTGCCCACCCACTAAACTACCTGTTTTCTCAATCCATGCTACACATATTTGCTGGTCATCAGCCAGACTGTGGTCCTGATGGATGGGTGAGCCAGCTTGAGGATGGAATTGAAAACCTGCCGACTCTCAACCACCAGGACGATAGGCCTGGCCTGGCCAGTGGCCACCTTGCACAGGAGGATGGTGTTACATGTGCTGACTGGGATGTTCTGGAGCTACAGTCCTGATATGGCAATCCTCTATTATGGCACTTCTTTGTTGTCTTGCTGCGCCTCCACCAGCCCTATGAAGTCCACTCCCTTTGATAGTGTGTGGATATTCTTACCGTGGACCAGTCTCTGATGCTTCAGGTCCACTAGCAGGCTGTGGGTGCACAGGAAATCTGCTCCGAGGAGGGGCTGTTGCACTGCAGCCAGTATGAGCACCCACGAGAAAAGACTGCCTCCCAACCGCATTTGGACCTTATGGGTGCCATAGGTCTGGATTGTGCTGTTGTTGGCAGCTCTCAGCGTGGGGCCTGACTGCCTGTTCCTGGTGTCCTCTCCCGACAGGGGCAGGATGCTGACATCTGCTCCTGTGTCCATGAAGAAATGTCATCCAGACTGGCGGTCCAAAACGTACAGGAGATTATCTTGTTGGCCAGCTGTCATGGCCATTCATGATGGCTGGCTCTGTCATTTCCCTGGAACGTGCACGACGGCCTGCACTGATGGGCTCTCGAGCCTCATCCTTGGTGATAAAAGTGCCACTGGTCATTGGGATCATTTCCTGTGTGGGGCTGCTGTTCCTTTGGCAGGTCTGCATGGGCCTGGCTGCGGGGCTTAGTGTCAAGCCCCATGGATGCCAAGCACTCTCTTTTCTGTTTCCATAGAATGTCTGCTCATGCTGTGACTTTCCAGGGGTCACTGAAGTCAGCGTCTGCCCGAGGCAGTTGGATGTCCTTGGGCAGTTGCTCCAGGAATGCCTGCTCAAATATGATGCGGGGCTCGTGTTTGGCCAGAAGGGCCAGCATCTCATTCATGAGGGCTGATGGGGGCCTGTTCCCTAGCCTGTCCAGGTGGAGCAGACGTGCCCCTCTCTCACACCATGAAGGGCCTTCTGATGGGGGCTCCTGGCTTAAGTTGGCCACCCAGCTCGTTATGTCCTGGTCCAGGGCACTCATCACATGGTATTACCAGGTGAACTCTGCTGTGATCTGCTGGATCTGGAACTGTGACTCAGCCTGGTCAAATCATACACGTGGCTGATTTGTTCAGAAGGTTGGCAGCTTGAGAGCGACTGTGTTGACTGCTCATCTTTGGGTTTAGATTCCATCTAAGCCGTTGGGGTCACCAATTGTAGCTATGTGCTACTCGAAAGAAGACACACATGTAGCATAGTCAGGTTAAGCTCTGTGTTTTATTGGGGCTCAGGCCCGACTCTTATACCTCTTGCATTCCTTCCATTTTCCCCAATTGCTGATGTAATGACTGTAGAGCTCGTCGAAAGAATCAAAGACTTGTTGATTCAAACCAAGGCTTTTATTAGCAAAAGACAGGAGCTCTTCACAGGTGGCCAACCAGTCCGGAATGATCCGACCTGGCTAGGGACACAACCCTTTAAGGCCCAGACAGTAGGCGTGGTGAAGCTCTCAGCCAATCGCTGTAAGCACAGTCTAGATACTGTAACTATATACACTATATACATTGGTGATAGATCTGTACTATCACAACGACCCACATAACAAAAGCAGGTTTCTTGTGCGCAGGTACCTTCTTGCATGAAAATAACTTCTTCCCCGCATGCTGTCCCTGTCTGTTGGCTGTGCAGCAAGGCCAGTGCCATTTTGGGGACACTGGTCCTTATGCTACCCTTGCCGTTCATCCATCGGTTCGCTTGCTAGGGCCAGTGCCACTGTGCGATCTGCTGGCTTTTAGGTGCACTCACCGCCCAGAGCACTGGCTTGATCGCCGCAGTGGAGGGCCTCCACATACCTATCTTTTTATATTTATTATCTGTTTTTCTGTCTGCATATTGTGGTAATTTAATTTCTTCTTCTTTGGCTTGGCTTCGCGGACGAAGATTTATGGAGAGGGTAAATGTCCACGTCAGCTGCAGGCTCGTTTGTGGCTGACAAGTCCGATGCGGGACAGGCAGACACGGTTGTAGCGGTTGCAGGGGAAAATTTGTTGGTTGGGGTTGGGTGTTGGGTTTTTCCTCCTTTGTCTTTTGTTAATCCAATCCCGAATGAGATGACAAGTAAAAAATAATGCAGGTGGATGCTGAAACATCCAACATACCATGTGAAAGGAGTTGGAATACTAATACATGGCCTTTTTCAATTGAAAAGTAGAAACAAATACGAGTGCAAGTTGCAAAAGATATGACAATAGGTGGTGCCTTAGTGAGCTACTGCATAACATAGTTTGGCTGGAAAGTTGGATGGAACTATAGCAACTGGAATATAATCCTGACAAATGTGAGATGTTGCATTAGGGAAGGAAAACAAGGATGGGGTATAAATAGTAGTGCGGTAGAGAATATTGACGTTGCAGGATGAGCAGTGGATAGTATCAGGATCACTCGTATGGTGGTGATCCAATGAGAAGATGAGAGGGGTTTGACTGAGGGGTGTTTGGAAAGAAAAGAATGCATTGTTCTGTTGACCATACTGTGCTGGAAGAAACAAATTTACTAGGATGGTGCCAGCATGGGAGAATCTCAGTCATAAGGGGAACTTTGATAAGCAGGATTGTTTTTCCTGGAGTAGAGGTGGCTGAGGCATGACCTGATAGAGGTAATAAAAAAATTATGAGTGGACGTTCTTTAGGGTAGTCAGATTCCTTTTCTCATGCATTGGTCATAGATCTGTACTATCACAACGACCCACATAACAAAAGAAGGTTTCTTGTTGAAGGTAAGAAGGTAAAGTTTAAGATGTGAGGGATGAGGTTTGGAGGAGATCAGAGGGGAGATTTGTTTTTACTAGTATGTGGTTGGCATCTGGCATGTGCTGCATAACAAGACAGTGGAGGTATTCTCACAAACATTTAAGAAGCATCTAGACATAGAACCAAAAGACCTAATGTGGGTAAATTGGATTAGTATAAATATGTGCAATCATTGCTATGGACATGCTGGCCCAGATATGGAGCTGTATGACTTTACAACTCTATGACTCAAAAGTAAGTTCAATGATCCAACAAGTCACTTTCACTTTTTGGATCTTAATTATTAGTGCACAGTTTAGCTTCGACATTTTTCTGTGATTAAGCTTCATTTCTTATAATGTATGTTAATATTACCCTGCTCTGTGGAAATTGGAAGAGAACTTGTTTGAGATATCTTGAGGTTAGATTTCAGCTATTTAAATTTCAAGCTCACCCTTCATGATTGATTATTGCACAGAAGTTGTTTCTGCAAATGTAAACATTTATAGGAAGCAAAGTGTTGCAACCAACGTTTTGGGCCTGAGCCCTCATGACTTTTGTATATTGCACTTGACCCCAGCATCTGCCGACTTTACTGTTTAACTCCAATCTGCAAATGTATGTCCTTTAGATGTGGGCCATTCCTTCCAGTTCAAGGAGTTGGGCAAAAGTGTCTTTGCTTAATTTACTCCACATTTCCAATCACTTCAGAATCTTGAACACAATCCTACATGAAATAGTAAGCAAATGAAAACACAATGAAATGTTGGAGTTACTCAGCTGGTCTTGCAGTGTCCATAGGAGGTAAAGATTCATTACCCTTCTTCAAGCAATAAGCAAAAGATAGGAAGACGTAAGAAAACTGTAAGGGGAGGAGTCCAGACCAACAAAAGGGTGTTGGATATGATAAGAAGAGAGGTGAGAATTGATTTTGCTTTCTGAAAGGAGATGGAGGGCAAAGGGGAGAGAGAGTGAAAGACCTGTGGAAAGATGAAAGGGGAGGAAAAGAAGGGGAAGGGGTGTTTTAATGGAAAGTGGGGAAGTTGATGTTAATGCCATCCAGTGGGAGGGTACCCAGGCAGAATATGAGGTGCTGTTCCTCCAATTTGCAGGTAGTCTCCGTTTGGTAGTGCAGGACACTATGGGCAGATATTTCAGGAAGGGAATGGGACAGGGAATTGAAATGGGTGGCTCCTGGGAGAGTCACACCTTTGCAGCAGACAGAGTAGAGATACTTAAAAAAAGCGATCTCCCTGCCTGCAGCTAGTCTCTCCGATATGTATTTTTTACTACAATCACAGTATCTGCAAACTTCCGTGTTTTACTCTAAGCAAAAAAGTAAGTCTTCAGCTCTTTGCAGTGCAACCACTCAGAGAAGATGAGTTGCCAGTAGATGGAGCTATTAGCAAAGAGAAGTCACTTTCTGATGAATGTTGTACTGAAGGAACTAATCATCTGCTGCTTCAATCATCGGTTACCATGTCAACCAGATGATGGAGCTCCACACAGAGTACACCGTTGCTTTTTATTGATCCTTTTAAAATATTAATTTTTAATGATCGTCTTGTATATCAATCCAAGCTTGTTATGAAAGTTCAGTATTCCTGGCATCTGAGGGAAGAAATGATTAGATCACCAGAATCATCTCATTATTAGGAATAGGATTCTAAGGCTCTTTTGCCTCCTCGTCCCCATTCCATTTGAAAATGCCCACTTAGCTCCTGAAAGCTACAGCAAAGAACTACATCACACCGACATTTTGCATTTTGAGGTTCTTTGTCCAATGCATTAACTTGGTTTTGTAAATTGTTTTGTACCAAGCCTTGGACAGTATGTAATCCACATTACTATGGTTAACTGGGACAATATTTTTTTATTATACTTACCAAGGTGGAGGACCTGAATAAAGCCTGAACGAATTAGGGACTTTTTTTTGTTGTTGCTCTAGTCAGTTATTGCCTGGGTGTTTTTATTTTCACTCTAGGACGATCTTTTACAACTGGAGATAATTTGTCCACCTTCTGTAGGTTGGCTCATAATCTGCCCATTAATTGTAATGACCACTTTTGAGAGCATGTGGGTACATTTGACTGATTAGCATTCCAGCATTTGTTTTATAGAATGAAGATAACCTCTGTTCTATTCCAGAGAGAGAGAGAAAAAATCTTTTAAAAGTGGCCAAACTAAATTTAATAAATATGTTGTTGATTTTAATCTTCATTCATTTTTTTTGGTGTATTACAGACAAGACCAGAATTCATTGAATGTCCCTAATTGCTTTGAAGAAGGTAGCAGAGGTGAGTTGACTTCTTAAACCTTTGCAGTACCACTAGTGAAGAATCTCCCACACATGCTGGTGCAGTTGGAATTCCAGGATTTACACCCGGTATTGGTGAGAAATTTCCATGTCAGGATGGGGTGTGATTTAGAGTGATGCTTCTACCATCAGCTGTACTGATCCTACTTATAAGTAGAGATTGCAGGTTTGAGAGGTGCTCTTGGGTATCCTGGATGGACAATTGTGGCTAATTTTGCAAATGGTGCACAGTATAGCCCCCCAAGTACCACTAATGGAGGGAATAAATATCAATAGTGGTTGAAAATTTGTTTATCGGATCATAATGCCTCGTACAATGAAAAAAGATCCTTCCACTTGCCATCTGGCAAGTCAGTACTAACATTCATACAGCTTGTTAGGTCTCTGCGTTACTTGGGAAGCTTCTTAAATAATTTAGAGATGCAAGATTCAAATAATTGAAGAGATTTTACTTACTGATGCCTTCCACCATCTCAGGAAACTGTTCATACACTCACATATACATACGCCCCACAGTGGGGCACTATAGTTACTACAGTGAGAAAGGTGTATACTTGCATGGTTACAAAATAGTTCACATTATCCTGACTATATAATGTCCCTTCTTCTCAAGATAAAGAAAAATTTAGTGTTCTTTATCACTTTATTTCCCATGCAACTTAACTGAACTTGTTCACTAGTTTATTTACACAACTAGTTTTAAATAGTTCTTCTCGATATAGCACTGGCGGCAGTACGTTGCTTTGCTATCTTGTGGATGTGGCTGTGACCGTTGGGCTCTGTGTTGCTGGTCCACATCTAGGTGATGTAGTTTGTTGTGCTTCACCTGACCACTGCTGTGTTGATGTTTCGGTATTAGTGGTTGTGGTCACTTCACTTGATATTGGTGTTGCAGGCTTTGATGGTGTAGTGCATTGAATGACTCAAAGACTTGTTGACTCAAACCAAGGCTTTTATTACAGAAGACTGGAGCGTAGTACATTGAGGTCAACCTGTCCAGACTGACCTGGGTCTGGTTAGGACCAGCCCTTTATGTCCTTCCAGTAGGCGTGGCTATGGCTCTCAGCCAATCACTACTACTATATGTAAATATATACAAATATATACATTGGTGATAGTATCCTGTATTATCACAGCTGGTATTAAAGCTTTCTGCTTCATCACATTTTGTGTCGGCCAGATGTGAATTCTGTTCCTCCTCAGCTGATTGCCAGAGTCTGTCTCAACAATGTATGATCTTGGTGTCTCAGCTTCTCTGATGACCTTTGCTGGTGTCCATGTTTTCAAAATTGGCTCTTGAATATGCACAAGCTGCCATCTGAAGAGTTCTGGCAATGTTTGTGCATATTTGTTATAATGCTGACGTTCTTCTTTTTGCGTTCAGCCAATCTTCGTCCTGGTCTTCTGGAGGGGGTATTTTGCTTGGCAGAGTTGTTTTATATCTCCTGCTATTTAGAAGTTCTGCCGGGAACTTCATATCAGCCCTTATAGGTGTTGCTTGTAATTATAGAAGAGCTAGGTATGGGTCTTCTTTTGTTTTGCGACACTTAATTAGTGTGTGTTTCACAATTTGCACTTGTCTTTCATTGAAGCCATGACCTTTGGGGTAGTATGGGAATGATGTAGTGATTACAAACCCATACTCTGCTGCCAGTTTTCTGAATTCTTGTGATGTGAACTCTGTTCCACTGTCACATATTACTTGCTCAGTTATTCCTTGTTCAGCAAGGAGCGCTCTCATTTATGAGAGTTGATGCTCTCAGGTCTTTCACCCTTTTGACGAATGGAAACTTAGAGTAGGAACAGGCTACTATTAAATACCGCTCTTGATTCTCGGTGAACAAGTCTGCTCCCACTGTATGCCAAGGCCTGGCAGGTACTTTTGTGGAAATCAAATTTTTGTTGTTTGTTTCTGTACTTTTGGCATATTTGACATGTCGCCACCAGATTTTCAATGTCTTTGCACTTCCAGTTCAGTACACGGCCGACTTCATTCTGAAATTTCATTTCTCCATTCCCATGTGACCTTCATGTATTTTCTGGAGAATCTCTTTCTGCATTGTTTTAGGTATAATCAGTCTTGATCCAGCCAGAAGAACATCATTCTCCAACGATATATCATCTCTGATAGACCAGTATTGATGTATTAGAGGCTGTATCTGCTTTATTCTCTCTGGCCATCTTTGTATTACTTGGTTTTTTAAAAAAAATTTTTATTTTTCACACTGTGAACCATATCAATCAAAATACATACAAATATTTCCCTCTTAAATATACACAGTGGCATTTTCTCCCCTTTTTCCTCCCCTACTTGTTGAGAAAGCATTTGCAACACATCGTCCTCACTGGTTTCTTTTTGGATCTGGCTTAATTTATTACTGGTCACACTGACGAGATGATGTATCTTGATCCCCATGTCTTCCATTTCATATTTTTCAATCGGGGAAAATCATGGCAAGGTATTAGAAAGAACCATCTCTTTGCCTAGTATGTATTTTAATTTGAAGTTGTAGCATTGTTGTCTAGAAGTTATCTCTGCAGTCTAGCTGGTGCCTTGATTAGGTTCTTTCTCTGGATGTGTTCCAGTGGGCGATGCTCACTTTCCACCATAAACTTTCTTCCGTACAGAAATTTGTGAAACTTCTCACATCTGTATACAACCACCAATAGCTCTCTCTCTCTCTCTCAATATTGGCATATCTGGTCTCCACTGTTGTTAGTGCTTTTGAGGCAAAAGCTATTGGTTTTCCTTCTTATACTAATGCTGCACCAAAGCCTCTGTTTGATCTATCTTTTTGCAGAGTGAGGGCTTTTTCTCTATCATGGTCTCTCAACTCCACTTCTCTGCATATTATTTCTTTAAGCTGGACAAAACTTCTCTAATGTGATGGTGGCCACTGAAATTCAGCAAGTCTCTGACCTATGTGGCATGAAGGAACTCATGTACTGGACCAAATCAAGGAAACTTCTGAGTTCCTTTTTGTCCTTTGCATGCTCCATCTCGACAATGGCTTTAACCTTCTCTGGGCTTGGCTTTACCCCATCAGGAGTGTACACCATTCTGAAGAATTGGCATTCCTTCTCTTTTATAATGCATTTGTCTGCAGTAAGTTTAATTCCAGCTCCTCTTGTTCTCCCCATGGCCTCGTGTAGATGAAGATCATGAGCTTTTTCATCTCTGCCAAAAACCTGGATGTCGTCCGCAATGCCAACAGCACCTTTACACCCTCTGCAGGTCTCATCGATCTTCTGTTGGAACACATCCTGGCTCACCTTTAGGTCGAAAGGTAGTCTCAGGAACTTGTAACAACCAATTGGAGTACTGAATGTTGTTAGTAGTATTGATTCCGCATCTAGTTTCACAGTCCAGTATCCATTCTTAGCATCTTGCTTGCTGAAGATTTTATATCCTGTTAGTTGCATTATGATGTCTTCTAGAGTTGGTGTTTGGTAGTGACACCTTTTTATTGCTTGGTTTAAGTCTTTAGGGTCCAGACATATTCTCAAGTAGCCATTTGATTTTTCTTTGACCACTATGGAATTTACCCAGTCAGTCGCTCAGTCACTTTGGTGATTATTTGCATCCTTTCCTTCTCCTTTAGTTCTTGCTCCAGCTTCTTCATAAGCTCTAATGGGACTTCCCTTGGAGTATGGACGACTGGCTTGCAGTTTGGGTCTACAGTGATGTGAGATTCAAAGTTTCCAGAGCATCCTACTGAATCTTCAAAGCATTCTGGGTACATGCTCATAAGCTCAGCCTTGTTTATGACTGGAGGTCGGTTCTTCAATGGAATGTCTCCATTGATCCTTTTTCTTATCTTCTTCATCTGGATCTCATAATTGACAGAGATCAATTGCAACTCCTGGCAGCTATCCAGACCTAGAATTTTTGGTCTGACTGTGTCTACCATACAGAGGATGTTCTCTCCCTTATGATGGCCATTGATATTAGCTCTCCCGAGCTGCTTGATCATACGTCCACCATAGGCCAATAATGTGACATTTGCTGTTTCCAATGCACTGTCTTTTGGATGCCCTTTGATTATGTTCTCTGGGAACATCTGGCAGTAGAGTCTGAGTGGAAGGACATTGCTTTGTGATCCAGTATCCAGCTTCACCTTTAGGTTAAATATCGTAAGCTTGTTCTGGATTGTCCTCTGTATTTGGATCCTTGTGTGCAACTCGCTTCCTTCTTTCATCTCACCCAACATCTCGTGAAGGTGTATAAATTCTATGTCCAGTATCTGGGTGTCGCAGTCCTCATTGTTGTTTCCCTTTATGTGGCGGATCTTCTTGTCTTTTCTCTTCACTGGTATTACTGTTTTCTTCATACCAGACTTGCATATTTTCGCCCAGTGGTTTGCTTTACCACAAGCTCTACATTCAGAACCGTGTGCAGGTCATTTGTTTTGGACATCGAAGGGGTGTTGTCTGCCGCACTTCCTGCAGGTCTTGGGGTTTTGCACTTTTCTGATTGTGTTCTTTATAGCATTAACCCTTCCTTCTCTTTGCTGCGGGTGGGTCTGCATAGATACGGATTTCATTTACATCTTCGTGGCTTCAAAGGCTCTGGGTGTGTCTATAGCTTTGGCCAGCTTCAAGCTGTTCTTCTCTATAAAAGACTTTTGCTCTTCGGGATGGGCACTCTCCCACATTAATTGATTAACTAATCAACTATTTCCTTAAATCTGCATTTTGCATCAACAATTTTTAGTCTAGTGAGGAAGTTATTAATAGTTTCATCAGTCTCTTGCATTAAGTCTTGAAATTCATAGCATTTAATTTTATGATTAGACCTGGGTTCAAGGTGAGAAGCAAACTTTGCAAATATCTGCTCTGGATCATTTTTCTCCACCTCTGTAAGCTCCCAGCTATTAAATAAGTCAAGGCTTCGCTCCCCTGTCCGGAAAAGTATATAACTGACTTTCTCCTGTGCTGTTGTAATTTTAAAATAGCTTTTGAATGCTAAATTTCACTTCTGCTGAAACTTTCTAAACAATTTAACAATATGTTCAGCCTTACAGTCCATCACTGGGTGAACTGCTGTTTCTCCAGCCATTTCTTTTCAGTCATGTTTTTTTTTCTATACTCTCTCCGTCGTGTTTCAGTGACTTAAAATCAATTGAAAGGCTTTATTCGTGTTCTCTTATATCACAGCCACCATGTTATAACTCTGTGTTACTTGGGAGGGTTCTTAAATAACTTAGAGATTCAAGACTCAAATAACAGAAGAGACTTTACTTACTGATGCCTTCCACCATCTCAGGAAACTGTTCACACACTCACATATGCTATACATATGCTCCACAGTGGGGAACTACCATTACTACAGTGAGAAGGGTGTATTCTTATGCGTTAACAAAAATACTTCACATTATCCTGTCAATATAACACAGTTGAACTAAGCAGCAGGGCTAGAGCATTGTTACAGAGCCTAGTGTGGCAATGAGAAAGATCAATTTGTACATAGCAAGGGCAGCTGTTGAAGGGATGGTTCAATGACAGTGGGGGAAGAAACTGTCTTTAATCCTGTTGATGTACAATTTCATACCCAGGTACTCCTCTACTTACGATTTTTCAGAGTTACAATGGTTCAAATTCATACTTTCAATTTTGAATTCTGATCTGTTCCCGTGCTTGCAATATGCAGTACTGTAATCTCTCTCGATTCTGGGTGATGGCAGCATCGAGCGAGAGTATCATACAGCATACTCTCTTGCGATGCTGACTCAACCATGCTCACAGTCTCCATAGCAATCATGCGAATGAATAAACAACACATCAGATGTACTGAATGCCCCATGTGTGTCTCTTGTTCATGGTGAGAAGAAAAAAGAGGAAACCAATTGCTCTGGAGACGAAACTCAAGGTATTTGCTCAGCATGAAGGTGGCAAGCGGTAATGGCTATAGCACGAGTTAGGACTTCCAGCTGTTCTCGAGCATCATCAGTAGAGAGTGAAATTGATGACCCTGTCGCTTTATCATCCTCATTACCCAGCAATTAATTTTAGTTCAATGCTTCAAACATTTGTCATGTCCAGTGTGCTTTACGTTAATGATTATTTTCAGTGTCAAATAAAGATATTCAAAATGTAATTCTAAAAAATGGTGGTATTCTTTTTTGATTTTTTTTCAACTTACATTGGGTTTGCTGGAATGTAACCCCATCGTGAGTTGAGGAGCATCTGTCTGTCTGAGGAGCTTGAGGAGATTCAATATTCTCACTGAACAATCTCAAAAACCTATAGGTGTACAATGGAGAGAGTTCTGGCTGGTTGCATCACTGCCTGGTATGGAGTTGTCAACAATCAGGACAGGAATAAAAAAAACTCAAGAGGGCTGTTAACTCTGCCTGCAACATCACGGGCACTGGTTCTCACTCCATCGAGGACATCTACATGAGGCGGTGTCTGAAGAAAAGCAGCCTCAATCCTCAAGGACCCCCACCACCCAGGCCATGCCCATTTTAACTCTGCTACCATCATGAAAAATGTACAGGAGCCCAAAGGCGATCACTCAGAGGCACGAGGACAGTTTCTTCCCCTCCTCCATCAGATTCCTCATTGAACAATGAACCACAAATATGACTTTTTATTTTTATTGCTCTATTTTTATTTATTTTGTAAGGTAATTTATATAAATGTTTGTACTGTGATACAACATATTTTGTGACTCTTTTGAACCATCTCCCTCATGTGTGCCCAGGTGGCATATATCCTTTGGAATGTTGGCTGCTTTGCTTAGGCAGTGGGAAGTATAGATGGAGTCAATGGATTGGGGGGGAGGAATGCATGATATCCTGAGCTACACTCACCACCTTTTGTAGCATCTTGCAATCTTAGGCGGAGCAGCACCCTTATTGTATTCAACTAATAAGCTTTCGAGTTGTTAAGACACAGGAGACAAAGAAATTAGAGGCGCCAATGTGCTTACTTGACCATTGTGCCAATAGGTTGGTCCAGGTCAGGTCATTGGAAATGTTTACTCCCAAGAACAGGAAGCTATACTGGCTCCACTTCAGTACCAGTGAATTGGCCAGGGGTGTGTGCTCTACCCCATCTACTGAAGTCCACGATCAGTTCTTTTGTCACAAGAATGTTGTGACAGAGGCTGTTATCTTGGTATCATGCCACTAGACCTCAATTTCCTCTCTTTATTCTGTCTCATCATTATTTGATATTATTTCAATGTGGTGAAATCAGTGAATGCAAAGATGGAGTTGGACTATATTCATCTGCACATTCGTAGGCATAAAAAGGTCTAGTAGGGGGCCGAGTACACATCCTTGCAGAGTACCGTTGTTGACTAAGATCGTGGGGGGAGATGTTGCTACCAATATTTCCTGACTGAGGTCTAGTATGCAGAAAGTGAAGGATCCATTTCCAGAGGTGGTCTCTGAGTCCAAGATCCCAAAGTTTGGAGAAAGTGTTTGCTTGTGACTATGGTAATGAAGGGTGAGTTGTAGTTGATGAATCATAGACTGATGTAAGTTTTCCTGGTGTCTAGATGTTCCAGGAGCGAGTGAAGGGCCAGGGAGATGGCATTGCCTGTGAACCTGTTTGGCTGGTAGGAAAATTGAAATGGGTCAGGGGTGCCCGGCAGGTTAGAGTTAATGTGAAGCATGACCAACCTGTCAAAGGACTTCACGATGGCGGATGTCACTATCTTGGAGGAACTGGACCCAACACATTAATGGCATCGCGAAGGAAGCACATGACCATCTCTACTTCCTCAAGAGTTTGGGGAGGTTTGGTATGACTTCGGAAACCCTGGCAAATCTATACAGCTGTGTTGTGGAAAGTGTGTTGACCAGCTGCATTGTTGTCTTGTATGGGGGACAACAATAATCTGAGTGGAAAAGATAGCGGACACAGCCCGGGACATGACAGGCAAAATCGTCCCCACCATCGATAACATCTGACATTGGAGAGCAGCAGCAATCATTGAGGATCAACATCATCCTCCACACACTCTTTTTGCGCTGTACCATCAGGAAAGAGGATTAGGTGCCACAAGACTCGCACCACCAGGTTCAGGAACAGCTACTATCCCTCCACCATCAGACTCCTCAACACTATACTCAATCAGGGACTCATTTGATGCAAGGGGTATTTTTCCACTTTATTGACTTTCTTTTCTCTCTGTACTTCACAGTTTGTTTTCATGTCTTTATTTGTTTACATGTGTACGGTGAGTGCAGTTTTAATTTACACTTCCAAAACAAGTGGTAATTCTGCCTCATCCGCCAGGAAAAGAAGAATTTCAGGGCATACATGATAAAGAACTTTGAAGGCTGTGATGTGGTCTGATCTGAGTGGTCCTGGTGAAACCTCAATAGGGCATCGAAGATACGATGAGTGGCATTTCATACCACCGTGAATAACAAGTGGAGTAAATTAAAATAATTCATATACTGCATGAACAAATAAAAACAGAACACTGGGAGCACTCAGCAGGTCAATTTCTAACCTGAATGTTAATTTTTTTTCTCTCTCCGTACATACTGCCTGACCTGTTGAGTATTTAATTTTCATTTTGGATTAACAACACCTGCAGTTTTAAAAAAATCTTCACTTACATTTATCCTCAAAACATACCCGTAGAGTGTTTCCTATATTACATTTGAGACTCTGCATGAAAAATATCAGAATAGTTGTAATATGCACTGCGGAGTATCCAAAAATAGTGGCTTTCCAGTCCGTGTCCTATTTTCTATGTGCCTGAGGCTGGGGCTGCTTTAACTCCCAGGTATTATGTAAAAATGTAGCAGCATTGGATAGAAACAGAGGGTCTTGCCAAGTTTTTTTTTGTGTGCTCCAGATTTAAAATTTCTATATTTAAGTCTCATCAAAGCTTTCCCTGTAGTCTATTCCTGTCCCATAGCTGTCTCTTTCCAAAATTCTGTATGCAATTTGGCAGTAAATTCAGCCTTGCTGACAGTAGCATTTCCTGTAAAAAAAATCCAATCCAAGAACTACCCTGTGAAAACGTCAGTGTGCATTACCTCCTGCCTCCCGGATTGTGAGCAAGCCACAAGGAATTGCATTTCCTCTTCCACTAAAGCAGCAATTCAGTGTGGAATGGGGTAAATAGGTATCGGTCGCACAATTAAAGAATGGCAAAGTAGGCAAAAAAAAAGATGAAAAATCAATTTCACTTTAGGTTTGTTTAACATTTTCCCCTTGTCTTAGCATGCACTCCAAATAAATCATGGTGAATGAAATATAAAGAAGAGCTAAAAATAGAAATCACGTGTGTGATCTTTTCAGCCATGCATATCCTATTCTGGTGCCAGAGGGGCAATGAAATAACATTGTGTTTGTGCCTTTATGGATTTAGTTGGTCTCAAATAATTTGTGACGACCTCCATTTATTTAAGCAATGAAATACTTAAAGCACATAATTTGTTTGGAAGACTGCAATGAATATCGTGCAGTAAATGAAAGTGTGACAATCTGTGGATTACATTTCATGAAAAAGGTTACCTTTCAGTGGCCTGGGCGATAAAGATGAGTTTAGTTGTAAAGTATATAGCACTAAATTGCAGATTTGTTTAAATACTGTATATTTTTTGAACAATCATTCCCTAAAAATAAAATTACAAACCCATAGAATTTAAAATTGGGACTCTGAAGTCATCAAATTTCTATATTTGTGGAAATAATGCGTGATTTATTTTTAGATCTTAATTTTTAAAAATTCTGACACGAGGATTTTTTTTACTACAATGCAAAGCGGGAAGGGATGCACAGGATTTTCACAGAAGCACGGTGCATTTTACAGGGAAGAGGGGCACAGTGTTTTCACTCGGAAGAGAGTGCAGAAGAATTCCCCCTCTTCCCCTCTTCCCCTACCCCTCCCCATCTCCCTCCCACCATGCCTCACTCCCGTTCATCCCCACCCACATGGTTGCTGTTGTCAATAAAGTACTAAGTTGAACTAATCATTCAAAATGCACGATCAGAAATTTTGTTGTTTAAACATACCTTCCAAATCCCGCGTGCATCATTGATAGGCATTAAAGGTCCTGATTTTTTAAAATTATTTAATTACTGGGGAATGAGATGGACATTTTAGTGGTATATAAAATCATGAGGGATCATGGGCAAATTGAATGGCCATAGTCATCTTCCCAGGGTAGACCAGTTTCAAAGTTTGAGGGAAGCAATTTAAGAGGAACTTCAGGGATAACGTTTTCACTCGGGGGCTAGTGCGTTTTATATGTGGAATGAGCGGCCAGAAGAAGCTCAAGCAGCAGGTACAATTACAACCTTCAAAATAAATTTGGAGAGATGTATGGCATCAGAAGGGTTTAGAACAATGGTTTTCAAACTGCCCCCTAAACTCACATTCCACCTTAACCAATCTCTATGCCATAATGCTCTGTGATTAGTAAGGGATTGCTTAAGGTAGTTCGTGAATGGGAAGAAAACGGTTGAAAACCACTTTTATAATCGTCCCTCATTGACTCGTTATGTGCACGGTTTCATGACTCCAAAGGAAACGGGCCAATGAAATTTTTTCTCAGGCCAAATATTTCAGTAACAATTGGCTCTAGAGCAGTGATTCTCAACCTTCCTTTTCCCCCTCACATCCCACCTTAAGCAATCCCCTACCAATCACAGAGCACCAATGGCATCGGGATTACTTAAAGAGGAATGTGAGTTTTGCAGGGTGGGGGGCAGTTTGAAAACCACTGGTTTAGAAGGATATGGCCAAATATAATCAAATGGGATTACTTCAGAATGTCATCTTGGGCGGCATGGGTGAGTTGGGCTGAAGGGCCTGTTCCATGCTGCATGGATCTGTGACTGCTTCAGTTAGACCTTGTATGCAAAGCAGCCATTCGTGAATTGGCCGCTCCTTTTGTACTGTTCAATTTCGTTTCCTCCTGGGATTCATGCATGAGGATGTAACTCTCAGCACACTTATAAAACATCACAATGTACAACCATGTTTTAAGTCTGAAAATACTCTCCCAGCTACATTTGGGTGACCACAGGGTCTTTTCCAGAACACTACACACAGCTGAATCTGTACTCCTCAGGTGTTTCATTTGCAATATACTCTCATGAGAATTGCCACTTGACTGAGCGAGAAAATACTCTTCATTTCACATTGAAATAATTTTAACTACTTAAAGGTTTGGAACAATGGGTTTGGTCAACTAGAAGATCTGAATGAATGTACAACACTGAGGAGTTTCAAATGTGTTAATTGTTAAAAATCCCTCAAAATGCCAGAGGATAGATTGTAGGTTTGTTTAAATATTGGCATTCATCCAGCATCACAACCTCAGGTTGTCTCAAAACTCTCCATATTTTATTAATTACTGTTGAAATGTAGCCACCAGGAATCAAATCACTTTTAATACAACAAGATCCCATCAAAGCCATATGGTTATGACCCTCTCTAGGACATCGGGGAGAATTTAAAACCAGAAAATGTTAGAAACACTCAGTATATGTGAAAAAGATAAACAGATCCCATCCTGTTGGTTTCTGAGGATGACGAGCTTGCTGCCTTCAGGAGACTGAATCTGAGTAAAACATCAGACCTGGATGAGTATTAAAGATCCATGCTGATCACCTTACTCATGGATATCTTTACAATCTCACTCCAACAGAGTGTGGTACCCCTTGCTTCAAACAGGCATCAATCATACTGGCGCCCAAGAAGAGTGCAGTAACCTGCCTTAATGACTATCGACCACCAGCACTTACATCAACAGTGATGAAGTGTTTTGAAAGGCTGGTGATGAAGCCTATCAGCTCCTGACTGAGCAGTGACATGGATCCGTTCCAGTTCATCTATCATAGAAACAGGTCTAAGGAGGATACCATATCACTGGCTCTTCATAAAGCCCTGGAACACCTGGACAGCAAAGATGTATACATCAGGATGGTCTTTATTGACTACATTTTGGCATTTAGCACCATTAGCCCCTCAAAGCTGATCAGTTGCTCTAAGACCCTATTGTGTAAGTGGATCATGGATTTCCTCACCTCCAGACTACAATCAGTGAAGATTTGTAAAAACTTCTCCTCCACAATCTCCATCAGTACTGGAGAAGCCCAGAGCTGTGTTCTTAGCCCCCTGCCTTATTCACTTACAACTGTGTAGCTTGGTTCGACAATAATACCATCCACAAATTTGCTGACGATACCACGGTAGTGGGTTGTATAAAGGAAAGGGATGAGTCAGCGTACAGGATGGAGATTGAAAACGTAGCTGAATGGTGCATCAACTATGAACTTGCTCTCAATGTCACCAAAACTAAGGAGATGATTGTTGACTTCAGGAAGGGAAAGCCAGAGGTATACAATTCAGTGAACATTTGGGGATCAGAGGTGGAGAGGGTGAGTAAATTTATGTTCTTGGGAGTCACTATCTCAGAGGATCTTTACTGGATGTAAAACACCAGTGGCATCATGAGGAAAGCACGTCAGCACTTTCTCACGAGTTTGTGGAGGTTTGGTATGACACTAGAAACCCTGAGACCTTCCAGAGGTCGGGAAGGCTGGCGACAAAGGTCTGCATACCAAACTGCATGAGTTTTTCATGCTTTGCTGGGACCAAGGAAAGCTGCCTCAGGACCTTCGTGATGCCATCATCATCACCCTGTACAAAAACAAAGGCGAGAAATCAGACTGCTCAAACTACAGGGGAATCACGCTGCTCTCCATTGCAGGCAAAATCTTCACTAGGATTCTCCTTAATAGACTAATACCTAGTGTCGCCGAAAATGTAATCCCAGAATCACAGTGTGGCTTTCGCGCAAACAGAGGAACTACTGACATGGTCTTTGCCCTCAGACAGCTCCAAGAAAAGTGCAGAGAACAAAACAAAGGACTCTACATCACCTTTGTTGACCTCACCAAAGCCTTCGACACCGTGAGTAGGAAAGGGCTTTGGCAAATACTAGAGTGCCTCGGATGCCCCCCCAAGTTCCTCAACATGGTTATCCAACTGCACGAAAACCAACAAGGTCGGGTCAGATACAGAAATGAGCTCTCTGAACCCTTCTCCATTGACAACGGCATGAAGCAAGGCTGCGTCCTCGCACCAACCCTCTTTACTATCTTCCTCAGCATGATGCTGAAACAAGCCATGAAAGACCTCAACAATGAAGACGCTGCTTACATTCGGTACCACACGGGTGGCAGTCTCTTCAATCTGAGGTGCCTGCAAGCTCACACCAAGACACAAGAGCAACTTGTCCGTGAACTACTCTTTGCAGATGATGCCGCTTTAGTTGTCCATTCAGAGCCAGCTCTCCAGCGCATGATGTCCTGTTTTGCGGAAACTGCTAAAATGTTTGGCCTGGACGTCAGCCTGAAGAAAACTGAGGTCCTCCATCAGCCAGCTCCCCACCATGACTACCAGCCCCCCCACATCTCCATCGGGCACACAGAACTCAAAACAGTCAACCAGTTTACCTACCTCGGCTGCACCATTTCATCTGATGCAAGGATCGACAAAGATAGACAACAGACTCGCCAAGGCAAATAGCGCCTTTGGAAGACTACACAAAAGAATATGGAAAAACAATCACCTGAAGAAACACACAAAGATCAGCGTGTACAGAGCCGTTTCATACCCACGCTCCTGTTTGGCTCCAAATCATGGGTCCTCTACCGGCATCACCTACGGCTCCTAGAACGCTTCCATCAGCGCTGTCTCCGCTCCATTCTCAACATTCATTGGAATGACTTCATCACCAACATCGAAGTACTTGAGCTGGCAGAGTCCGCAAGCATCGAATCCACGCTGCTGAAGACCCAACTGCGCTGGGTGGGTCACGTCTCCAGAATGGAGGACCATCGCCTTCTCAAGATCGTGTTATATGGCGAGCTCTCCACTGGCCACTGAGACAGAGGTGCACCAAAGAAGAGGTACAAGGACTGCCTAAAGAAATCTCTTGGTGCCTGCCACATTGACCACTGTCAGTGGGCTGATATCACCTCCAACCGTGCATCTTGGCGCCTCACAGTTCGGCGGGCAGCAACCTCCTTTGAAGAAAACCGCAGAGCCCACCTCACTGACAAAAGACAAAGGAGGAAAAACCCAACACCCAACCCCAGCCAACCAATTTTCCCTTGCAACCGCTGCAACCATGCCTGCCTGTCCCGCATCGGACTTGTCAGTCATCAACGAGCCTGCAGCAGACGTGGACATTACCCCTCCATAAATCTTCGTCCGTGAAGCCAAGCCAATGAAAGAAATGAAACCCTGGCAAATTTCTACAGAGGTGTGGTGGAAAGTATGCTGACCGGCTGCATCACAGTCTGGTATGGGAACACCAATACCCCTGAGCATAAAGACCTCCAAAAGGTAGTAATTACACAGAGTGCGACATCAAAACCCTCCCCACTACCGAGTACATCTACAGAGAACGCAGCCACTGGAGGGCAGCAACAACCCACAACACTTAGCACACACCCTATTCTTGCTGTTGCCATCAGGAAAGAGGTAGAGGTGCCACAAGACTCCCACCACCAGGTTCAGGAACAGCTGCTCCCCCTCCACCATCAGACTCCTCAACAACAAACTCAGTCAGGGACCCATTTAAGGAATCTTACTTGTGCACTTTATTGATTTTCTTTTTGTTCTTGCAGTATTATACAGTCATTATCTGTTTACAGTTCTTTATTTGTTTACATATTTATGCTCTGTACAAATTATTTTTGCATCTCCAATTAGTGGTAATTCTGCCTTGCCCACAGGAAAAAGGAATCTCAGGATTGTACGTGATGTCATGCATGTATTCTGACAATAAATTTGAAATCTGAGTTAACATTTAGGTCCAGGTGAACTAATGAAGGGCTTTCAACTTTATTTCTTTTTCCACGGATGTTGCCCGACCTGCTGAGCATTTCTAGCATTGTCTTACTTCTATTTCTTTGCTATCTGGTATTTCTGGTAATTTTGTTACATTTCTATTTAGTTAAACAATAAAATTTCAGAGGTAAAACATGAAAGTCGGTAGATACTGTGGTTGAAGTAAAAACACAATGCGGGAGTAACTCAGCAGGTCAAACAGTGTACTTTATATAGCAAGGATAAAGATACATAACCAACATATTGATGGCCTCATCAAGGCACCTGCCCATATTTTGGCATACCTTGATGAAGGGCTCAAGCCCTCCAGGGTGGCATGGTTTGTGTAGCGGCTAGCCTTTGCGATGCCAGCAATCGGGACCGGGATTTCGAATCCTGCACTGTCTGTAAGCAGTTTGTACATTTTCCCTGTGTCTGCGTGGGTTTTCCCTGGGGAGACTCCAGATTCCTCCCACAGTTTGAAATGTACTGGGGGTGTGGTTTAATTGGACGTTAATTGGGTGGCACGGACTCAAAGGCCAAAATGGCCTGTTACCATGTTGAATGTCTAAATATAAAAAAAATTTAAAAACATTGGTTATGTATCTGTATCTTTGCTATATAAAGTCCACTGCTTGACCTGCTGAGTTTCTCCAGCGTCGTGTTTTTACTAAGAAAATTGCAGATGCTGGGTTCAAGTGCAATATAACCCTAACGTGCTGGAGAAACCAGCAGGTCACAGAACATCGATAGGCAGTAAAGGGTAACCCTAAAGCCCCACTTGCAAATTGGAGGGACCGCACCTCACATTCTATCTCACCAGTTTGCAACCAGACACCATTAACCGACTTCTCCAATTTCCGTTAATCCCCTGCCCATTGTCTCTCTCTTTCCCTATTTCTCTGTCTCCTGTCCTCTAGCTCCGCACTATTTTGTCAAAGAGCTACCCTCTGCCCTCTCCCACATTGTTTCCCACCTTTTTTCTCTTCGACCTTTCCACCTGTATCCATCTGTTACCCCTTACCTGTTAGCTGGTGCTCCTCCTCCCCTCCCTCTTCTGCATTCTTCCCTTCCCCCTTAACTAATTAGAGGCTTAAAAACAACCCTGTTGTGATCTCAAGGAATGTTTATTTTGATTTAATTGTACCAATGTGTTGGACATTTGGCCACAATTAACAAAGCAATTGAGCTATTATTAATCTAAGATTGAGAGTCTAGAGGAATAGATATGAACAAGTGGTTTAGAATTAATCAAGCTCACAAGGTGAGCATATGGATTGTGACAAAAGGGAAACAAGTCTAAACATATCCCTAAAATAAGGCTGTTGAATTGTATGTTTTCTTCAGAATCCTTGGTGATTAACAGAAACCTAGTCAGCAGACCTGAAATGCTGACTGACCATTTCAACCAAGTGGATGTTGTCTGACCTATTGAGTTCCTCCAGCAATTGCTGTCTGCTCAAGAAGATTTTCTCGAATAAAAATGTCAAACCTAGAGCACTGTCTCTGCATGTTATTTTGTGAATTTATGCTCCCCACCCACTATCTATGCATATTTATATTACAATTATTACATGCTCCCAGTTCATTTTCATTTGAGTGGGACTGTCACTTTAAGAGCAAGCTCTGCAAGCTTTGGAGATTGACTGTGGGCTGATAGGCTGGGGACAGCGTGTACTCAAATACACTACTTCTGAAGAGAGAGGAACACAGGTGCAGAGACCATGTGTCCAACATATTAAATAAACAGTAAACTGTTTGATCAGGGGCCATTTTTAAGGAGGCAGCACAGGAGTAGGAGCTCTTGAAGTAATACTGTGCTGAAGTGGTCTCGTGTGGAAATGAACAATTTGTCTGATTTCTCCCTGTAAGGCAGATGAATGTGCCCCACCATGGCCAAAGGAAAGGTCACTTTTGAAGGGGACTTAGTGTACCACACTGTGACCAAAAAGGGAAAGTCACATTTTGGCTGACCCTCAAATTAATTCTGGTGGTTTGCATGTTCTCGTCATGGGTTTCCTCCGGGTGCTCTGGTTTCCTCCCACCGTTAAAAATGTTCCGGGGTGGTGTTCAATTGGGTGTAATTAGGCAGTATGGCCACATGAGCCAAAAGGGCCTGTTACCCCATGTTGTAAGTCTAAGTTAAATTAAATAAAATAATTTTCTCCGCAATAAAACTCAGGTAAATGTTGTTGAACAACCCAAAGAGGGATGAAAGAGCTAAAAACAAACCATAGCAATTACAGCGCAGAGGCAGTGGGCAAAGCAGTCTTAAACAATATTTTACTGCATCCGTCTGCATGGGGAGAACGATTTTGACCCTGCATAGACAGGACACTTCTGTTGGTGTGAAGGAGCTGGTTGGTGGAGAGTAGGAAAATGAGAAGGATGGAAATTGGAAGATAGTACCACTGAGCTATAAATAGTTTGGCCGAGTTAAAAAGAGAAAAGGATAAGTTGCTGGGGTTTCCTCTGGGATTTTATGATTTATAGCTGCCTTTTTTCCTTCCTTGCTCTTTTAGTTAAGAAAAGCATAGTTTGAATTCTGGTTCATCATGCTTGGCATTCTACTGAAACTAGTTTAAGCACAAATTTTCTGATGACAAAAATATATCTAATGTTTGGCCTTCTGAGAATCTTTCAGTATTTAACTGGCAATAGGGGATAGGCATGTGTTTTCATCCATGTATAGCCCTTACCTGTTACTGTACATATGAGACTGGCCCGCCCACTAATGACTCATCCCTTAAGTCTCCTCCCCTTTTGCCCTGGCCATAAAGGTTGTGTTACCTCCCCCTTTCCGACAGCCCTGTACCCGGATCCGGGACAGCCAAAGTCTTGTGTGCATTAAAGCCTATTGTTCCTACAGCCTATGTCTCTGTGGTTATTGACAGAGCCTCAAATATGATTGATAGAATTGATAGAGCAGGCTCAAATATGTGACAAAAATCACAAGAAACCTTTTTTTTATTTTTGGCACAAGCTCTTTCTCTCAATGGGGCATGTTTTGGTCACTGTTGCCTCAGTCCTGAGTAACTACAATCATTCAATGACATGAATTCTAAGGATCTGCATTTGATTGAACATCGCAATGTACTGACACCAAACATCCCAAGATCTTTGACTTAGTCAGAACTGAGGGAGTGATGCATTATGGGAGGTGATGACTTTTGGATGAAAGGTTCTACCAAAGCCCTATTTCTTCTTTTGGGCATGTAAAAGTCCTACAGCATCATTTCAAAGAAAAGCAGCAGGTTTTAGCCTAAAGCAATATCACTGCAAAATTATTTATTATTGAGAAAATCATCCTTCTAGAATAGTATAATCTGATAGGATACTCTCTGTTATGTTGTTGAATTACTTCTATTTAATGGCCTCTCTCTCTCTCTCTCTTGGAGGAATGAGTGAGGACTGGAAAGGACTAGTGTGGAATGGGAGGAGCCAGTGTAGACTGAGAGGGGTAGTGTGGTCTGGAAGGGACTAGTTTGGATTGGGAGGAACTAGTGTGGACTGCGAGGGGCTAATGTGGACTGGAAAGGATTAGTGTGGACTGGGAGGGCCTAGGGTGGACTGGGGGACTAATGTGGAGTGGGAGGGACTAGTTTGGTCTGGGAAGAACTAATATTGGCTGGGAGGGGCTAGTGTGGACTGGAATGGATTAGTGTGACTGGAAGGGGATAGTGTGGACTGGGAGGGACTAGTGCAGATTGGGAGGAATTAGTGTGGACTGTGAGAGGCTAGTTTGGACTGGAATGGATTGGTGTGGACTGGAAGGGGCTAGTGTGGATTGGGAGGGACAAGTGTGGACCAGGAGGGGGTTGTGTGGTCTGCGTGATGTTTCTTTTATTACAAAAGAGAAATTGTTATGCTTTTAAAACAAATAGATTTATTAAATAACCAAACAGCACTATGAACAGAACACACACAGACCAGACCTAATGTGGAGGCATCCATTTTGAATCTACCAAAGACACACAGCATTCCCAAGTGCAACATTCCTCAGATACCACGCACTCTGTTTCCAACTCCTCCTGGTGATAGCGCTCCATCACTACAGTCTGGGAGGGACTAGTGTGGACTGGGAGGGCTTAGTGTATGCTATGTTATATAGTTAGGATACTACAGTTACTACAGTGAAAGGGTGCATTCTTACGTGATTACAAAATAGTTCTCATTATCCTGACTATATAACACACTGGGAGGGGCTAGGGTGGACTGTGTGAGCCTAGTGTAGGGTGGCAGGGACTAGTTTGGACTGGGTGAGCCTCGTGTAGGCTGGGAGAGACTAGTGTGGACTGGGAGGGACTAGTGTGGACTGGAAGGGACTAGCATGGACTGGGAGGGCTTAGGGTGGAGTGGGGGGGACTAATGTGGAGTGGGAGGGACAAGTGTGGACTGGGAGGGCCTAGGGTTGACTGGGGGACTAATGTGGAGTGGGAGGGACAAGTGTGGACTGGGAGGGCCTAGGGTGGACTGGGAGGGCCTAGGGTGGACTGGGAGGACTAATGTGGAGTGGATTTGAATGGAAAAATGAACAATTACAATGGAGGCAAAAGATTAGTGAGCTTGGGAATTGGGAAGTGATTGTGGCTTCATTAGGTGAAGAGGTAATGTGGAATTCCATGAGTGAGTCTTCGCGTGGGATGGTTCCTAAGGTTAGGACTTGGAAAGGATAAACATTTCTGTGATTGGGACAGGGGGAGTGGGAATGGATTGTATTGGGATGTTGAGAGGGATGATTCTGAGACTGAAATGGGAAGTGAATTGATTATAACCCAAGGAAGAGTTATTATTTTCTCACTTTGTGAGAAGATGGATTTTAATACAATTGGGCAGGGGAGAGATTAATGAAAGGGAACAGAGGTCTGTAGGCTTTGTATGATGGGGATTGTTAAGGATAAGGGGATAGTATAACTGAAAATGGAAGTGGTATAGTGTTGAGTTGGTAAGGTTGTGATATATGAAGGGTTCACTTCATACATGTTGTGGAATTGATGAATGAGACCGAGACGCTGATATGAGGGAATAGACTTTGTAAAGGAAATACCAGATAGATTATATTGCAAACAGCTAAAATATAAGGCCAATTCCTTTTCCAGGGAGAGGTAAACTCAAAAACTACTGATCAAAACTTTGATTTTGTTTGAGATTATCGCACAAAACCATCTTATTATATATTTTGTGTTAATTTTGGGCTGCACAGTTAGTGTAGCAGTTTGCGCAATGCTGTCACAGCACCAGCGACCAGGTTTTGGATCTGGAGCTGTCTGTAATGAGTTCTCCTCGTGTCTGCATGGGTTTCCTCCATTTCCCCAATTCCCCAGCTCACCAATTTTCTGCTAACCTTGGAATTTTTCATCCTTTTCCATTTGATCTCAGTCCACCCTAGTCTCTCCCAAACCATGCTCGCCCCTCCCAGTCCACACTAGCCCCTCCCAGTCCACACGAGTCCCTTCCAGTCCATGCTAGTCCCTCCCAACCTACAGTCCAAGTTCTCTGGTTTCCTCGCACCCTTCAAAACATACTGGGTTGCAGTTCAATTGGGTGTAATTGGATGGCAAGGGCTCGTGGGCAGAAAGAGCCTGTTACCATGTCTAAATCAGAAAATTCGCTTACCCGGCATATACCAATCCCTCTCGGTGCTGAATACTAGCTTCCAACTTAGAATGTTCCACTGAACTCAAGGGCAAATTAAGCCAGGATGAAGTAGATTCTGATTAATGGCCGAGAACCTCAAATGGTTCTCTCTTCTTGGATGCTGTCTGACCTGCTCTTTATGATGTACTTCAACCAAGCTTCTTTAAATGACCTGATGTTTCTTCACCAGAAACATCAACAATCCATTTCTCATCACAGAGGCTGCTGGACCTTTAGACTTCATCCAGCAGTTTGCCTTTTTCCTCAGAAGAGTAAATAGACCAATGAGCTTTCTCACCTTGCTATTTACTCATTTGCCCCTCTTAGGTGCACTAGAATAGCTTCCACTGGCTCAGCTGCAAACTGATTTTGCTTCCTGAACACTTTTGGGTGTATTTTATGGATTTTGGGCTGCTTCTCTCCTGTACTGTTTTTTTAGATATAACCTATTTTTGTTATTGCCTGTCATATTTTAAGTCTCCTTCAAGCATATAAAACCATGAAGCGCATCACGTCATTGAAAATTCATTTTCTGCACTCGCACTTGGACTTCTTCCCTGCTGATCTTGGTGCGGTCAGTGACGAACATGGTGAAAGGTTTCACCTGGACATTGTGACCATGGAAAAACAGTATCAGGGCAACTGGAATCCATCAATGCTGACCGCCTATTGTTGGACACTGACATGAGAGGCATCAGATGCTGAGTACAAATTAAAAACTGCAGTAAAACATCTTTAGGTCAGTTGAACTAATGCAATGTGTCAGCATTATTGTGGAATTAAATAAAAGTCAATTTAATGTTTCTCCAACTTATTACATGATACAACAAATCTGAAATTATGCATGTGTTTAGCTTGAAGTTGTCTATCGTAATATCCAATTTTTTTCAGGAAGCAAATCTTTGGAAAGATGTTGTCCAGTGTAATATGCCATGGCTCATTTTACAACTGAACAAGTAAGGTCACAGTTGAAGCATTGTGCATAATTCTGCTCACCTTGTTATAGAAACGATATAATTAAGACAGAAGAGGTGCAGAAAAGATTCATGAGAGTGTTAACAGTTCTGGTAAGCTTAAGGAGAGGTTGCAGTGACTGGAATTTTTCTCCCTGGAGGCTAAAATGGAACCTTTTAGAGATTTATTAAAAGATGAGGGGCTTAGATACGGTGAATAGTCCTCGTCTTTTACCCAGGGCATGGATATCTAAAACTGGAGGGCTCGATTTTTGTCAAAAAGGGGAAGATTTATAAGGGTACTCTTCTTCACACACAGGTTGGGAGGTAGAGGAAATAGTAGAGATGGGACAATGACAACATTTAAAAATTATTTAGAAAGGAGCATGGATAGGGGAGTTTTAGAGGGCTATGGGCTGAACGTAAGCAAATAGGACTAGGTTGGTCTGCATGGATGTGTTGGGCTAAAGGCACTGAGCCATAGAAGTAGTGCAGATCCATACTAGAGCTTTGCCCTTTTAGAGGCCTGCAGGGAAACGCTCTATCCCCACAACATCATTAGGTTTTTTTGATCTGTGCCCAGCTTTATTTTAAATGTACTCATGCAATGCCATCCTGGTTAAATCTTTCTGCTTGTACCATAGAGTACTTCTTCTGGCTATATTAACTGAGGAATAAACAATAACCAGGGGAAAAAGGGATAATCCTTCTAGCTTTCTTTGAAACCATAAATGGACCACTGATCCATATCTCTGCAGCAACCATATCACACTGTGATGCAGCCAGCCAGAATGCTCTCAATAGAGCTCCTGCGGAAGGTTGACCATCATGGTGGCTGGTTGCCTTGACCACTTCAGTTTTCTCAGGAAATGCAGTCCCTGTTGACAAATTCAGGAAGACATGTATAACACACCCTTAACCTGGGAGGGGGGGGGAAATAAATAAAGAAATGAAAGTCATCCATTTACATGGCTCCCTTTGTCCATGTGGGGATGTCACAAAGCAATTAGCAAGTACAGTCACTGTTGTTTGAAAAGAGGCAGGTACATGGTGCACACAGCATGATCCCACAAGACACAATGCAATAATGACAAGATTATTTACTTCTTCTGGCTATATTAATTGAGGGATTAACCATAACCCGGGGATAAAGGGATAATCCTTCTAGTTTTCTTTGAAACTATTAAATGGAATCTTTTTAGGCCAACCATTTGGAAGATAGGTTGTGAGTGTTTAGTTCAGCCTGGTCAAAGCCCTTGTGGTTCATACAAGTGGAGAGGACTGGGTGTCTAATGTTTCACTTGAAATAAGAGAAATAAAAAGGCACTCTGTGGTGACCTGAAAGAAAGAGGTTATCATCTGGAGAACTTTGAGGGGGAAAGTTTCTTCAGCAAGACACTGAAGTGACTTATTAAAAAGAAATCAGTTGTGGGTGTCCAGTGAACAACAAATTTCTTTCTGAAAACCGACAAGAACCTTCCTGAGCAGTAACTATTTACCTTTCAATCACCAAAGCCTGGTGAACTTTATAAATGTTCAATTCTGTGCACAGTATCAGAATTGCCTGCAACCAGTGAAATTGGAGGAATGAGAAGTGAGATTGGACTGTGAACCAAATAACTTTTCTGAACTTACACACACATGTGCGCTTAGAATTAGAAGGGGGTTAAGTTAGGTTAGTTAAGTCAATAGTGATAAGTTAAAGAATGATTCTGTTTTCATGTTTAAAGATAATTAAAAGCAACATTTGTTTAAGTAACCATTTGTCTTGGTGAATATCTATTGCTGTTGGGTTTTGGGGTCCTCTGGGCTCGTAACATTTTACCCATATGTACTCTGTATTTTTGGATGTGAAATGTCAATGTTAATAAAAATATTGAAAAATAATTGAGTCAGATGAGGGGAATTGATATTAGATTTGTGGTCATTCAGTTTGCTGCCTCTCAGCTTCGCCTTGACTTCTGCACTGGTTAAACAAGAATCCATTCGAATATTGCCTGCTACAACCAGAACCCTTCAGGAAATCAATGACTTTCATTAAACATATTTCAGCTGACAAGACAAAGTTCAAAAGATGATAGATATACTGCTAATGTATTCTGGCTCATTTTGGTGGTCACTCTGAGAGTCCCAGTGATCATTTTACCATGATCATCATGCACCTGCAGCATATTCAAGATACCTTGGCACAGCAGCCCATTGACAACCTCATTAAGCTATCCATTGAATGTAAAGCAACTCAGCCATCTATAATGGGGGAAGACCATTCTCTACTGTTTTAATAGTCACCTATAAAGCCCTCATCAACAATAATGTCTTTTTTATTGCTTTGTGTGCCTGTTTCATATTCTGAAGACAGTGACAGGCATAAAAGAGTCAACACTGAAATGGAAAAAAATTCTGTTCAGTGCTATTATTGGAGAACACAGTGCTTTTACAAAGTCATCTCCTGCACACGGAGTGCTGGAAATGAATTATTACCAGAGGAAACAAGCATTTCAGAAAGGAAATTCAATGTACCAGAATCATGTTCAGCATTCCCAGGGCTGTAATTTGCCTTGTGTGAACTCTTCTAAAACTGTAGAAACAGAGAGTTAAACAGCATAGAAACAGGCCCTTTACCTCACCTTGTCCATGCAGGCATAATGCCCACCTGAGCTGGTCCCATTTGCCTGCAATTTGGCCCATGTTCCTCTAAACCAGTGGTTTTCAACCTTTTTCTTTCCACTCACATCCCACTTTAAGTATTCCCTATACCATCGGTGCTCTGTGATTAGTAAGGGATTACTTAAAGTGGGATGTGAGTTGGATAAAAAAAGAGAACCAGTGCTCTAGACCCATTTGTTACTGAAATATTTTGCATAAGGAAAATTGTCATTGGCCCATTTCCTTTGGAGTTGTGAAACTGTGCACATAATGAGTCAATGAGGTTCAATTAGAACAGTGGTTTTCAAACTTTTTCTTTCCACCCACATCCCACCTTAAGCCATCCCTTACTAATCACAGAGCACCACTGGCATAGGGATTACTTAAAGTGGGATGTGAGTGGAAAGAAAAAGTTCAAAAACCTTTCATAAGACCATAACATTTAGGACCAGAAGTAAGCCATTTGGCCTGTCGAGTTGTCTCCCCCATTCCATCATGAGCTGATCCATTTTCCCAGTCCCGCTTTCCTGCCTTCTTTCCATAACCTTTGATGCTTTGATGATTCTGATACCTATCAATTTCTCCCTTAAATGCATCCAATGCCCTGGCCTCGAAGCACATTCCAGAACGTCGTCACTCTTTGGCTAAACAAATTTCTCCATCCTGATAGGAAAAAACTTTACCACACCTAATCTGTCCAGAACTTTTAACATTCAAAATGCTTTGACGAGGCTCCCCTTCATTCTTCTGACTTGTTTTAAATAAGATCAGCATGGTTAATCTTATCCATGTGCCTGACTAAATGTCTTCTAAATGTTCTAGTGCATCCACTTCAGCACTTCTACCACTTCATGGGAGCTCATTTCACACTCCCCTCCATGTAAAAAGTTACCCCTTCAAGTACCTTTTAAATAATTCCCCTCCTATCTTAAAATCTTTGTCCTCTAGCTTTAGACTCTCCCACCCAAACTGTGACCATTCACCTGCCATGATTCTATTTCCTTCAGTAATGTCACCCCTCAAACTCTTGCGCTCCTGATGAAAAAGTAGTTAGTGCCACGCTATTACAGCGCCAGTGACCGGACTTCAAATCCAATGCTGTCTTTAAGGAGTTTGTATGTTCTCCCCATGTCTGCTTGGGTTTCCTCTGGGGGCTCATTTTCCTCCCACCTTTCAAAACCTACAGGGGATATAGGTTAACTGGGATATTAAAAAGATCCTTGTATTTTGAACAAATGCAAGTGCAAGAGTTTTCTTTATACACACATTAATCCTTGCCATCGTGTGTCGAATCTGTATTCACAATCTTGCATGATACATGCTTCAAGATGGTTTTATGATGCAATACAGTGGTTATTGCAATGCTATTATAACATTTAAATTTAAATTAAATTAATATGAAACTGAGATCTTGTCTGCTTCCTCAAATGACCTTAAATTATACCAAGGTAAAAGTGTATCGGCCAATACTTATCCCCCCTGGTCCAGGGGCAGGTGCAAGATTATGATGGAATGGGGTGGCACGGCATCAGTAACAGGCCCTTCTGGCCCACGAGCTTCCAAGTACTGTACAACAATTAACATACAATCCCTGTTCATTTTTGGAGGCTGGGAAGAAACCAGAGAACCCAGAGGAAACCCACACAGGCACAGAGTGAATGTTCAATCTCCCCACATACAGAGCCAGTTTTGAACCCAGGTCGCTGCCACCAAAATAGCATTGCACTTAACACTATGCTAACCATATCACAAAATAAAATCATCTTAAAACATGTATCATGCGAGATTGTGAATACACCTTTGACTCGTGATGTTAGGGATTAATGTGTGTACACTGTAAATTTTTGCACTTGCGCATGCTCAAAATATTGGGATCTGTTTATCTGTTTGTGGGTGATTGCAGTGTGCAGCTCAGAAGCCATCTTCCTAGACCACGATTTCTGTCCTCCAAAGCATACATAATTGGTAGTAATGAGTTTGGTAATGACTTGAGATTGTGAATGGTTCCCTGCCAGGCATGTAATTCTCTCTTATCTAATCATTCTTGAAACATTAATGCTATCCAAAGTGTTGCACACTTCAGTCCTGATATCCTTAACCTTAACTTGCGCAACAATCATAAAAGTTAAAAAAAGACATTAATATTTCAGGGAAGGACTTGAGAAATGATTAAACCTCCATGAACTGAATCATAAAACTGATACTCTTTCTCTCTTTGGCTTGGCTTCGCAGACGAAGATTTATGGAGGGGTAAATGTCCACGTCAGCTGCAGGCTCGTTTGTGGCTGACAAATCCGATGCGGGACAGGCAGACACGGTTGCAGCGGTTGCAGGGGAAAATTGGTTGGCTGGGGTTGGGTGTTGGGTTTTTCCTCCTTTGTCTTTTGTCAGTGAGGTGGGCTCTGCGGTCTTCTTCAAAGGAGGTTGCTGCCCGCCGAACTGTGAGGCGCCAAGATGCACGGTTTGAGGCGATATCAGCCCACTGGCGGTGGTCAATGTGGCGGGTACCAAGAGATTTCTTTAGGCAGTCCTTGTACCTCTTCTTTGGTGCACCTCTGTCATGGTGGCCAGTGGAGAGCTCGCCATATAACACGATCTAGGGAAGGCGATGGTCCTCCATTCTGGATACGTGACCTACCCAGCGCAGTTGGATCTTCAGCAGCGTGGATTCGATGCTGTCGGTCTCTGCCATCTCGAGTACTTCGATGTTAGGGATGAAGTTGCTCCAATGAATGTTGAGGATGGAGCAGAGACAACGCTGGTGGAAGCGTTCTAGGAGCCGTAGGTGATGCCGGTAGAGGACCCATAATTCGGAGCCGAACAGGAGTGTGGGTATGACAACGGCTCTGTATACGCTTATCTTTGTGAGGTTTTTCAGTTTGTTGTTTTTCCAGACTCTTTTGTGTAGTCTTCCAAAGGCACTATTTGCCTTGGCGAGTCTGTTGTCTATCTCGTTGTCGATCCTTGCATCTGATGAAATGGTGCAGCCAAGATAGGTAAACTGGTTGACTGTTTTGAGTTTTGTGTGCCCGATAGAGATGTTGGGGGGCTGGTAGTCATGGTGGGGAGCTGGCTGATGGAGGACCTCAGTTTTCTTCAGGCTGACTTCCAGGCCAAACATTTTGGCAGTTTCCGCAAAACAGGACGTCAAGCTCTGAAGAGCTGGCTCTGAATGGGCATTCAGAAAACTGATACTACATCCTTCAGATTACACTTACGTAACAACACAGTGAAGAAGAACTGTGTTCTTTGAAGCTGGCAACAATTAAAATCAATAAATGTGGTTTTTTTTTTTAACAGCTGGAACTGTAGCAACTCGTGCCTTTCCACAGCATGAGTAGGCTCACAATACAAATGACACAAATGCCACTCAAGTATCACCAGACAGGACCTGTTGTTACTAGGAAAACTATGGGGGTACTTCACTTTACAAGAAAGGAGGAAAACTGAGAAAAAAGAATGCTTGATCTAAACTTCTTTATCTGAGAGGCAGCGTAATTTAATCACTTTAATGAAGAAACAAAAAGGATCGTGTTAATAGTTTAAAGTACTACAGTATTTACAAATGTCACATTACATTACAGCTGTGTTCCTTCGAAGCAGATCATGGGTAATATAATAGTTGGTAGTAGGGTATTCTCATGGCCACATCCCTTCCTATCTGTTTCTAAGCCAAGCGCACACCCTCTGAAATCTCTGTACTCTCTTACCATTGACCATTTGCCCATTTCTAATTCTTGTCAAGTCCTTGCCGGCACTGCTGCTTCATCTGGTCAGCCTGACTTAATCAAGAACCAGTGGGCTGACTTTTTTACATTCTACATGGACATGTCCAAAACTGAGACTGTTTTGGATAGAGTTTGGTACAAGTCACAAGAGTTTAATTTCCACAGGATCCAATGTTGTTTTTACTGGACAATATTTCAGGGATAAGACCAAAATTGAAACTGAATTTATATCAAAAATAATTTATAAAAACTGCACTGGGAGTTGCAAGAAAATGTATAGCAGTGACATTGAAATTGGATTCTCATTTCGGTTTGGAAAGATGGCACGCGGAAATTCATAGCTGTTACCTCGTGAGAAGATTACACATAACAAGAAATAAATAGGATGCATTTTTAAAATATGGTGCCCATACTTACACATTGTAGGTATAAATTTATAAATGGCTTTCCCTAAACCTCATGAAAACTCATGAACTCCCTGGAATAAATAAACAAATAAAACTGAAAAAGGTTAGAATAAAAGGTGATGATCCCCTGATAACCGGGTCTGCTCCTTTTTTCTCTCTTTACTATTTATAATTTTCTTTCTTTCTTCTTTTTCTATCCATATTGGGCTTATTATTTGGGGGGATGGGGTTGGTGGGGTTTTTAATTTATTATTTATTTTTCTGGGGGTGTTTAAACCATCATGTATAATGGAATTGATACATTTATATGATTATTATATTTTGTATTTTAACATGTATGGAAAATTTAAACAAAATATTAAAAATAAACCAGTGGGAATCTTGTGTTACCCCACCAGCTCACCACTCTGATATTAATGAGATCTGTCATCCACCTGGCCCATAACATGTCTATGCTATCAAGTGGCACACTGATTCTGTGCACCCACCCTCTTGTGATCAAACCCTGTTCCAGTGCATTTTTCTAAACAATATTGTCATTCCTGGTTAAAGTCAAGACAAGTTTATTGTCATCTGGTTGCACAAGTACAACCCGACGAAATGACGTTCTGTGATCGTCGGTGCAAAACATGTAGAGATACATCCAGACATAACACACATACAGACAAACAATAGATATGCAGGACAAGTATACACAAACAAATAAATAAATATTGTTTTGTGAATACGAGAGTCTCAGATGTTCAACCTTTGTTCGTTCAGCATTCTCACTGCCCATGGGAAGAAGCCGTTCCTCAGTCTGGCGGTGCTGGATCTGATCCTCCTGTATCTCTTCCCTGATAGGAGCAGCTGACAGATGCTGTGTGCAGGATAGAAGAGGTCCTCAATGATTTTGTGTGCCCTCTTCAGACAATTATCCCAATAGATCACATCATTGGGGGAGCGTGTGAGGGGGAAAGGGTGGGAGGGAGACTCCCCGTGCTCCTCTCTTGCTGCCTTTATGGAGCTGTGGATTGACCACTGATCCATATCTCTGCAGCAACCCTATCACACTGTAATGCAGCCAGCCAGGATGCTCTCAATAGAGCTCCTGTGGAAAGTTGACCATCATGGTGGCCGGTTGCCTTACCCACTTCAGTTTTCTCAGGAAATGCAGTCCCTGTTGAGCCTTTTTAAACAAATGAGGAGATGTTATGAGTCCACAATAGGTTCCCAGTTAAAGTGACCTCCAAGGAACTTGGTGATCTCCAACTTCTCCACTACAGAGTTTTTGATGTGTTGTGTTGTGGTCGTTCCTGGTCCTCCTGAAGTCCACGATCATCTCCTTTGTCTTGTCCGCATTGAGCCTCAGGTTGCTACTTTCCCACCATTTCATGAAGTTTTCCACCTCTTCTCTGTAGTGTGACTCATTATTATCACTGATGAAGCTGATTACTGCTGTCATCTGCAAACTTGATGACACAATTGGAGCTGGATCTGGCAATGCAGTCGTGGGTTATTAGTGAGAACAGGAGCATTGTGCCAGTACTCAGCATAATGGTGTGTTGAAACCCGGCAGACTGTGGTCTTTCCATTAGGAAGTCCAGAATCTTGCAGGTTAGTCTTCAGAGGTGAAAACACAGAAATTCTGAAGGAGCTCAGTAGGCTATGAGCCCTTTCAAGGTGTTCAGAGGTGGGCAGTCACCACTCAAAGTGTTGGGGTTTATGTCATGAAGGCTCTGACCCCTCGGATAAGGTGTTCCAGCAAAGGTGGAGGAGTAGTGATATATATTCAAGGCAGAGGACATCTGACTTTCTGGGGGACTTGGAGATAATATTGTCCCCACATATCCTCTGCCACTGAACTCTCAAGAAATTAAATTCAAGATTATTTTATTGTTATGTAATAAAACAGAAAATGTAATATTACACAAAATTTATTTTAGACCACCATAAGGTAGACAAAGATTTGCTATCAGCAGTAATTGCTCAGCGGCCCTAACAGTCGGAGAAAGAGAAGCAAAAAAGGGTCCCCCTAGGGTCACTGAGTATCCATGGATTTGCCTCCAGCGCACCTGCAGCCTCCGCAGCAAGACAGCTTTCAGTCCAAACCACAGATTCAAACCTCTGACACGATCAGGAAGCCCTCAGTGCCCTTGGAACCTTTTCTCATCTTACTTCTTATACCTGGCACCCCTTAAACCTGTCTCGAGCCAGTCTTCAGCAGTCGGAAGCCTGGTGTGAGTCTCTTGACCGCTGTTGTCAGCAGCCTGCAGCCTGCATGGGTTCCTCGCCTCGAGACACCAACAGCTGACTGTCTGTATGTTCTTCAGCCTCAGTGCCCCTCACTCATCTGCCATTTAGTCATTGAATTCTGCAGAGACATGTCCCTTGGTCAAGCTTGCCTATACTGATCAAGTAGCCTTGCTATCCTTGACCTATTTGCTTGTATTTGGCCCATATCCTTCTGAACATTTCCCATCTATGTACCTGTCTGAATAACATTTGTACCCATTATGGTGGTACACCACCGGCCTACTGCAGGGGGAAAACCTCTGTACCTGCAGGAGAGTATGGGGGACAGGACAACACCTGGCCAGCTGTCAATCAGCCAACCTGAATGGATCAAGCCCACCCAGTCGGGTGTCAATCACCCTCCAGGAGCCCGAGCCGGCTCTCCGAAGACTCACTCAGAATTTAAAGCAGCGCAGCCAGCCCTGCTCTGTAGACGTCTTAGTCGATTAAAGCCTGTTGTACAGTCTCTTCGGTTTTGTGTGTTTGCTTCTGTCTAACAGCACACCACACCTATCTCTACCTCTTCCTTTGGCAGCTCATTCTATATACCCATCACTCTCCGTGTATAAAAGGTACCCCTCTGCTTCTTTTTAAATCTTATCCCTCTCATTGATGTAATGTCTTAACCTTCGCATAATTTGTTGCTGTGGCCATAACGTGCATGGTTTTCACAATGACCACCTATTAATGTAGGTGCCTTACAAATCCATTGTCCTCTTTTTTTTAGTTAGTGTAAGTTAAGGTTGAGACATACTGTCAGATGGTGACTATTAATAAGCATAGCAGCTCTTAACAGTTGATGTAAAGCTTGTGGTCAGGTAACTTTCATAGCCATCTCCTTTGAATTATTGCCACCGCATGTAAGCACATCCAAACGATTTGTTCTTATCGCTGCTTACATCATTCATCAAGATTTCTTGCTTATTCAAACATCCTGGCAAACACTATTCATCTATGGTGTTCCGCATCTGCCACTGATCAGAGATTTACATGTTGTCTTAACCTTTGTGGAGTAAAGCACAATCAACACACATGGGTCCTAGTTTGAAATCCTGCTGTAAGAGAAAAGGCAAGAAATTCAATCTAAATCCCAGTTGCAATACGTACACAACCTAAAAGATGTTTATAATTAGTTGTCGTACGTCTTCTTAATGTGACAGGATCCTTCAGTGATGTTCACTAGGCTTTCGCCAACTCCCAACTAGCCGCCATTTGCATCCCAGTTAGATAGATATGGCTATTATGAGCTTTCTTATGTTGCTTTGTCAACCTCTCAGCCAAAGCTGAGGAACTACTACTCAAGCAGAATTCAGAGATAAACTGGAAAATTAAGGAGAGAGGAGGACCACTAAAAGGAGATGTGCAGGGAAATTTTTTCACACAGAGAATGGTAAGTACCTAAAATGGATTGTCAGGGGTGACACGATAAAAGTGTTTCTTCTTTCTCTTTGGCTTGGCTTCGCGGACGAAGATTTATGGAGGGGGTAAAAAGTCCACGTCAGCTGCAGGCTCGTTTGTGGCTGACAAGTCCGATGTGGGACAGGCAGACACGATTGCAGCGGTTGCAAGGGAAAATTGGTTGGTTGGGGTTGGGTGTTGGGTTTTTCCTCCTTTGCCTTTTGTCAGTGAGGTGGGCTCTGCGGTCTTCTTCAAAGGAGGTTGCTGCCTGCCAAACTGTGAGGCGCCAAGATGCACGGTTTGAGGCGTTATCAGCCCACTGGCGGTAGTCAATGTGGCAGGCACCAAGAGATTTCTTTAGGCAGTCCTTGTACCTTTTCTTTGGTGCACCTCTGTCACGGTGGCCAGTGGAGAGCTCGCCATATAACAGGATCTTGGGAAGGCGATGGTCCTCCATTCTGGAGACGTGACCCATCCAGCGCAGCTGGATCTTCAGCAGCATGGACTCGATGCTGTCGACCTCTGCCATCTCGAGTACTTCGACGTTAGGGATGAAAGCGCTCCAATGGATGTTGAGGATGGAGCGGAGACAACGCTGGTGGAAGCGTTCTAGGAGCCGTAGGTGGTGCCGGTAGATGACCCATGATTCGGAGCCGAACAGGAGTGTGGGTATGACTACGGCTCTGTATACGCTTATCTTTGTGAGGTTTTTCAGTTGGTTGTTTTTCCAGACTCTTTTGTGTAGTCTTCCAAAGGCGCTATTTGCCTTGGCGAGTCTGTTGTCTATCTCATTGTCGATCCTTGCATCTGATGAAATGGTGCAGCCGAGATAGGTAAACTGGTTGACCGTTTTGAGTTTTGTGCGCCCGATGGAGATGTGGGGGGGCTGGTAGTCATGGTGGGGAGCTGGCTGATGGAGGACCTCAGTTTTCTTCAGGCTGACTTCCAGGCCAAACATTTTGGCAGTTTCCGCAAAGCAGGACGTCAAGCGCTGAAGAGCTGGCTCTGAATGGGCAACTAAAAGTGTTTAGGCAGTTTCTAAATAGACAGGGAATGGAGAGATCTGGTGCACATACAAACAGAAGAGATTTAGTTCATGTTCAGTGTGGACATTGTGGACTGAAAGGCCTGTTCCTTCTGCTATATATGATTTCTATGTTCCTTGTTACGTCTATTGACTTTTCACTTAGACGTACAGCATGGCAACAAGCCCTTTTAGCCCATGAGCCCACGCCGCCCAAATACACCCAATTAACCAACAACATTAGTACATTTTTGAACGGTGGGAGGAAGTCGGAGAGCCTGGAGAAAACCCACGCAGACACAGGAGCCTCGAGAGGAAGTATAAACCCAGTCGCTGGCTCTGTAACAGAATTACCCTGACCGCTAGGCTAACCATGCCACCCCATTTATTTGAGGAAGGATGTTCTTGTTACAGACAGGGCACATCTAGGGTATGACAGAAATGGCATGTGCTCAAGGCACCACTTGAAGGGTTGAAGTATATCAGGTATATTACTTAGGGTCTCTGAATGGACTATCTTTTGCTTCTCTCTCCCCCCTGCCCCCCAATCTCTCTCTCTCTCTCTCTCTCTCTTTCTGTAAGGGATGCAAAGCAAATCTAATGCCAATTCTTTGCCTTACGGAAGGCAGAAGACAATTTTGTGTAACATTACATGTTCTGTGCTATTACATGATAATAAAGGAATCTGGAATCTTGGATTTTCAATTGATAATATTTTTTGTTAACCACAACTATTTTGGGAGAAGAAGTTAGCACAGAGAACTGCAAGGAATACATTAACTGGGAAAATGGGCTAAAGAGGCAAAAGGATGTTCCAAAGTTCTGAAATTAAATTGTCATTTAACTTACAATACCTTTGCTGTTTTTATGGATTTTCTTGGGATAAAAATATTTTCGATCATAGAACAGTGCAGCACAGTCATGGTGCCTTGGCCCCATTGTTGTTGCCGACTTCCTCCAACATTCAAACCCTTCCCCCATCACAGTCCATAACCATCTATTTTTTCTTACATTCATGAGTCTTTTGAATATTTCTTTTGTACCAGCTTCCACCACCCCCCACCATTCACGCCCCCCCCCCCGATCCCGGCACCCATCATTCTCATTGTTAAAAAACAACTGACCCCGGCATCGCCCCTGAACATTCCTCGACTCACCTTAAACAGATGTCCTGTGGTATTGGCCATTGTCAGCCAGGGAAAAGTGATCTCTTTGTGTGGAATTCTCTTCATGGGTTTCCCTGAGGTACTCTCCCACATTCAAAAGATGTGCTGATGTTAACTGGTTTCCAAGTGAACATAATGACAAAAAAAAATACAAAAGGGAATTGATGCACATCTCTGAGGGAGAAGTGCATGGAGGTAAGGTGAGGGGAATAGAACTGATGGGATCCCTTGAGAGCTGGTATGGTGAGAAAGGTTCTTCTGCGAGAGACTGACAGGTTATCTCTAACATACATAAAGAGCACAATTTACAGAGAAATAATTGGAATAAAAAGGAAAATCAATTACCACCAAGCAAGAGCAGCATGGGAGCATATTATGGGGTTCATTCAGGATCTTAATGGTCATGGGGAAGAAACTGCCTTCAAGTCTGTTGGTGTGTGATTTCACAATTTTAAACCTTCTCCCAATGAGAGAAGGGAGAAGAGAGTGTGTCTGGTGTGTGAGAGGACCTTCAGTATGTTGGCTGCCTTACCTAGGCAGTAGGAGTCCATGGAGGAGAGGGGAGTTAGCGCTATGTTCTGAGCTGCATTCACTTATCTTCTGACCTGATCCTGATAAAGGCTTCTGACCTGAAATGTCGACCATTCTGATGCCACTTGACTCGTTGATTTCTTCCAGCAGATTCTGCTTAATTTCTGTGGAAAAAGAAATACAGGTACTTGGGACCTATGTGACTTATTTCCATCTGAACAAACGATTGAATTTTTTTAATATAAAATTTACACGGATTATGTTGTATTTGACAAACTATAACAGGGATACAGGCCATGAAGGAGCCAAAATTGCGTACTTACTTTGTTAGTCGGAGTCCCAGGGTCTGTAGACTGGGTGCGACCATCTTGATTCCTGTGCACATGCATAAGTTTTTGATTGGCACACGTAAGATAGGATCATGCATTGGAGTACAGTTGGCACATGTGCAAGAGATAAGGGTGCAAATTCAATCTCGTTAGGGCGCTTAACTCTCACGCATGCACCAACCAAACTCCAATAAACAAACCCACCGCGCGTGCAACAACAGAAGGCCTATGGACAGGAATCAAAATGCCCATGCCCAGTAAGTATGGACCAGGTTGTGGAAAGATTCACCAAGTTTGATCAACAAATTCAGGAAGCTATGAGTTGTTAGCTTCAAATCTGCGATGAAAAAAATTAGATAAAAAGTTTGCTTTAAGACTTTGGTACTCTACACACATGGGAAACTTTCTGACTTACATCCGTTTTGAGATAAGACCGATCCTTCAGTCCCAATTATGGTCAAAAGTTGGGGACTAACTTGAAGATTCATTGTTTCAGGCTAGTTCTGATGAAGGGTTGTTCACTAGAATTCTTAGTTTTACTTCTCTTCCTACAGCTGTTGCCTGTTTAATATTCTCAACATTTTCCATTTTTAAAAGTCGAGTTTTGCAAATTTACTTTGCTTTTGACTGCCTACAGGCAAGTGGAGTATCACAAGTGCCCTTATTGTTACTGCAAAATGGGTTATTAGCACTAAATTAAGAAGAACTAAAGCTGTCACCATATCTCTTGTAGCTTTCTGTGACAGTGTGAATGTTGTTATAAAAATAATTAAAATAGATTTTTCTCAGCATTAAGCATTGGTAGATCATGGATTAATGTTTCTTGCCCAAAGGTTTGTTAATTTGGATTCATTTCTGAACTGTTTAATTTAATTTAATTTAGACATACAGCACGATAACTGGCCATTTCGGCCCAGGAGCCCGTATTGCCTAATTACACCCAATTGACCTACAAGCCCCTGTATGTTTTAAATGGTGGGAGGAAACTGGAGTCCCCAGGGAAAACCCAAGCAGACATGGGGAGAACTCTGTCCCGATAGTTGACGCTATGACAGTGTTTCCCTAACTGCTACATTAACCGCGCTGCCCTCTAAGAAATATGCTAGAAATTGCATTATTAAAAATAGGTTGCAATCTCGATGGAGTTCTCCATGCTAGAAATCTTAATGCCTTGAATGTCCTGAGTTCCATCTTGAATGATGCGAACAGAAAACACAGCCAAAAGTCTGTGGAAACTCAGTAGGTTAATCAGGGCACTTTATCTAACAAAGATAAAGATACATAACCAATATTTTGGGCTTGAGCCCTTCCTCAAGGTGTGCTGAGAGCAAAAGTAGCCAGTGTGATAGTACAGGATCTTATCACCAATGTATATATTTGTATATATTTACATATAGTAATAGTGATTGGCTGAGAACCGTAGCCACGCCTACTGGTAGGTCCTAACCAGACCCAGGTCAGTCTGGACTGATGAACCTCGAGGTGCTACGCTCCAGTCTTTTGTTAATAAAAGCCTTGGTTTGAGTCAACAAGCCTTTGAGTCATTTGACGCGCTACAGCCAGTTGCTTGAAATAAAATGGTGGGGGTGGGGGGCAGGGGGAGAGGGCACAGACCCACAGGCAAGAGGAAATAGGATAAGGGAAGGAGGAAACAACAGAAAACAGTGGGGGGGGAGGGGGAATAGCTCTGTAAATGGCGAGGGAAGGGGATGGAGAGCTGGAGGAAAGGAGACAGAGGGAGAATGGGAAGTGGTCTTTTAGCAAAAACCAGAGAACTCAATGTTAATGCCTCTGGTTGCAGAGTGCCCAGACGGAACATGAGCTCCTTCAATTTACAAGCCTTGGTTTGGCAGTGCATGAGGCCATGGACAGATATGTCGGCGTGGGAGTGGGGTGCAGAATATGAATGGTTGGGCACTGGGAGATCTTTGACATGGATGCAGACAGAGTGTAGGCGCTCAGTGAAGCGATCTCCTGTCCTCCCCTCACCACCATTCAGGCCCCTAAATAGTCCAAAATAACAGACCGGGCAAAGTCATAGGTAAGGGAGACTGAAGACCCATGCCTGACCACAGCATTTCATCAATCAATGATTAGATTTCTCCATTCTCCTGTTTTTATTGAGGTTTAACCCTGGAGTTTGGATTACCCTCAGTAGCATATGAGGAAATGGAATGAATGGACAAAACCTACTATCCAGTTGATAGTTCAGGTAATATCAATTCTCAATTTTATTTTTACCCACTGAAAAAGTAAGTGCAGTATTTTTTGTTTGTCAACCAGAGACCTCTTTTAGTTTTCTTTTACTCACTGCTGACCACCTATAACAGACTGACAGATCACCAGTGGGAAGGAGTAGGTGGAAGGTGAGAATTGGAAATCTTGAGTCCCTTCCCAGACCGCCAAAGGGGATTTTTGTTTTGTTTTGTTTGGCGGGAAATTTTCTTGCGCATTTTTCCGCTGTCAAATTTACAATCTAAATTTTCCTTATATTTTATATCACAGTCATATCACCACGTCGTGTCGGACCTCTGACATCAGACCCGTGTACCCCCCAGTTGAGAAAGACTGCTGTTGAGTATTAGAGTGGAAATGCTTTTGAGTAAAATTAAAACTATTATCAAAAATGGAGCCAGCTTGCAAGTATTGAGCATATAATCTTAAGGGGCTTTCAATTTATTACATGAGATAGTTATCTCCATTATGTCAACATGATGGAACAATCTTATTCAGCAATTTGTTCGTATTGTTATTGATCTCATTCATCAAGAGTTCTTGTTTATTAAACCATCCTGGCAAACACTACTCATCTCTGGTGTTCCCCATCTGCTATTACGCTGAGATCTCCAGACGGTTTTAACCTCCACAGAGAAAATACAGTTAGCACACATATGACTTGGGTTAAAACTCTCCCTGCACAGAAGGCAAAAAAAATCATATTGAATAGCTTTAGTCTATATCCCACTGACAATGAGTACACAGAACAACACTGTCTATAGTTAGTGGTTCTATTTTAATTTAGTATGGTAGAGCCCTTTGGCGACATTCATAAAATTCAGCCTTACCAAAATCTGTAATTTATGCAATGATCATACAATTCTGGTTATCTATTCTTTTTGTGATCATCATTCAGGTGTCTTGACATTCGGCGTGGGCAATCATGTCCCTCCAACCGTCACGGTCTCTGACCCTCTGAATAGTTGTTGTTGCCTCTTCTCCTTCGTTGAAGGTGCCATCTTTGAGCTGAGTCCATAGTTGATGTTGAGTTCATGATTATTCATGGAGTAATATTGAAGTGGTTTCCCATCACCTTCTTCAGTTGCAGTGTCCATACTGGACGGGTAACCCTGGCCATTGATCAACAGATTCATCTGCCCAGCACTTTTAGTTTTACAACCATAAATTCTAATTTGTAGAATTTGCTTGGAAAACCCATCCACTCTGAAATCCATGGCTTCATGTGACCCTGATTAGGAGGCTAAACAGGTACTACACCTTGCCCAAGGGTGACCTGTAGGCTTTCGGACGGAAGGAGCACCTTACACCTCCTTTTACTGAGCAATTGTGCAGCGCCGACACTGGCACTTTTTGTGGTAACCGTGATAAATCTTATGTGTTGTCACTTCCATCATCTAAATATTTTCTCCTTCTTCAATAAAAAAAAGTCATACAACACGGTAACAGAGGCTTTTGGCCCACATACCTGTGCTGCACAATGACACCCAATTACCCTTCAATGCCCGTACATTTTGAAGGATGGGAGAAAACAAGGAGCACCTAAAGGAAACCCACACAGACACGGGGAGAACGCACAAACTCCTTAGAGATAGTGCTAGATTTGAAGTTAGGATGCTGACTCCGTGACAGCATATGCTAACAAAAATGCCTTTCTTAGGCAGCCCCTCAAGACCGATCATTAGGTGCAATTTCCAGTCCGATTGTGCATGAATTTGGTATGAGATAGATACAAGCAATAATTATGTTAGAATTTTAGTCTTCACCACAAGAGGGCTGGAATAAGGCTTCGTGGTATGTTACAGTTGTATAAAGTTCTTGTTAGAACCACCTATAATATTGCCTTCAGTTTTGGACATTGCACCATGGAAAAAATGCACTGGTTCAAACACGGTGTTATCACTTTTCATTCACTGCACTATAACATTTTAGCTAAATTTCAAAGCACACTTTGGGACTTTCTTTTCCTGATCTCTATGTGCCTGAGATGAATAAATTATTGTTTGGCATTATAATTCATGGTTGTGGAGACAAATTAAGTAAATACATTTTAGGTGCTGATAAATCAAGTTCTAAATGTATGGTAAAAGAGGCGTGAGAGGTCATGCAACCTACTCCAAATATTACTTTGTTCCTTGAATTAGCAATTATGAATTCTTTTTTCAGTGTCTACACCCCAAGTCAGAAAAAAACTCCAGGAAAAAATGTTTTAAAAAAACATGAATGAATCTTCTTAGTTAAACAGAATTGTCTGCAGACGCTGGGATTGTAGTGCATTACACAAAAGTGCTGGACAAGTTCAGCATCTAGAGGAGGTAAAGGGTCATCAACTTTTCAGGCCTGAGCCCTTTGTTAAGGTATAAACAAAAGAAGCAGACGGGTGCCTGAATAAAAAGGTGGGGGTGGGTGAGGGGGAGGAGAGGAGAGGAGGGAGGAAGAAGGGTAGGGGGAGGAATACAGGCTAACAGGTCAGAGGTTATTAATGGGTGCAGGTGGGAGGGTAGAAAAGAATAAAGCAAAAAGTTTTTAGGGGGAGGGATGGCTCTCTGGATGGAGAGGGAAGGGAAGGGGGTGGGGAACTGGGGGAAAGGACTCAAAGAGATAGGGAAAGAGAAACCTGGGTGTTTTTTTTTCAGAAACTGGAGAAGTCAAATGTTAATCCCATCTGGTTGAAGAGTGTCAGGCGGAATATATAAAGTGCTGTTCCTCCAATTTGTGAGTAGCCTTGGTTTGGCAGTGCACAAGACCATGGTTGGCATTTCAGTGTGGGAATGATTGACCTCTGGGAGGTCTCTGTTGTTGCAATGGACAGATCAATAGACAAACGATTCACTTTAGGAACACTTCTACTGGACTTAGACTTTCAACTCTTGGTTCACCCTCTGCCTAAGCCAGAATCTTGTCAAGACCAAGCCAAAGTTGAGTAGGAGCCTCATTTAAATAAAACACTTGCCCGCATTTAATGATTGCCTGAGAAGGTTTGGAGACTAATAATCTTCAATTACTGGTGTTAGCAGTGGAATCTTCATTACTGAGTTTCTGTCACCAACATTGTGTTAATTCCATTAAAAAATAATCACTATGTAGGCCATTTGTAACTACATCACATTTAATATTCTGGACCCACATACTAACGTCATCTTGAAGAAATCTCATCAGCTATTCTACTTGCTCAGAAGTTCGTGGAGGTTTGGTATAACAATGGAAACCTTGGCAAACTTCTAAAGATGTGTAATGGAAAGTGTGCTGACCGGTTGCATCACGTATTGGGCAACCAATACCTCTGAGTGGAAAGTCCTGCAAATCGAGGTGGGCACAACCCAGCATATCACAGACAAAACTCTCCCTACCATTGAGAACATCTTCATGTAATGCGGCTGATGGAGAGTAGCAGAAGTCATCAAGGATTCACACTCTGTGAATGAAGGGAACAAAAAACACAGTCACGCATGCTCTGTTCTCTCTGATGCCATCAGGAAAGAGGTCTAGGTGCCACAAGACGCACACCACCAGGTTCGGGAACAGTTGCTACCCCTCCACCATCAGACTCCTCAACAACATATTCAATCAGGGACTCATTTAAGGACTCTTACTTCACACATTATTTATTATTGAATTTTTTTTCTGTATTTGCACAGTGCATTTGCATTTCTCTCTTTTGTATATTTATCTTTCCCTTGAGTACAGTTTACATTACTAATAAGTAGAAATTCTGCCTGACTCACACAAAAAAAAGAATCTTAGGATTGTGCTCTGGCACTTGAACTTGACTTAAATCTTCATATCAACCCTTTCTTTGCTTTCTCCCAAAAATGGAATTTTGCATTGCAAAGATGAAAATTTCCTAAGGTACAGACACAAAACATTTAATGGAATATTTCCAGAGATTAGCGATTTCACCTCCAAGGTTGTTCTCGTAAGAAGTTTGAGAGGAAATCAATTTGTCACCTGTGTCAGGAGGTATAGCTTTAACATTTTGGCCAGAAGTGAGAAAATAAGAAAGGCACTAAAGAGAGAATAATATGAAGTGCTGTGGGTAAAGAGTAGGGCAGTGGTTTTCAAACTGCCCCCCTAAACTCACATTCCACCTTAAACAATCCCTATACCATAAATGCTCTGTGATTAGTAAGGGATTACTTACTAATGAGTGGAAAGAAACAGTTTAAAAACCACTGTTTTCACATACCCAATTGACTCGTTATGTGCACAGTTTCATATCTCCAAAGGAAATGGGCCAATGACAATTTTTCTCAAGCAAAATATTTCAGTAACAATTCGGTCTAGAGCAGTGGTTCTCAACCTTTTTTCCCCCACTCACATACCACCTTAAGTAATCCCTTACTAATCACAGAGTACTTATGGCATAGGGTTTTGAGGTGGGGGGGCACTTTGTAAACCAATCAATCCACTTTATCTATGCTTCTCAGAATCTTGTAGACCTCAATTAAGTCACCTCTCATCCTTCTTCATTCCAAAGAGAAAACTCCAATTCTGCTAACCTTGTTATGCTAACCTAGACTTATTTTCCAATTCAGGCAACATCCTGGTAAATCTGCTCTGCGCCCTCTTCAAACTTTTCACATCCTCCTGTAATGAGGTGATGACATCTGAACACAATACTCTAGGTGTGCTCTCACCAGAGATTTTTTGAGTTGCAACATGACCTCTTGCCTCTTGAACTCAATCTCCCTACGAATGAATTTTGCTTCTGCTCCTCTGTTCACATGGATTTCCTCTAGTTTCTTTCCGCAGCCCTGAAGTGTGCAGGCTGGTGGGTTAATTGGACAGTGTAAATTGTCTTTGCTGTGGATTGGTTGAATCTGTGAGGAATTGGTAGAAATGTAAGCAGAACAGGTTGCAGGGAAAATGAGTGGGGTAATGGGATTAATCTGTGGGCTGCCACGGTCTCAAGGGCCCTGAAATGACCTCCTACACTGTAAGAAAATATGAAATTATCTGGCCAGAATTCAAGTCACTGATGAGGGATCTTTCAATGTGATGATTCACTATTACATTTATATCAGCCACTACCTTTCAAAAGTAGACCACTTTGGGACTTCTCTAGTGACAAAAAAGAAGCTATATAAATGCTAGTTGTTTTTTTCCTTTCAATGAAGTGTCAGATATTAAGGAATGCTATACACTTGCCTGAAGCTTTCCGGATGAAGTTCAAAAGAGAGGTAGCATCTGCTGTTTGTTTTAATTAATGTTCCAGAGCCCCTGAAGGCACAGGGATGCTGGTACAGTTGGGAGACACAGTTCATCATCCTGCTGGATATGGAAAAAAAATGAAACAGTTATTTGGATTCCCAGATGAAAGATGGTTCGAAATAATTTATAAAAGAATTATAATTTATGATCCAAAACTGTCATGAGAGCTGAAATCTCTGCTCCTTAATGAGCCATTTGGCATCTTCACTACTTGAATATGCATGCTAATTCTGTGCTACTGTTGTACTTCCACATTTTCATGTCAAGTAGTTTGGAGCTCTTTGTGCTTTGGGCTACAGTTTCATTTTGATCTTTCTGAAATGTTTCATCATCGCCAAGCATTTTTTGAACCCTTACCAGGATTTCGGCTCTGTCTCCAACCTCGTTTCTTGCAACTAATTTTGGAACCACTGAGACCAAACAGGAACTTGCTGCCCTGGTCTATGCCAAACAGTGCATGCCAATCAGGCTGTGCCTGCAATGAGTTCCATCAGACTCACGTGGACCTCATGCGCTGAGCCATTACCCCACCCATATCTTCCCCTTTGCCATGTGCAGATCTCACTCAAATCAAGTCAAGTTTATTAAGTTCAACCCGATGAAAGTGTATTCTCTGGTCCTTGGTGCAATACATGCATACATAAATCGCACACACAAACACACACACACACACACACACACACACACACACACACACACACACACACACACACACACACACACAAATAGGTCAAGTATTCAAATATACAAATACGTTAAAAAAAAATTAAGTATGAGAGTCTCAGATGGTTATTGTGAGTAGTTCCTTTGGTCGTTCAATGTTCTCACTGCCCTTTGGAAGAAGCTGTTCCTAAGCCTGGTGGTGCTAGCTCTGATACTCTGTCTTGATGGTAGCAGCTGAAAAATGCTGTGCGCAGGGTGGAAGGGGTTTTCAATGATTTTGCGAGCCCTCTTCAGAAAACAATCCTGATAGATTATGTTAGTGGGAGTAGGGAGACTCCAGAGGTCCTCTCTCTGCTAAACTTATGATCCTGTGTATTGAGCTCTGATCCATTTCTCTGCAGCAACTGTACCACACTGTGATGCAGCCGGCCAGGACACTCCAGGTAGAGGTCCTGTAAAAGGTTGGCATGATGGTGGCCGGTAGTCTTGGCCGTTTCAGTCGTCTCAGGAAGTGCAGTCACTGTTGCGCCTTCCTGACATGTGAGGAGATGTTGAGTGTCCACGAAAGGTCTCTAGTTAGGTGAACTTTAAGGAACTTCGTGCTCTCCATTCTCTCCACTGCAGAGTTATTGATGAGCAGTGGAGGGTGGATGGTCATTCCTGGTCCTCCTGAAGTTCATGATCATCTCCTTCACCTTGTCCATGTTGAGATTCAGGTTGTCACTCTAGCAACCTATCACGAGATTTTCCACCTCTTCTCTATGGTGCGACATACCGTTGATGCTGATATGGGCAACTACTGTTGTGTTTTACCATTGTGTATCTTCCAAGTCCTTTTACACCAATGTTGAGAATTAACCTACCAATCCACACACCTTTTGAATCTGCGAAGAAACTGAAGAACCCAGAGGAAATTCAAGCGGTCAGAAAAAGAACACTCAAACTCCACACAGACAGCTGCTAAGGTCAGGAGAAAACTCAAGTCAATGGAGTTGCAAAGCAGTCAGTCTATATGTCCATTACTGAGCCACTCCTGTCTGCAAATCCTTCTGCGACTTGTTCTGACCAGTTTACATTGCTTCCCCTTGAACGGAGACTTCTTGACATGATCTATGTTGTATGATCTGTATAGCTTCCACACATCATTCATCTCTTTTCAAAGTGAATAGAGTCTCAAGACTTGAATAAAAGAACACATAACTACAAATCTTTGATATCGGTTTCATACAGAGTACATTTAATATACTGGCTTTTACAAAGGCTGAGCAAGAAAGTGTTTTCACAATTATTATTAATTCAGATTTCTTTTTACTGAGCATATTATTTGAGCATTTCTTGGATATGAACTGATTATCTTTAAAAGTACGCATCTGGCTCTCGTACTAATAATTTTATTGCAGTATCCACGTTGTGCTTATTTCATCCTTTTTTTATGAGCCCTAAAGACTAAAAAACTAACAGCAATAGAAATTCACCAAGACAATGGCTACTTAAAACTGGTTTTTATTTTCTTAATAAAAAATAATAAGATCAATATTTAACTTATCACTGTTAAGTTACTTAACTTAACCCCCCCTCCTAATTCTAAGTGTGTGTTGGTGTTTGAAGAGGGTTCTGTTGTTCAATCTCCAGTTATTTACTATTCACTTCTCCAAGTTTACTTGTATCAGGCAGTTTTCAGTATTGTGCCCAGAATCAGTCATTACATACAACAGGCTCTGGCTCTGGGGTCTTAACTTAACTTGTTACCAGACAAGAGGATCTCTGGTAGGTGCAGAGAGAGCTTTGTTGTTCGTTGGACACGCAAACTGATTTCCTTTTCAATCAGCCATCAAAGTGTTTTTCCGAAGAAACATGTCTTCTTACAGGTTACAGCAAAGAGTTCTTCTTTTCCCCTATTTTAGGAGAAATACAATAACCAGCCACTATAGAGATTTTGAATATAGACTGAACTCGAAACTCAATGGGGTCTTCAGCAGGCTTTTCACTCTGCAGCCTTATACTGACTGCTGGAGCTTTTATCTCTCTCTCTCTCTCTCTCTCTCTCTCTCTCTCTCCCTCTCTTTCTCCCCCTCTCTCTCTCTCTCCCCCCTCTCTCTCTCTCTCTCTCCCCCCCCCTCTCTCTCTCTCTCCCCCTCTCTCTCTCTCTCTCTCTCCCTCCCCTCTCTCTCTCTCTCTCTCCCCCCTCTCTCTCTCTCTCTCTCTCTCCCCCCCTCTCTCCCCCCCTCTCTCTCTCTCTCTCTCTCTCGTTCTGTTTCATTTTCTGTTCCAGTCTCTGTTTCTACTCTTGTCTTTGTTTCTGTTTTTGAAATGTGATGTTAGCTTGTGAAACGTGACCTGAACTACCCAATCTTATTCCCACTTTTAAACATATATTTCATTAACTTATTCTGTTACATTTTAAAGAATTTGTGATATAAATGGAAGGTAAAAATGTCCACCATTGTTTTGGTAATTCCGAAGTTAGTCACTGGCATTTAGTTTTGGGTAGGCTAAAGACATTGCCTTTGACAACAAAACTTTTGCTTCTTGAACCGATTGAGGTATTTTATGGATTTTGGGCTGCTGATCAAATCTAAAATTTTCCTAGCCCATACTGTTTCTTTCAGATATAACTTATTTTTGTCAGATTTTATATTTCCTGTCACATTTTAAGTCTTCTTCAAGCATTCAAAACCATGAAGTGCATCTTATCAATGAAAATCCGACGTCTGCATTCTCACTTGGACGACTTCCCTGCTGATCTTGCTGTAGTCAGTGACGAACATGATGAAAGGTTTCATCAGGACCTTTAACCATGGAAAAGCAGTGTCAGGAGAACTGGAATTCATCAGTGATGTCTGACTATTGTTGGACACTGACATGAGAGGCATCAGATGCTGAGTACAAATGAAAATCAGCACCAAAACACTTTTAGGGCAGTTGAACACATGCAATGTCTTAGCATCATGTTGCAGTTAAACATGCCAAATTCAATAACTAAGTTAACGTTTCTCCAACTTTCTATGTGATAGAGCAAATCTGAAATATCTTTGTGTTCAGCTTGAAGTTGTCTATTATAATCCCCAATGTTTTGTCTTGAAGCACACATTTTGAAATTTATTTTATCCAGTGTAATTTTATTGCAGTACTTATATTGCTGTGTTTATTTCATTCTTATAAAATATCTGTGATATTAATAGAAGGTTTGAAAGTCCAACTTTGTTTTAATAATTCTGAAGTTCATCACTGGCTGATGACACATTGTCTTTGATATCTACTGCAATTCTCTTCCTCAATTCCCCTCCTAGTACCAATATCTGAACCCATTTGCTTGTGATTTCAATTTTTAACGATACAGCATAATACAAGGCCATTCAGACCTGTGAAACCCATGCAGCATAATTATACCCAATTACCTGACCAACCCCTTACGTTTTGGAGGGTGGGAGAAAACTGGAGCATGCACATAAAATCCATGAAGATTATGGGAAGAACGTACAAACTCCTTACAGATAGTGCCCGATGAAAACCCTGGTCATTGTCAATGCGCTAACCTTTCAAACTCAGGAATAAAGATAAAACCTGATCTGAACCCCAGCTCAATTAATCTGAACCTGACCCTGGTTGACCATTGTCCGGAGAATCCTGTCCCAGGTACACAGTCCATAGCTGGTTTACCCAGCATGGAACACAGGGAAAATCACTTGTTAAAACATGGTTAGTAAATGTGAGTGTTGAAAGGCCATTCTCAGCCTGAATATGAGGTGGAAATGAAACACAAATTTGACTTGGGATAATTTAAGCATTTTATTTTATCACAAATAAGCTCAAATCACTTCTACCTCCATGATCTCATCTGACTCCACAATCGCCTCTGTGCATTTACTGTTGAAACCCTCAACCACCTTCTTCCTAATCAACAGCAATACTCTCCTACCTGAACTCAGCCCCTTCTTTTCCTCTTGACCACAAATATAAAATTCTGCTCTCTGCGTGCTATCTATGTGTTGCTGCTTCAAGAAAGAAGCCAACATCATGAAGGAAGTTCATAACCCAGCCACAATCTCTTCTTGCTGATACCTTCAGAAGGTACGGAAGCCTGAAGACCAGGGAAAGGGCAGTTTTTTCACCATCTATCAGGCTCTTGAAACTGCCCTTGTCACCCTTACCATACCAAAAGATCTGTTTGTACTTTTAAAACATTTTTTTTTCCTTGCTCTAACAGTAAAATCCCTGGTATCCGGAACCTTTGGGAATTGGTATATGCCAGATAAGTGTATATTCCGGTTGCTTGAGATTGCGCATGACATGATTAGTAAATTAACAATAAGGTGCGCCAATTTAAAACTTCTGTATTTTTGGCCTCTTTATTTTCCTCGATTTTGTTTTGCTGGTTGCTTGGATTCTGGATAACAGGAGTTTTACTGTATTATCTCTTTTTTTTTGGCATAAGGAGCTAACTTAATTTATACCGAAGTATATAAACCTGGGTGGTTGCATAAGTAAGAATGTTGGGGAATCTATAAATTGTATTTATGCATATGACAATAAACACTTCTCAACTCACACCAAATCCATTCACTCATTCCCCAAAACAATGATCCACATCGAAGGAAAGGCTAAATTTTCAAGATCTTGTCCTTGTTTTCATGTCTTACCTATGTAATAGCCTCCAGCCTATAGGCCTGTCCTTATTTTTCCAACTCTGATCTTGCAAATCCCATAATTAATATGTTTTGCAGGTGGCAGCTTGTTCCCAGTTGCCTTTGCTTTTCTTCCTATCCTTCCTGTTTTTAGATACTACTTAAAATCTCTTTTGCCAATCACTAATATCTCCTTATGTAGCTCAGACTCTCATTTATCTGATAATGCTCAGAGAAACACAGAAACATAGAGCACTACCAGCCCTTCAACCCTAATCTGATATTGCTACATTAACACATATGTTTTGGGTCTTGTCCATCCTTAGAAATCTATTGGAAAGACATTTTTAACATCTTTTCAACTGTATTTCAGGTGGAGATACGACCCAATCCAATAACTGCTTTTTTTGGGGTTATTGAATCAGACAAAGGGAGTTTATTTGTTCCTGCGCAACGGGTTGTGGCCTTCCCTACATTGTTGGCTAGAAGAGCCATCTTTTCAAATGGCGAGACTCTAGAACTCCAACAGTTTCAATGGTTCTCTTATAAAAGTCCTCTTTAATTTCAGGAAAAAATTGATATCATGTATTTGATTCATCGGTGAAATTTGAAGATACATGACGACCTTTTATGACTAATTTTCTTTTGATGGAAATGTTTTTAATGTGATTAGATGTGCTCACTCTTCCAGATGAGATATTGTCTTAGCTTTGTTTTTTGATTCACAGTATGAATCAAAAGCTACAAAAGGTATGTAACCCTCAGGGTAAGCTGCTCAGATGTTTTTATTCTGGTTAGTTTACTTTTTTTTTAGAGTAGGTTAGCAGGGCTTTTCTTTGTATATATATATATATATATAATATTTTTGATGTTTTTTTTTCTCTCTTCACCCAGTGCAGTGGTGGGGGGGGATTGAGTTTATACTGTTTGAAGTTTAATCTTGGTATGTATACATATGTGATATTGTATTTTCAGTTTCATTTCCTTTTCTTCATTGTACTGTATTTATTATAAAAACCATTAACAAAAAAATAAGAAACAAACACAACAGTCCTTTGGGCCTTGAATTTATGCCAACTTGTATATTCCTACCAAAAATTCTAAACCCTTCCTACTTGGTAACCTTTTATTTTCCTCTCATCCATGTGCTTGTCTAAGAATCCCTTAAATACCCCTGATGTTTAAGCCTCCACCAGTTTCTCTAGCAAGAGATTCCAGGCACTCACAATTCGCTGTGTCAACAACTCATGTGAGGCCCTTTGGGATGCATTCTTTTATTACAGGAGCTAGAAAAATGCAGGCTGTAATTGTTTTATTATTCAGCGTTTTTAATGATGTTACTCCGTCAGGCAGCACTTTATTATAGTCAGAAGGAATTCAATTTATTGTGAGTAGCTACATTTTGAAAATCAAAAGTCAGTACTCTGTCATACTAAAGAATAATTCATGCTGGCTCAAATCTTACTGGGTTGAACAGGACACACACAATTTTCCTTGACACCATGAAGAGTATTTGAATTGGATTGCGATATCCACTGACATCTCCAAGGGTAGAACAAAGAGAGCCAACAGTGCACCTTTTTTTTCCCATTATAGATATGAAAGAAAGAATTTGCATTTATATAGCCTGAAGTGTTTCACAACCAGCAGATTAGTTTTTGAAGACACACAGCAAATTGTAGATGCTGGAATATGATGCTGGAGAAAGAACTGCAGGTCAAGCAGCATCAGGGGAAGAAAAAGAATGGTCGACATTTCGAGCCGAGGCCCTTTATTGAGACTAGTTAAATGTAGGATAGAAGCCAGTGTAAAGAGATCGGGGTGGCACAAGGGGCCTATGTGAACCAGGTAGAGGTGAAACATGATGGACAGGGATTGAGAATAATGCCAGACAAATGGGAAAGAGAGGCAAGTGAAACAAAGGGGTCAAGTGGAGGAAGATGTGTTGTACAGTGCGGAGTGGCTGACAAGAAGACAAAAGTTGCCAGGGCTGAAACTGATAAGCACAGAAGGTGATATAAAGAGAGACCTGATGGAACCAAAGGGGTTGAGGGATTGGGGTGGGGGAAGGGGAGATGGGTTGTGGATAGAGAGGAGAGAGCAGAAGAATCCATTCAATTAGTCTTTGAAGTTTGTGGCCATGGTTATCTTTACTTCTTACCATGGCCTTTTTAACAGCGACAAGGTCCTGGATTAAGGAACTGCCCCTGTACAACCACACATGGTCATGTGAATTCGCATTGTCAGATATGTTAAAAAATAATTCTAAATTAAGTTGCAGAAAAAGCACAACATTTGGAATGAACTCCTTGATTCAGAATGCAATTAAACATTTTGTCTTTGGCTTGGCTTCGCGGACGAAGATTTATGGAGGGGGTAAAAGTCCACGTCAGCTGCAGGCTCGATTGTGGCTGACAAGTCCGATGCGGGACAGGCAGACACGGTTGCAGCGGCTGCAGGGGAAAATTGGTTGGTTGGGGTTGGGTGTTGCCTTTTGTATTTTGTAAAACATTTTGTAATGTTTTAATATAACACACTTAAGCAGTGGTTAGTGCAACGCTGTGACAGTGCAAGCGACCGGGGTTCGTACCTCGTGCTATCTGTAAGGAGTTTGTCTTTTCTCCCCATGTCAGTGTGGGTTTCCTCTGGGTGCTCCAGTTTCCTCCCACTCTTCAAAAAGTAATAGGGGGTGGTGGTGTAGATTAATTGAGTGTAATTGGCCTGAAAGGGCCTGTACTGTGGTCTAAATCGAACATCTAAAATCTATATTGTGTCCTCAGTACAGTTCTGCTCCAGTGCAGTACATGCTCAATTTCAACCCTGTTTCACCAGCTGACTTTTGTTCTAATCTTTCCATCAGCAGGCTTATATTGAGGTTTTTTATAATGGTTGAGGTAGCATCAGTATCAGTAATGAGTGGCCCAGGGAAACATTTTGGATACATTGATTTTGTTACATAAAAGTAAGTGAGGTAGATTTTCAATTTGCTATCCAGATGTAAAACTGACATCTTGAACCTATTGACTTTACTAGAGCGTTGATTAGTAACTTCACAGATGACATAAATTGGAGGTGGTGTTGGTAGAGCGGTGGATAGGATGATATCGGTCAATGGTTAGGAAGAGCAGAGAAATGATTGATTAAATATAATCCTGATAAGTGATGCATTGGGTGGATTAATAAGGGTAATTAATACACAATGAATGGTAGGGTTCTAGGGAGCACTGAGAAATGGAGAGACCTTTGTGTGAAAGCCCAAAGATTCTTGAAAGTGGTAGCACATCCAGATAATATGATAAAGGCATACAGGATATTTGGCCTCATTAAATAGTGTCCTCAATGTAAGGGGAGAGAGGTTTGGAATAACTTTATAAAACATTGGTTAGGTACAGCTGAATACTGTGCATGGCTCTGAGTGTAATGTGATAGGAAAGACATGATGACATTGGATAGGGTGCTGAGGCGATTCATAAAAACGTTGCCTGTTACATAGTTAGGATAATGTGATCTATTTTGCAACCATCTAAGAATACATCAATCTCACTGTAGTAACTGTAATGCCCCACTGCGGGCTGTGTGTGTGTGTGTGTGTGTGTGTGTGTGTGTGTGTGTGTGTGTGTGTGTGTGTGTGTGTGTGTGTGTGTGTGTGTGTGTGTGTGTGTGTGTGTGTGTGTGTGTGTGTGTGTGTGTGTGTGTGTGTGTGTGTGTGTGTGTGTGTGTGTGTGTGTGTGTGTGTGCGTGTGCGAACAGTTTCCTGAAAGATGGTAGAAGGCATCAGTAAGTAAACTCTCTGTTATTTGAATCTTGCATCTCTAAGTTATTTAAGAAGCATCCCAAGTAACACAGAAACACAACACCTGAGATGGTTTGTTTCACAGAAGAAGAGAGACCAACATGACTGGATTTGTTTTCCTTGAAGAGGAGGAGGTTGAGAGGAGAGCCTGATAGAGGTTATCAATGTTAGGAGGGGAAAATAGGAAACTAGAGACACGAGGGACTGCAGGCGTTGCGATCTGAAGCAAAAATCAATCTGCGGGAGAACTCATCAGGTCGACCAGTATCAGTGGGAGTAAAAGAATGGCCAATAGTTTGGGTTTTAACCCTTCATGGATAATTGGAAAGTTTCCACCATGTGTGGCATAGACTGTGAGTAATGGGTAGAAGATTAATTGGGCACTAAGGAGGATTATTTTTCATCAAGAGTGGTTAGAATCTGAAATACACTGAGTAAATAGTGGAGACAGGCATTCTTACAACAGATCTAGACGAGCACTTCAAATGCCAAGATATAAAACCTTTGGAGTAAGTGCTGATTGATTGGAATAATTTGCAGGATACTTTGATGGTCAGCATGGGCATGGCAGGTTGAAGGCCCACTTTCTGTGCTGTATGACTCAACACCTCCAAGAATCCCCATCTTCTGTCTCTAAAAGTAAACCTTTGACCCTGCACCACCTCTCGAACCTCACTTTCACTCTGGGCTTGAGGTGTTTTGGTTTCTCTCTGGTTTGGAGATGCTGAGGTAGTTGGCGGTCTCAAATGGACTACAATTCAAGATAGATGTGAAATAGGCTGAGGGGTCACATTCTTTTGCTTTGACTCAAAATCAACATTATTCGCTTTATATAGAAATATATATGCAGGAAATAGTATCATTTTGAAAGAATCAATATTGTTTTGCTTTGAACAAAGAGTTTATTCTTATCTACACATAATCTGACAAAAACTTAAAATTTGCATCGTTTTATCCAGTTAAGCACTTTTGCAGCAACAGTAAAACTGCTCTGATATTTAAGATGTGGTCAGTGTAGGGGGTGGCATGGTTGGTGTAGGGGGCGGCATGGTTAGTGTAGAGGGCGGCATGGTTAGTGTAGAGGGCAGCATGGTCAGTGTAGGGGGTGGCATGGTTAGTGTAGGGGGTGGCATGGTTAGTGCAGGGGGCGGCATGGTTAGTGTAGAGGGCGGCATGGTTAGTGTAGAGGGCAGCATGGTCAGTGTAGGGGGTGGCATGGTTAGTGTAGGGGGTGGCATGGTTAGTGTAGGGGGTGACATGGTCAGTGTAGGGGTGGCATGGTTAGTGTAGGGGTGGCATGGTCAGTGTAGGGGGTGGCATGGTTAGTGTAGGGGGTGGCATGGTTGGTGTAGGGGGTGGCATGGTCAGTGTAGGGGGTGGCATGGTTAGTGCAGGGGGCGGCATGGTTAGTGTAGAGGGCGGCATGGTTAGTGTAGAGGGCAGCATGGTCAGTGTAGGGGGTGGCATGGTTAGTGTAGGGGGTGGCATGGTTAGTGTAGGGGGTGACATGGTCAGTGTAGGGGTGGCATGGTTAGTGTAGGGGTGGCATGGTCAGTGTAGGGGGTGGCATGGTTAGTGTAGGGGGTGGCATGGTTGGTGTAGGGGGTGGCATGGTCAGTGTAGGGGGTGGCATGGTTAGTGTAGGGGGAGGCATGGTCAGTGTAGGGGGTGGCATGGTTAGTGTAGGGGGTGGCATGGTTAGTGTAGGGGGTGACATGGTCAGTGTAGGGGTGGCATGGTTAGTGTAGGGGGTGGCATGGTTAGTGTAGGGGGTGGCATGGTTAGTGTAGGGGGTGACATGGTCAGTGTAGAGGGCAGCATGGTCAGTGTAGGGGGCAGCATGTTTAGTGTAGGGGGTGGCATGGTTAGTGTAGGGGGTGGCATGGGTAGTGTAGGGGGTGGCATGGTCAGTGTAGGGGGTGGCATGGTTAGTGTAGGGGGTGGCATGGTTAGTGTAGGGGGTGACATGGTCAGTGTAGGGGTGGCATGGTTAGTGTAGGGGGTGGCATGGTCAGTGTAGGGGGTGGCATGGTTAGTGTAGGGGGTGGCATGGTTGGTGTAGGGGGTGGCATGGTCAGTGTAGGGGGTGGCATGGTTAGTGTAGGGGGTGGCATGGTCAGTGTAGGGGGTGGCATGGTTAGTGTAGGGGGCGGCATGGTTAGTGTAGGGGGTGGCATGGTCAGTGTAGGGGGCAGCATGGTTAGTGTAGGGGGTGGCATGGTTAGTGTAGAGGGCGGCATGGTTAGTGTAGGGGGCGGCATGGTTAGTGTAGGGGTGGCATGGTCAGTGTAGGGGGTGGCATGGTCAGTGTAGGAGGCGGCATGGTTAGTGTAGGGGGTGGCATGGTCAGTGTAGGGGGTGGCATGGTTAGTGTAGGGGGCGGCATGGTTAGTGTAGAGGGCGGAATGGTTAGTGTAGGGGGCGGCATGGTTAGTGTAGGGGTGGCATGGTTAGTGTAGGGGGTGGCATGGTTAGTGTAGGGGTTGGCATGGACAGTGTAGGGGGCGGCATGGTTAGTGTAGGGGGTGGCATGGTTAGTGTAGAGGGCAGCATGGTTAGTGTAGGGGGCGGCATGGTTAGTGTAGGGGGCGGCATGGTCAGTGTAGAGGGCAGCATGGTCAGTGTAGGGGGTGGCATGGTCAGTGTAGGGGGTGGCATGGTTAGTGTAGGGGGTGGCATGGTCAGTGTAGGGGGTGGCATGGTTAGTGTATGGGGTGGCATGGTTAGTGTAGAGGGCGGCATGGTTAGTGTAGGGGGCGGCATGGTTAGTGTAGGGGGCAGCATGGTTAGTGTAGGGGGTGGCATGGTTATTGTAGGGTGTGGCATGGTTAGTGTAGGGGGTGGCATGGTTAGTGTAGGGGGTGGCATGGTTAGTGTAGGGGGTGGCATGGTTAGTGCAGGGGGTGGCATGGTTAGTGCAGGGGGTGGCATGGTTAGTGTATGGGTGGCATGGTTAGTGTAGGGGGTGGCATGGTTAGTGTAGGGGGTGGCATGGTTAGTGTAGGGGGTGGCATGGTCAGTGTAGGGGGCGGCATGGTCAGTGTAGGGGGCGGCATGGTCAGTGTAGGGCTGGCATGGTCAGTGTAGGGGGTGGCATGGTCAGTGTAGGGGGCGGCATGGTTAGTGTAGGGGGTGGCATGGTTAGTGTAGAGGGCGGCATGGTTAGAGTAGGGGGCGGCATGGTTAGTGTAGGGGGCGGCATGGTTAGTGTAGGGGGTGGCATGGTTAGTGTAGGGGGTGGCATGGTTAGTGCAGGGGGTGGCATGGTTAGTGCAGGGGGTGGCATGGTTAGTGCAGGGGGTGGCATGGTTAGTGTAGGGGGTGGCATGGTTAGTGTAGGGGGTGGCATGGTTAGTGTAGGGGGTGGCATGGTTAGTGTATGGGGTGGCATGGTCAGTGTAGGGGGTGGCATGGTCAGTGTAGGGAGTGGCATGGTCAGTGTAGGGGGCGGCATGGTTAGTGTAGGGGGTGGCATGGTTAGTGTAGGGGGTGGCATGGTTAGTGTAGGGGGTGGCATGGTTAGTGTAGGGGGTGGCATGGTTAGTGTAGAGGGCAGCATGGTTAGTGTAGAGGGCGGCATGGTTAGTGCAGGGGGTGGCATGGTTAGTGTAGGGGGTGGCATGGTTAGTGTAGGGGGTGGCATGGTTAGTGTAGGGGGTGGCATGGTTAGTGCAGGGGGTGGCATGGTCAGTGCAGGGGGTGGCATGGTCAGTGTAGGGGGTGGCATGGTCAGTGTAGGGGGTGGCATGGTCAGTGTAGGGGGTGGCATGGTCAGTGTAGGGGGTGGCATGGTCAGTGTAGGGGGTGGCATGGTCAGTGTAGGGGGTGGCATGGTCAGTGTAGGGGGTGGCATGGTCAGTGTAGGGGGTGGCATGGTCAGTGTAGGGGGTGGCATGGTTAGTGTAGGGGATGGCATGGTCAGTGTAGGGGGTGGCATTGTTAGTGTAGGGGGTGGCATGGTCAGTGAAGGGGGCGGCATGGTTAGTGTAGGGGGTGGCATGGTCAGTGTAGGGGGTGGCATGGTTAGTGTAGGGGGTGGCTTGGTTAGTGTAGAGGGCGGCATGGTTAGTGTAGGGGGTGGCATGGTCAGTGTAGGGGGTGGCATGGTTAGTGTAGGGGGTGGCATGGTTAGTGTAGAAGGCGGCATGGTTAGTGTAGGGGGAGGCACGGTCAGTGTAGGGGGCGGCATGGTTAGTGTAAGGGGTGGCATGGTTAGTGTAGAGGGCGGCATGGTTAGTGTAGGGGGCGGCATTGTTAGTGTAGGGGTGGCATGGTCAGTGTAGGGGGTGGCATGGTCAGTGTAGGAGGCGGCATGGTTAGTGTAGGGGGTGGCATGGTCAGTGTAGGGGGTGGCATGGTTAGTGTTGGGGGTGGCATGGTTAGTGTAGAGGGCAGCATGGTTAGTGTAGGCGGGGTGGCATGGTTTGTGTAGAGGGCAGCATGGTTAGTGTAGGCGGGGTGGCATGGTTAGTGTAGGCGGGGTGGCATGGTTAGTGTAGAGGGCAGCATGGTTAGTGTAGAGGGCAGCATGGTTAGTGTAGGGGGTGGCATGGTTAGTGTAGGGGGTGGCATGGTTAGTGTAGGGGGTGGCATGGTTAGTGTAGGGGGTGGCATGGTTAGTGTAGAGGGCGGCATGGTTAGTGTAGGCAGGGTGGCATGGTTAGTGTAGGGGGTGGCATGGTTAGTGTAGGGGGTGGCATGGTTAGTGTAGGGGGCAGCATGGTTAGTGTAGGGGGTGGCATGGTTAGTGTAGAGGGCAGCATGGTCAGTGTAGGGGGTGGCATGGTTAGTGCAGGGGGTGGCATGGTTAGTGTAGGGGGTGGCATGGTTAGTGTAGAGGGCAGCATGGTTTGTGTAGGCGGGGTGGCATGGTTAGTGTAGAGGGCAGCATGGTTAGTGTAGGCGGGGTGGCATGGTTAGTGCAGGAGGTGGCATGGTTAGTGTAGGGGGTGGCATGGTTAGTGTAGAGGGCAGCATGGTTAGTGTAGGCGGGGTGGCATGGTTAGTGTAGAGGGCAGCATGGTTAGTTTAGGCGGGGTGGCATGGTTAGTGTAGGGGTTGGCATGGTTAGTGTAGGGGGTGGCATGGTCAGTGTAGGGGGTGGCATGGTTAGTGTAGAGGGCAGCATGGTTAGTGTATGCGGGGTGGCATGGTTAGTGTGTGGGTGGCATGGTTAGTGTAGAGGGCAGCATGGTTAGGGTAGGCGGGGTGGCATGGTTAGTGTAGGGGGTGGCATGGTTAGTGTAGAGGGCAGCATGGTTAGTGTAGGGGGTGGCATGGTTAGTGTAGAGGGCAGCATGGTTAGTGTAGGCGGGGTGGCATGGTTAGTGTTAGGGGTGGCATGGTTAGTGTAGAGGGCAGCATGGTCAGTGTAGGGGCTGGCATGGTTAGTGCAGGGGGCGGCATGGTTAATGTAGGGGTGGCATAGTTAGTGTAGGGGATGGCATGGTTAGTGTGGGGGGTGGCATGGTCAGTGTAGAGGGTGGCATGGTTAGTGTGGGGGGTTGCATGGTCAGTGTAGAGGGTGGCATGGTCATTGTAGAGGGTGGCATGGTTAGTGTGGGGGGTGGCATGGTCAGTGTAGGGGTGGTATGGTTAGTGTGGGGGGTGGCATGGTCAGTGTAGGGGGTGGCATGGTTAGTGTAGTGCAAAGCAGTGGTAGCACCAGCAATTGGGACCGGGGTTCGAATCCCACGCTGTCTGTAAGGAATTTGTATGTTCTCCCTGTGCCTGCATGGGTTTCCTCCCACCGTTCAAAAATAAACAGGGAATGTAGGACAGTTGGGTGCAATTGCATGCATAGGTTTGTGGGCTAAAAGGGCCTGCTATCATGCTGTATGCCTAAATTATATATTTTTAAAAATTAGATGGGTAAATGGAGAGGATAGCTTTTGAGGGATATGGGCTAAACACAAGCAGGAGGGCCTAATGTGGACGGGACATTTTGGTTGGCGTAGGCAAGTTTGGCTGAAGGGTCAATTTCCACACAGTCTGGCTGTATGATTCCATTTAGACAGTAGAGGGCTCCTTTGCTCTACATGAAACTAAACATTGCACTGAACAAGAGGTTGTGCTGTTTATCACTGCTCCAAATGGCCATGGGGGAAAGGGAAACATTAGCAGGAATTTATGGGGAATATATTTTGGCAAGATAACACACAAACACACACACACACACACACACACACACACACACACACACACACACAAAGACACTGCTGTAAGTTTATTGATTCTTCTATATTCTAACTTTCCTCTTTCCCAGCAATTGTTCTGCTTGCGACACAAAAGTAAGACAAGGATTTAAAAGAGTAGTTTTTGCTTTCTTTCTTTCTTTCTTTGGCTTGGCTTCGCGGACGAAGATTTATGGAGGGGGTAAAAAGTCCACGTCAGCTGCAGGCTCGTTTGTTTTTGCTTTCTATTTCTTAATGAAGTGGCATCAATTCTTTAGTGGAAATTTTCTCAATGCCTTGACAAAAATGTTTTTAATGGATCTTGAAATTTCTTTTTCAATATTTTTATTCGTTTTATCAAATAAATTTTCCTTAGGTATTTTATTCAATTAAAATGAAGTATTAACAACTCTCATCCAGCAATACATATAGTAATGAAAACTATGTTACATCAAAAAAGAAAGATAAGAAGAAAAACACTGCACTAAATATCTAATTCAATCTCCACCCTTCGGAGACGACTGAGTAACATAAACAGTTCACTACTAATAATAAAAAAGGGAAGGTAAACATTTAAATTAAAAACTAGTTAACCTTGCAGATTATGAACGTAATTAAGAAAATAAGAAACAAAGTTAAGATTCATTTCATATGTGGAACATCTAATTTCTTAATCCTCCAACAATCATTTTTCTCCAACTTATTGCTGTTGAGTCTCTCTCAAACTGATATAGATTTGAAAATAATTAGTAAATGATGTGGGATATTTTTAGTGGTTTTATTAGTTCATTTTCAGTGGAAGGTTCTGTTTCATTTCAACTGCTTTGTGTCCTCTCCGCACACCCACACTGACTCCTACTGTTCTACATCTGCAGAATTTCTGAAACTCATACAAATCTGTTTCTGAGATTTGCAAGATTAACACAAATGCATCTGAAATGGTTAGCAGATTAGGATGATCCCGAATATATGGGTACAAGGAGGCATACACAGTGGTACAGCCGTGCCAGACACCAAGATTCAAACCTGAGCTTGTTTTCCTCCCAACATCCAAACACCAGGGTTGTGCATTGAAAATTGTCGCGAGAATGTCCATGAGTGGTAGAATCTAAGGAGAGTTGATGGGAATGTGAAATATAAAGTGTTCACAATCACTACTCTGGAGACAAAGTCTTGGAGAACAGATTCAGCTTTATTTCGAGTCTGCAGAGTCGGGTGTCCTTGCTTTGCAGACACACCAGAGGTTCAGAATCATCACTCCTTTCTACAGTCCCGCGCTCAACATCACCCCATCTTGATTGACCTTCTTCCAATCAGAATCCCAATGCATTACAATATTCTCCTTTTCGCTTCCATCAATACAGGTATCACTCAGTTCCTCCCTCTTCATACATCACGTGTTATGTTAATTAGTTCATTCCCTCCTTAGGGGCGTCTAAGTTAATATTCATGTCTCTATTAAGCAAGCGCAGTACTAGCTATAGACTACCATAGGTCACTGTACTAGGCTGAACCAGATCCTTGCATCCTTGGGACTCCTGATAAGAAGAGGCCTACTAGCAAGTATTGTCTGTTTTCAAGCTCTCATCTACATTATTTGCATTCCATCCTTTTTCACAGATTGGTGCGAGTTTAATCATCTTCAACCATATTTCACAGGAATGTGGGGAGAATGTGGCGATCCTCGGAAAGCTCCACTTAGCATCCATTTACTGACATCTTTCAACGGAAGGAGTGTATGATCTTCCAGCAGCAGTTTAATATTAAGGTCAATTTCCACCGCAGGTACTTATTGATTCGAACACACCTTTAAAAAGTACGGAGATGAAGCAATGGAGAACCCTACAACCAGACTATCAAATTGTCCAAACCAATTAAATATGACACGGATATGTTTCAGGGATGTAAATCTGCCCATCATGTGATGGAAATAGAAATCATTCTCAGTTGCTCTCACCAAATGATATGCGACTAAAATTTGGTTCCATCAACTTCAGTGGAAGGGAGGTTTGGAAGCAGAGATGCACCTTGTGAATTAATAACTTGCCATTGAGGAAAGTTCAAGAAGAAACACACCCCCAGAACTCTGCCAACCAACCCACTAATCCAAATGGGAGCAGGAAAGGAATTGTAACCCAAATATGTATCGAGAGAAAACAACTTGTCTTCTCTTGTGCTGCATCTTGGTACAATTTGTGTAAATATTCTGTTTTCTAATTTGCTCAGATTATATTATTGTCTTTGCTATTTTCAAACAATTGAAACTTTTTCTTGTTTGTTTAGAAAGAGAGCTTTGGTTTAAAATGAACCTTATTTCATCTCCTTTTCAGCTGCATCTGTCCCCAGGGTGAGGACATCCAAAATGCCCTCTTTCTCTAACCAACATGGATTCCACTCCCATTGTCAGTGATAAAGTCTATATCCTTTATCTCTTCCACTTCTTGACCTCTGCCCTTACTGCATCTCCCTCCCTCAGGCAGGGACAGAGTCTGATACATAAATGCACCAGAGAAATTTGGCAGGTCACGTAACATTTGTAAAGGGTGACTAATGTTTCGGGCCTCAGCCCTTCGTCAGGAATATGAAAGAAACAGGCAGGTGTCTGAACAAAAAGGTGAGGGGATGGGGGAAGGGGGAGGAGTAGGAGAGGAAAGGAAGGGGAAGAGGGAGGGAGGAAGGAGGAAGGGGAAGGAAAGGAGCACAGGCTAACAGATAAGAGGTAATAGGCGATACAAGCAGGAGAGGGTTAAAAAAGGGTAGCTCTCTAATAGGTAAAGGAAGGGAAGGGGTGGTGAGCTGGAGGAAAGGAGATAGAGGAACAGGTAAAGAGAGAGAGAGACAGAGGGGAAGAGTTAGCAGAAATTGGAGAAGTTCCTCCATCTTTTCCTTGTTTGCTTAAGATTCCAGCATCTGAAGCTTTTGTGTCTTTCATTTATTTATTTTCTCCTTTTTTTTCTGTTTTTAAATGAACTGATAGAATCCATTCATAGTTCTGCCATCCTGCCTTACTTGTGGGAATAAGGTACAAGGGTGTCACCAGATAGTTAATTCCTATGTCACAGAGAGTGTGTGGAACAGGTTTGATAACTGGTCATTGGAAATAACCCCTCTGAGTCCATTCAGGCCTAATAAATTGGCAGTATTGGCTCCTGCAGACATCTAATACTGCTTTATTTCAAAGTCTGCTTGGGATCAAATTGCAAAATTAATCTTTTTGCAAAGATTACTTGCAAAAGGGTGAAGCTTGATTGCAGTTAAATTTCCAACAGTGGAGACGTGGCATAGTTAGCCTAGCGAATCGACTCAGGTTCGAATCCAGTGCCATGAGCAAGGAGTTTGTATGTTCTCCTCATCTCTGTGTGGGATTCCTCCAAGTGCTCTGGTTTCCTCCTACCCTCGAAAGACGTAGGTTAGTTGGCCACACGGGTGTATTTGGGCAATGTGGGCTCGTGGGCCAGAAGGACTTGTTACCGTGCAGAATCATTAAATGTTAAAAACAAAGGTTAAGATGCTTCCAATTCTTTCAATTCATCTAATCCAGGTTTCATTAAAAATGTAAGCAGAATATAATTGAAAACCTTAACCTGTTCATAGCCATGAGATAGTCCCATGAAGACAGAAGGTGCAGAAATTTGTTTTGAATGGCAAACCAGATATGAGATGACACAGCACCAGATTCACAGGCAGTTTCTTTCCTGCTGTTATCAGACTCCTGACTGAAATGTAAATTAATGTTGTCTTTGTTTTGAGTGAGCTGATGAACACGCCAGAAATTTGAAGGAGTCAGAGGGTAGTCACTATTAATAAGGTGAAGATGGATGGGAAGGTGAAGGGGCTGTAGGTGAATAAGTCACTTGGACTGGATGGACCACAGCCCTAGGCCTGAAAGAGGTAGCTGAAGAGACTGTAGGGCCTTCACGGTTAGTGCAATGCTTTTGCAGCATTAGCACCAAGGTTTGAATCCGCTGCTCTCTGTGAGGAGTTTGTACGCTCTCCCCGTGTCTGCATGGGTTTTCTCTGAGTACTCCTTGCTTCCTCCCACCATTCAACATGTGTGGGGTTGCAGGTTAATTGGGTGTAATTGGGTGCCACGGGATCATGGGCCGAAAGGGCCTGTTACCATGCTGTAGGTCTAAAACAAAAACAAAGAAAATAGTCATGGTCTTTCCAGAGTCACTGGATTCAGGAAGGGTTCCAGAGGACTGGAAAATTGAAAATGTCTCTCCACTCTTTTAGAAGGGAGAGAGACAAAAAACAGGAAATTATAGGCTGGTTAGCCTAACTTCAATGGTAGGCAACATGCTAGTGTCCATTATTACTGATGAGATTTCAGTGTACTTGAAAGCATGAACAGCATGGTTTCCTTCAAATAAGATCTTGATGGATGAATCTGTTGGAATTGTAAGTAACAAGCAGGATAAATGAAGTAGAGGCTCACATTGACTCTCAGATAGTTGCCGGAAAAAAGTTACAAAGGAAAGAGAGTAGGTAGGAAGATGAGGGGAGTTAATAATCAACAACCCTTCCAACATAGAGCTTCACAGCTAGGAAAATATTATGAACATTCCTTTGGCCACACACTTTCTCATTCATCAACTTGAATGATGAAATGATGCCAGAATTATGATCTATTTTGGAACTGGGAAATACAGCAATGGAGTTCCATGTTCATTTTGCGGAACGGGAGTTGAAGATGACAGATTGCTACATCAGTCACCTGACTCTCAGGTGAGTGAGTACTCTACTCTTTTGATGTTATACCACCATCAGAAAATGTGGCACAGGCATTCAAAAGAATCAAATAATTTATTTCCACATACACTGAGATGAATGCTATCCAGGCAAATCATCTCATAGTTAAGTACAAAATAAAAGTGTAGAGAGAGGAAAAGCTCCGTTAAAAATGTGTAATGGCAGCATTATTTTGCATTCATTAAGTCTGTGTTCTCGCACCAACCCTCTTTTCAATCTTCTTCAGCATGATGCTGAACCAAGCCATGAAAGACCCCAACAATGAAGACGCTGTTTACATCCGGTACCGCACGGATGGCAGTCTCTTCAATCTGAGGCGCCTGCAAGCTCACACCAAGACACAAGAGAAACTTGTCCGTGAACTACTCTTTGCAGACGATGCCGCTTTAGTTGCCCATTCAGAGCCAGCTCTTTAGCGCTTGACGTCCTGCTTTGCGGAAACTGCCAAAATGTTTGGCCTGGAAGTCAGCCTGAAGAAAACTGAGGTCCTCCATCAGCCAGCTCCCCACCATGATTACCAGCCCCCCCACATCTCCATCGGGCACACAAAACTCAAAACGGTCAACCAGTTTACCTATCTCGGCTGCACCATTTCATCAGATGCAAGGATCGACAATGAGATAGACAACAGACTCGCCAAGGCAAATAGCGCCTTTGGAAGACTACACAAAAGAGTCTGGAAAAACAACCAACTGAAAAACCTCACAAAGATAAGCGTATACAGAGCCGTTGTCATACCCACACTCCTGTTCGGCTCCGAATCATGGGTCCTCTACCGGCACCACCTATGGCTCCTAGAACGTTTCCACCAGCGTTGTCTCCGCTCCATCCTCAACATCCATTGGAGCGCTTACATCCCTAACGTCGAAGTACTCGAGATGGCAGAGGTCGACAGCATCGAGTCCACGCTGCTGAAGATCCAGCTGCGCTGGATGGGTCACGTCTCCAGAATGGAGGACCATCGCCTTCCCAAGATCGTGTTATATGGCGAGCTCTCCACTGGCCACCGTGACAGAGGTGCACCAAAGAAAAGGTACAAGGACTGCCTAAAGAAATCTCTTGGTGCCTGCCACATTGACCACCGCCAGTGGGCTGATAACGCCTCAAACCGTGCATCTTGGCGCCTCACAGTTTGGCGGGCAGCAACCTCCTTTGAAGAAGACCGCAGAGCCCACCTCACTGACAAAAGGCAAAGGAGGAAAAACCCAACACCCAACCCCAACCAACCAATTTTCCCCTGCAACCGCTGCAATCGTGTCTGCCTGTCCCGCATCGGACTTGTCAGCCACAAACGAGCCTGCAGCTGATGTGGACTTTTTACCCCCTCCATAAATCTTCGTCCGCGAAGCCAAGCCAAAGAATAAGTCTGATAACAGCATGGAAGAAAGTGCCTTTGAATCTGGTGGTACGTGTTATATTTTTAAAAAGTTTAGATCAGTGGTTCTCACCCTTTTTCTTTCCACTCACATACCACTTTAAGTAATCCCTATGCCAAAGGTGCTCTGTGATTCATAAGGGATTGCTTAAGGTGGTGTGTGGGTAGAAAGAAAATGTTGGAAAACCACTGTTTTAATCGTACCTCATTGACTCATTATGTGCACTGTTTCATAACTCCAAAGGAAATGGGCCACTGACAATTTTCTGTAACAAAATATTTCTGTAATAATTGGGTCTAGAGCAGTGATTCTCAACTTTCCCTTCCCACTCACATACCACCTTAAGCAATCCCTTACCAATCACAGAGCACCTCTGGCATAGGGATTACTTAAAGTGTTTATGTGAATTGAAAGAAAAAGGTTGAGAACCACTGATTTAACCATTCAGCACGGTAACAGGCCCTTTCAGCCAAAGAACCCATGCAACCCCCGGTGTGTTTTGAACAGTGGGAGAAAACTGGAGCACCTGGATGAAACCCCACAGACACGGGGAGAAGGTATAAGCTCCTTACAGATAGCGCCAGATTCGAACTCCAGTCACTGGCACTGTAGTAACATTGTACTAACTGTTTCAAACTCATGTATCAGAGTGGTGAACTTGGTGACCCCAGGTTAATTCCAGGCCTACTTCATCTGGATGGCGACACAAATTCAGTGCGTTTGTTTATCTGTGTGGACTGAAAGAGTTGCTTTCAGTCGATGAAGATAAGTGCAAGGATTTTTGTTGAACTGTTCACATGATTTGGACTTCTTAGCATCAGGTCTGGATTCACACGCAGGAAACATACAAACACTCCAGACCCTGTGTGAACTCCAGCTGTGAAATTATTGAAAAGAAGAGGGTAGCAGGAGGAGGAGTAGGTTACTAAGTCCCATAGCCTGTCCCACTAGTCATTATGATCATAGCTTATCAATGGTGGCTCAACTTGTCTCTGTGCCAGTTTCCCATAATCCTTAATTCCTCGACCTTTCGTATCCCAGACTTTCAATGTATGGATGAAGGTGTGAAGTGGAGCCACTCTTTCCATGTCTGAGTTCTGCAGACTGAAGCACAGAATATAACATATTATCTAATTTAGAATTTAGACATACATCATGGTAACAGGCCCTTCTGGCCCATGAGATCTTGCTGCCCAATTACATACAAATGAACCTTTAACCTCCGTTACATTTTGAACAGCGGGAGGAAACTGGAACACCCAGGGAAAACCCACACAGACACAGGAAGAACATACAAACTCCATGCAGACAGCCTGGATTTGTACCCCGGTCCTGATTGCTGGTACTGTAACAGCATTGGGCTAACCGCTGCACTCATTGTGTCGCTAACATTGAAGAGCAGTTGTACTTGAGCTGAGGTTTAGGAATTCTATGCTTGGTTTGGTAGAGCAGACTTGAAACATGCTTGAAATAAATCATGTACGTGAAAATTACTGAGATTAAAACCTTCTAATATTTATCACGCTGCAGAGACAAATCTATTCTTATTCACATGTTTCTTATACACAATATAGGTACAGATATATGTTGTGTTTGGAGGAAATGTGGCCTCACTCCTTGCTTGGAATGAGTGTATTGTGGGTGCTTACATGTCCTCCCTGACTGAAACTTATTCAGAAGTAACATCAAAGTTGGATTCCGGCCACCCATTAGTGCACACCTTGCCTTTGACTCATTTAAATTATCTAGGGCCATTATTGACTAGGTGTCCAGATCAGAATTGAATAAAATATCGATGCACAGGACATTTCTTTCTCTCTGCCTTGTGGTCCAAGCCCTGGACATCGCTCCACACCACGCCACTACAGTGGACATCACTGGAAGTGCCACAAGTAAGGTGTGCACTACACTGCTGAGCTGGAGTATTGCAATAGATCAATACTTGCACAGATCTGCACTCCCATTGGTTCAGGGAACCAGGCTGCGGGCTTCTGGAGACTGGCTGGCTTAGAATTCGGAACTCGGGATTCAAGTGGGTGTGGAGGACAAAAAAAAGCTTCCTGATCATATCGGACGTTTGGATCCGGAGCCCAGGTTACTGATGGGTTGAATTGGAAGCTCTGTGTCTGTAGAGGCTGCGGTAGAATTGAAGGCAAATCCATGGACACTCAGTGTCTTTTGAAAGGACTCTCTTTTGCTTCTTTTTCTCCTTTTGTTAGGGGTGCTGGGCAAAGCTCATTTCTTTGACTTATGGCAGACAAAGGTTGAAGTGTATCATGTATATTACATTTTTTAATGTATTATTAGGTGAGATTACAATTCATCTTAGACCCTTTATGACAATGGTGTCATCCACAAAGTCCCTTTATACTTGTGTCCCACTAAATTGGCTTTTCAGTGTACCGTGATAGGAATGGCATCTTTGCTGTTCACACTTGACCAGTCCTAACTGGGACAGTGAATGCGTTCACACTTGCAAGGAGCCATCCCTGGGGTTCGGACCGTTCTACCTTCTACCGGTGATGTCATGAAGTATCGAGCGATGGTGGATCTGCCCTAAATCCTGATCAATGTATTATGATCTTGTATTTGAACAAAATCAATCATGCCTAATGATAACATAATTACACTTTATGTAATGAGCCCTTCTGCCCCTGTTGTTGTTATGCCGACTTATAAAAACCTTTATAAGAGACCGAGGGAAAGTGCTGGCAAATATGATTTCCCAGAATGCCATGTAGCAGAGAAACCCCTCTATGAGTTCTCGTGCATGCAGCTGTACACACAGCCTTTTCTCTGGTGGGGTGGCAGATCCACCATTGCTTTTTCCGCAATAGCCCTACCAACTTTTTCAAGCTGTTAAAAATTGTCCTCTTTTACTATTTATTGCTATTTATTTTCTCTCTCTCTCTCTCTCTCTCTCTCTCTCTCTCTCTCTCTCCCATTATGGCAAAGTTTATATCTTCATTTTAATCTTTTCTTCCTTCATGTTCCTGCACACATGGAAAATTTTAGGTCATTTCTATCCCCGAATGCAATTGCCTGTTCTACACTTGCCTGATTGCAACACTGGTGTCTGCAGATGCCAGGGATTATACTAGGGATCAAGGCCGTCTATTCCTGGTGTGGAATGAGATCATCTCATGCTGACGTTGAGAATATTTTCTTTTTACACTGTACCCTTTTTAAGCCAATTGGCCATTAATTCCTAGGACCACTTGCAAGGGTGAAAGTGGCTAAAGATGGGTTGGAGCTGCATCTGGCCATGAAGTCACGGGTGTACAGGCAGTATAGCAGGGGACTATGTACACAGACTTGCAAGGCACTGGTACCCTGCAAAGCTGTGTACACCCCTACTCCCATACTCATTGACGAGGTGCTGTCACCCATCCTGCAGAACGCAACGATCCAGAGTGGTGCTGAGTCCAAGGTCTTGGGGTTTAGGGATAAGTTTATCTGACCCTAAGGTGCTGAAGGAGGAACCCTAGCCAATAAATAGTTGTCTGACACATCAATAGTCCTTGACATGCAATTATTCCAGGGTTGAGTGGAAGGTCAGGGAGAATGTCTGCCGTGGACCAGTGTTGCCAGAGGGTGAACTGAAGGGGTCGATACTCACTGGGAGGCTGGAGTTAAAATGAGCTGTGACTATCGTCTTGAAGCACTTCATGATGGTGGATGTCAGAACCATTAGGCGCTAGTCACTAAGGCCTGTTGTGTTTTCCTTCAGCACTGGGATAAAGGCAGCTTTCTTTAAGCCAATGCCTGTTGCACTGAGAGGTTGAAGGTGTCTGTGAATACCCCTGCCACCCGGTCTTTGCAGGCTCTGGCCAATCCCCTTTTATTGGATTTCCCTCTCAGAAAGGACGATCTGACATCTTCAGGGGTGGATATGCCTGTACCTGAGGATGAAGTGGTGAATGCCACATGGATTAATGGTAAAAGGCAAAATGTTGAAAGGGAACATTAGGGGGAACTTTACTCAGAGACAAGTGAGAGTGTGGAATGAGCTTCCAGCTGAAGTGGGGAATGCAGGTTCAAATTTTTTAATTAATATTTTTTCAGTTGGACATACGGCACTGTAATAGGGCAAATCGGCTCTACGAGTCCATGCTGCCCAAATTATACCCCATTAATCTACACCCTGGTACATTTTTGGAGGGTGGGAGGAAAGTGGAGCCCCTGGAGAAGATCCACACAGACACAGGGAGAACGTAAAAAACTCCTTACATACTGTGCAGGACTTGAACCCAGGTCTAGTCCCGATCGCTGGCGCTATAAAAGGCATTGCGCTCACTGCTATGCCAACCATTCAATTTTGACATTTATGAAAAATTTAGATAGGTCCATGGATGGGAGGAGTATGGAGGGCTAAGGTCCAGATGCAGGTCATTGGGATTGGGCAGAATAATAGTTCATCACAGTCAAGTTGGGCTGAAGGGCCTGTTTCTTAACAGTAATGGTCTACCATTTTAGTTCATGGTGCGCTAGCTTCACGCTCTCCTGTGGTGAGATGTCAGTACAGCTGATGTGAATTCTCCCCACAGGTCGTTGGGATGGTACTAGACAGATAGGTGTTCCAGGTCCGGGTCCGGAGTGCAGGAGCGCCCAAGGACCGATGCATCCAAGCACTGAATGGCATGAGGAGGAAGAAGCCATATTGGCATCGACTAGGGTGGCCAAACTTGCTTAACAATAAACCTTAGGTGTTTGGGAGCACAAGGCATAAGAAAATATTGTGTACACATTTTTACTCTTACATGCATACTTAGTTACAAATTTTTAAAAGAAATATAAAGAAATAGATGTACATAATAATACTTATATGTAGTTTTTAAACTGCTAATTTGCATTAGTTTCAATAATCAAAAAGTACATACCAAATATTTTCAAAATCCTGACTGATTTTCTGTGGAAATCTCTGCCCAATGAAGCAGTAGATCAGCCTCATTGCATATATTTAAGATACAGTAAGATAGAGTTTTGCATCGTAGCGGAATTAAGAATTATGAGGGAAAGGCAGAGCTGGGTCCATGGCCAGATCAGCTGTGATCTCAATGAATGTAGGAACAGGCTCGACTGGCTGGATGAACGACTTCTGCTCCTGTTTCTGATGTGTTCTCTTTGGGAATGCCGCTCACCCCTTCACATAAGTCCTCAGAATGTGTTATTTCATTAGATGCTGAGAAGGCCTTCGATAGAGTAGAATGGCCTTATTTATTTACAGTTCTTGAAAAATTTAATTTTAGTCCAATATTTATATCTTGGATTAAACTTCTTTATAATTCCCCAGTTGCCTCGGTTTTTACTAATACCCAAAGATCGCCATATTTTCGATTATTTCGGGGCACCAGGCAAGGGTGCCCCCTTAGCCCTTTATTATTTAACTTAGCTTTAGAACCTTTGGCAATTGCTATCAGAGAAGCACCCAATATTACTGGTATTATTCGTTGCAGGGATATTCATAAAGTATCACTATATGCAGATGATTTATTGCTATATATTTCCAATCCTGAAAATTCTATTCCTGCAGTTTTATCTTTATTAGCCCAATTTAGTAATTTTTCGGGATATAAACTGAACTTAAATAAAAGTGAATTATTCCCTTTTAATGGGTGGGTTCCTATTTATGATAGTTTGCCTTTTAAAATAGCTAGAGACTATTTTATATATTTAGGGATTAAGATTACTAAAAAACAGAAAGATTTGTTTAGGACTAATTTTTTCCCTCTATTGGACCTGATCGGTAGTTTACTTACCAATTGGTCACCATTATCCCTATCTATGATAGGCCGAATTAATGCTATTAAGATGATGATCTTACCTAAATTTTTATATATATTCCAAGCTATACCTATTTTTGTTCCTAAATCTTTTTTTGATAAAGTCGATTCTAAATTGTCTTCATATATCTGGCAAAACAAGAATCCTAGATTGGGAAAAAAATATTTACAGAAATCTAAACTAGAGGGAGGATTGGCATTACCCAACTTTAGAATTTATTATTGGGCAATTAATATTAGTTACTTAAGGTATTGGTTGAATTATTCAGAATTATCTCTAAATCCCCATTGGGTAAATTTAGAAATTAAACTGGTATAAAATTTCTCAATTAGCTCTATTTTGGGAGCTGCTCTCCCTTTTACTCTTACTAAACTATATAAACTAATTGATAATCCAATGGTTAGACATACACTACGTTTATGGTTTCAATTCCGGAGATTTTTTGGCCTAAGTCATTTTATCTTGGAAACCCCTATGGACTAAATTTCTTTTTTCATCCCTCTCTAATTGATCAAGCTTATTTACTCTGGAAAGTTAAAGGTATAACATGCTTTTCGGATTTATTCTTGTTTAACTCTTTCATGTCATTTGAACAATTATCCATGAAATATGATTTACCTCGATCTCATTTCTTTCGATATTTGCAGATTAGGAGTTTCTTAGTTTCGACTTTACCCTCTTTTCCCAATCGGGAGACTACGACTGTTTTAGAGGATATACTATATTCAAAATTCCCTCCAAAAGGTGTGATATCTAAATTATATAATATAATTACAAAAAAAAATTCTGGGACTTTTGGAAAGTTTAAAAATGATTGGGAAAGAGAACTCAACCTTCATATTTCCAATGAAAATTGGAACAAAATTCTGCGACTGGTAAACTCCTCTTCTCTATGTGCAAAACATTCACTGATACAGTTTAAAGTTGTTCATAGAGCTCATATGTCTAAAGATAAATTCCATCGTTTTTATTTTCATATCGATCCTATATGTGATAAATGTCAATTGGAAATAGCTTCCCTTACACATATGTTTTGGTCCTGTCCCTCTTTACAGAATTATTGGAAGGAAATTTTTTCCATTATATCTACTGTTTTGAATATTGATTTACAACCACATTCCATTACTGCAATTTTTGGATTACCTATGATAGATTTGACTTATTTATCTCTTCCTGCGGATCGTATGATTGCTTTTCTTACACTAATGGCTAGAAGATCTATACTATTGAATTGGAAAGAGGTTAATCCTCCCACTGTTTTCCAATGGTTTACCCAAACTATACTATGTTTAAATTTAGAGAAAATTAGAAACTCTGTCTATGAATCCCCTTCTAAGTTTGAGTTAACCTGGCGACCATTTATTCAATATTTTCATTTGTGGTGAGTTGATCTGACTCTGTTCTCTTTTTATGATTATGTATGATAATTGGGCTGTTAGATGAGATCGGAGTGATCGGTGTGATTTAGCTATATCGGTAGGTTTTTTTTTAAAGTTTTTAATTCAGATTTGTTTTTTCTTCCTTTTTGGGTTTTTTTTCTCTTTTTTTATATATTTTTATTAATTATATCATTTTTTTTAGAGATAGTTCATACTCTAAACTGATCTAAAAAATTTTTTTTATGATATATTTTTATTCTGCAATATTATTGTTTAATATCTCTGTATTAATTCGTTATTTACTATGTATTTTTCATATCTCTTTGAACTGTATGTGTTTATAAATTATGATAATAATAAAAAGATTGGAAAAGAAAAAAAAGGGAATGCCGCTGCTCTTGGTCTCTGCGGACATCTGTACCATTGCAGTGTCTACAGCCGAGCGCATGATGTGGCAAGCGACCTGATACAAAGTTGCCTTCTGTGGCAGGGTGAGGCCAGGGGCCCACAGCTCTGCCCCTCCTCGTTCCACCTTCTGCTCTCTCTCTTCCCAGTTGCTGGTTGGATGGGAGGGAGCGGCTGCTGGAAGTGGAGGCCGGGATATGGAGCGGTTTAACCTCTGTGTTGCCTGGTGCTGACTCTCCATCTGGTGGGGAAAAGCCTTGCTTACACCCACTGACAGGACCTTTATTGCAGCTGCCACTTCCAGGTCTGTCCTCAAGGTCCTCAGTGGGGACCCCTTCCGGCCTCTTCTCTCCATCTCTGTCATCTTGCCTCCCCCTTGATAGAGTGCCTGACTTGGACAGATATCTCACCTCTGAGACAGGCCATGCCTCACTGGAGTTTTCCTCTCTCTCTTTTTGACCTCTGCAGCTGCTCCCTGCAGAGGGCCCTCTGCTTTTCCTGACCCTCCTACTGCATGCCCCATGTTGGCAGCGCTCTGCTGTGGGTGACCCAGCCCAAGTAGGGAGAACTCAACCCTGGCATGCGCTGCTCACACCACTCCTCTGCAGGGGGTTTTCCTCCAGTTCCCTCTTTTCCTTCTCCCTGTCATACAGCCCAGGCTGTGACCATCCCAGGATCCCTTGGTCTTGCTGCAGGGACTGCACTGGGGCAGCTTTGGAGCATCTCCTCCAGCCAACATATTTCTGTGAGCCACACATTGCATGTCAAAGAGCCATGGTTTGTCCACCCCTGGGATACACGATAGTTGTGTAAGAATGGATTTACAGCTATTCAGAGGTTATCTAGAAGAAGGAACAACACAGCATTTCCAGAGAAGTGCAATAAATGTGTTCTGGAGGTCAATTCCATCAGTGTAACCTCACTGATTAATATCGGCATCTTGCAATGTTAATTACTTGTGCTTGCATCACCACCACCTGGGTGGCAATTCATTAATAACAACATTTCAAAAATATATAGATTTAAGATCACACATGGTGTCAATGTAGACCCACCAGAGGGATTTCGAGGAGTGAGCTCATCTATCTTTGCGATCCTACCCGTTTCTTACAATGCACACCACAACTGAACTGGGACTAAATGAAAAGCTCTATAAATGTGATTCCTGGTTTTAAATGGATGAGGATTATTAATTGTTGTCACATATGCAGGGATTCAGTGAAAAGCTTTTGTTTGTAAGCCCCACAAAGGCGAGCAAAGAGTCACCACTCTCCGCTGCCATCCTATGGGGAAAAGAAAGAGTGGGTGGTTGAGGACCCCGCTCACTGTAAACGCTGCCGCCATAACCATCACTACTTGTTTCCGTCGTTCCTGGATTTGTTCTTTGGATACTGAGACTTGGTTATAAAACTGCCTTTTCTCCATTGCATCTCCTTTCCTTCGTCCCGATTCCTGGAATCCTGTAAATTGCTGGAACTGAACCACTTGTTGACGTTCTTCATATAGTATTGTATTCCCCTCTTGACTGTGATTTTCAATTGTATAAACTACATATTAGCACCAAATGAAGCTCATGTTAATTTGATCAGTTACGGGAGTTATTTTGCCCTGTTACATTTACAAGGTTGACCAGGTGGAAAACACTTCAAAATTTGAATACTAGACCAGTTATAATTTTCCTTTGAGTCATTGAATCAAAGTCAGAAGAAGGTAAAAACATTTCTTTTTAATGTGAGCAGATTTTCTGTCATGTTTCTACTGATGGCTTGCATCTGAAATGGAGGATGAACCAATATCCTTGTGGAAATGTTTGCTCATGCTGCACTTAGGTGTTTAAACTAGTGATGCAGAGGATGGGAAGAAGAGGGCCAGTGCAGATAGTGAAGTGGATGTGGAAAATATGTTAAGCCTGCAAACAAAGACAGGAATGGAAAAGTTGTGCATGGTAGGAATAATCTCCTAAATTGTGTCTATTTCATTTGAAGGAGTATTGTCAGAAAGGCGGATATACTCAGAGCATTGTTACGAGTCCAGAGGACCCCAAAGCCCAGCAGCAATAGAAATTCACCAAGACAAATGGTTACTTAAACAAAAGTCATTTTAAATTATTTTTAAACATAAAAACTGGATCAAACTTTAACATGTTACTGTTAACTTAACCTAACAACCCCCTTCTAATTCTAAGCGCATGTGTATGTGATGTGTATATGTTCAGGAAAGTCCTTTGAAGTCCAATCTCACTTCATACTCCTCCAAGTTCACCGGTATCAGGCAATTCTTATACTGTGCACAGAATTCAACACTGATGGTGTTTCACCAGTATTTGGTGCTTAAAGGTGAATGGTTACCACTCAGGAAGGTTCTTGTTGGTTTCAGAGAGAGATTTGTTGCTCGTTGGACACACACAAACTGATTTCCCATGATCAATACTTCAGTGTCTTGCCGAGGAAATTTGCACCATCGTGGGCTTTCCAAATGATAACCTTTTCTTCCAAGTCACCACAGAGTTTCTCTTGTTTCCCTTATTTCAAGAGAAATACTCTAGCCAGCCATTTCCTCTTGTAAGGACCACAAGGGTTTTTCAAGAGGCTGAACTCAGAACTCACAACCTGTCTTCAAAATGGAATCTTCCATAAGCTGCCAGCTTGTCATGTTGCAGTCTCCAAAAGCCACTGCAGAACTCTCTCTCTCTCTCACTCTCTCCAAAAGAGAAATCTTGTTTTTTTTCCCTTTTTGCTTGGAAAACTAGAACTCCTTAGAGAACTCCAAACCCAATCTTTGAAAGATCTTATCAGCACTTGAGCCCAGACTCCTCCATTTGCATTTGCTTTTGAAAATTCCTTTCAAAGCAGTCCTGTTGTCTTTTGCCAAGCCTCTGGAGCCTGCATGACTGACTTCAGACAAGCTCTTGCATTTTTAATGAGATGTGAAGTGTTAATCTGTTTGTTACTAACCTCCCCACAATCTATCTCTTTTAAAAACGTATTTATATATAAAATAGAATATAACCCGTCACAGCATGGGTTAGCAATTGGGATTGTGGCATAATGGCCATTAGTGAGATTTGATTGCAGGAATGGTAGGACTGGCAGCTCAATGTTTTTGGGTACCATTGATTTAAAAATCATAGGGAGGAAGGGATGAAATGGGGAGTGGTGGCATCGTTAATTAGGGGAAATGTCACAACAGCATTCAGACAGCATAGACTGGGGCCTCATCTACTCAGACTAGTGGAATTGAGGAATGAAAAAGGGATGAATAAGAAATGGGATTATATTATAGATGACCCTTTAAACAGAGGGAATTGGAGGTGAAAATTTGTAGAGAAATAATGCATATTTGCAAGAAACATAAAGTTGTGATAGTAGGTGATTTTAATTTTCCAGACATTGACTGGGACTCCCATACTGTAAAAGGGCTGGATGGGTTAAAGTTCATCAAACATATTCAGAAAAATTTCCTTAATCAATATATGGAGGTCCTAACTGGAGAGAGTGCGATTGGGGAATGACGCAGGGAAGGTGATAGAAGGATTAGGTTATTGTGGAGTAGGTTTATATAGGTCAGCACAACATTGTGGGCCAAAGGGCCTACAGAGTGGTGTACTGTTCTATGTTTTATAAAATGGCTGGGTAATGGTCAACAGTGGGGTGAAGGCCCTGTTTCCATACACATTTCGCTATGACTAGCTCTCCGACGAAGAGGAATAAAACAGGAATCAACTTCTGGTGACAAGGAGAGAGCAAATACACCCTAAAGTGCAGAAATACAGCGGGCGTTTGGCAGACTGAGAAGTAAAAATACACAGCACAACACCGACACAGGGCACATTTAAAGGAGCAGACAAGATAACCAGCTGGAAACCTGAATGAAAATATTGAATATTCAGAGTGTGGTCATAATGAATTACCTCACTAAACAGCGAGTGTCCAGTAATAGCTATAAATTTGCAGCAATGTTCTTTTATCCCTCCAGTCCTGCAGAATACTCCTCTGTATATGTATGTTGGAACTGATGAATTGTACTGCACAACATCTCTCTCTGCAATCCAAAGATCCCTTTTTGCTTCCTCGCTTTTCTTATAATTTTATACTTTTTTTTTTTAACTTTTTTCAATTTTTATATTGTATTTTTTGGGGTGGAGGTTGGGTGGGAGGGAAAGGGTCTGGGATGGGTTGAAAACCATCATGTACGTAATCAATTTGCTCTTTCTTGATATCTGTAATATTATAATAATTGGAATATTAAATTAAATATTTTAAAAAAAACTGGCTCCTGCCTCACCCTTCCATCCTCTCCTTCATAGAGCCATCCTCCTTCTCCACTCTCAGTCCTGATGCAGGGTCACAATCTAAACCATATTGTCCTCCTTCTGACACTGCTTGGCCTATTGAGTTGCTCTGGCAGATGGTTTTTGCTGTTTGTAAAACCTTGCTAAGACCAAATAGTGCTCTAAACATCTAGAATGATTATTCTTCATCAGTTGTAAAGTGTCTTTGGATACACTGAGGTATTTAAGGGGTGCTATATAAATTCAAAATCTTTGAATATTAAGGTCAGATAAATGACAATGTGAGGAAAGGTATTTCATTATGTAATTTGTATCAATATATTGGATCACTGAATTAATAACCGTGAAGTACAAAAATAAGTAACACACATTTATTCCAGCCATTAGCATCAATGGATATGTTTTCTGTAATTACTCCAGCACCTGAAATAATGTTGATTTACACAAGCTTAAGATATTGAATATCAAAACTCATTCACAAATGAGAGAAAAAACCACAGCGGGTTAGACATTTGTTTATGCGATTCCCAAACAAACTTGACATGCTGTTAAAAATTGGTTAGATCCAGATCAGAGCAAATTTCAGTCTTATTCCAGGCGATTTAGTGCCCAAAAAGAAATTCATCTCTCAATTTTGTACCAGAGTCATAGAGAGATACAACATAGAGACAAGCCCTTTGGACCATTGCTCAGATGCTAGCCATCCATTCCCCATTGACATAAATCCTGAAGAAATCCCACTTGATTCTCTCCACTTTCTCAACAATTCCCATTAGGTTCTACCACTCACTCACACAATCGGAGGAGTTTAAAGTGGCCACATAACCTGACATCCTTGGGATGTGGGAGGATCTCGGTGCACTTAGGGGAAACCCTCTGCATAAATTCCATACAGGCAGGGTTAAGGGAATGAACCAGGGTCCCTGGAGCTGTGAGGCAGTGAGTCCACTGGCTGCCAGAACTATTTTGACAAATGGTAAGATTTTAGCTCTCCCTTGCACTTATTTTTCTGACTTAGAGGTGCCTTGGTAGCTCCAAAATAAAAATTGTGAAGTTTTCAACCTCCTGAAAATGGATGCTTCTAACTTACCCAGCCAGCTTTCACTAATTCTGCTTCTTGATGCTAGGCTGTTTAAAGGACTAACATTCAAGGTTGCCATTTGTTTGTCCTTACTGAAATCTCGGAAGGCTGGAAAGGGGTACTGATGGTAGTGATCAGCCATGATCTGTAAAATGGCGGTGCTGGCTCGACGGGCCCAAGGGCCTACTCCAGCTCCTATTGTCTATTGTCTATTGATGTCAGGATCATCGTCACTCATAGCTTCCTCATCTTGGGATCACTCCAGACTAATGTCTGCCATGTCTCACCATATCACTGCATTAGGAAGGTCACTCAACCATACACAAGGAGAGGACACTTCAATCACTTTTCCTTGAGAAGACAAGGAGAGGCAGAGTCAACACAGGACCCCAAGGCACACACATTAGGAGACTGGATGTGTGTCTTTACAGAGAGAAGTTCTTGCCAGTTGAAACTGCCTTTAGTCCTGAGGATCTCCAAGGCCCCTGGGAACATTTAAAAGACTCATAGACAGGGCACATGGATGAAAGGAAATTCGAGGATTATGGGGTAGGGAAGGTTTAGGTTTTTTGAGTATGTTTATAGAGGATGGCACAAAATCATGGCTGAAGAGCCTATACTGTGCTGCAATGTACTATGTTCTCTGAAAAGGCCATGCCTTCTGCAGCCACCTAAATTCATTGTTCTAATTTTCCCCACCATTCATTACTGCATCTCTTGGCCTTGTTCCCTTGTAACTGTCAAAGTTGAACAAAACAAAAATCTGCAGATGTTGGGGTCAACTGCAATACACAAGTGTGCTGGAGAAACACAGAAGGTCACACAGCATCCATAAGAAGTAAAGGGCAGCTAATGTTCCAGGCTTGGGCCCGTCGTCAGTTCAAGTGTTAAAGTGTTGCTCCTTTGGAAGTTTGAACCTTTAAGAGCTCCCTGAGAAGATTTAGTTCTTTCTTTTAGACTACAACCAGGGCAAGATAGAGAATGCTACCGGTGACAACAGTGTAGTGTTATACAGGAAACCTAACCATGGGAACCCAATTCTCACTCTTTAGATGTCTTTCATAAGCAGTATGGGCTATCCCACAATGCAGTTTTAACAGCAAAGTGAAATAGCTTAGAAGAGTTTGTAGACCAGCCCCTTTGGAACAGTCTCCAAGGATAAGCTTTTAAGCAAAAGACAAATTACATGGTCACATAGCTGAGAAGAATTGAAGGAATGCCAGTAAATTAATTATCAAATCAACCAAAGTGTTCAATACTCCAGGGAAATTATTGCTTTATGAAAGTGGTTGTATCCTTTTGTGATTAAAAAGAGAGAAAGATTTGATACTCTTTTGAACTCTGCTGTGTCCATGATGTTACCTTGAAAATTCATTTGGAATAAACCGAGCTCCTGCTGCAATATGTCAGTATTGAAATTCTATGCCCGATGTAATTAATTACTTTAATGTAATTACAGATACTAAACAAAATGGTGATGATAATTGCATCTTTAGTTAGTTTTAATAAAGCATATGTTGGATGATACTTCAAATTCCAAGAATTTTGTAAATGTCAGCGAATTAATTTTTGCATGAAAAATCTGGAATCCCATTGCAGGGTATCCACTGTTCAATTGGTGGGCACATGTTCAAGGTGAAAACTAATCTCGCCATTTACCAAGAATTCATTGGGAAAAAAAAAGATGATATTCTGGCTGTCTCCTTCAATAACAGCATATAATTGATGGCGAGTTATTCCTGAACATTTGCATTTTGTCTCCAGTCCGGGAAATGATCCAAGTCTGCAACAAACTACATCAGGACAGCATTATTGCAATGTGGTATTCATGTATCAGCAGTTCGTTTATGAGGGATTGGTTTATGTGGAATAATCCCTGACCCCAGATAATATCATAACCAGAACTAAGAACACCAGTCCAACTTTTCTTACTTGGCAACCTACAATATATAGTGTGATAGAGCTCAGGTTCAAGTCAAAATCAAGTTTATTATTGTATGACTGTACACATACAACCTGACAAAACAGCATTTCTCTGGACCTCAGTGCACACACACACACCCACAGTATATAATAATCAAATATATCCATAAAGATATAATTTACATAAATATCTAAATGTTTTGAGATAATTTATTTGGTTACAGGGTACTGTTCATGAATCTTACAGCCTGTAAGAAGCAGTATTGATTTTGATGCTCTTGAACTTGCTTCTTGATGGTAGTGGGCTAAAGGTACTGGGTGCTACCTTCCTGACTACTGGGGAGGTGAGGTGGGTCCAGAATAGACCGTCCTTTCTATGCACACCAAGGAACTTTGTGCTCTCCACTCTCTGCACAACAGAGAATAGTTGACCTTTGTCCTCCTTAAGTCCACAATCATCTCCTTTGTCTTGTCCACATTGAGACTCAGGTTGTTGTTCTTACACCATTTTATAAGCTTCACTCTGTGGGGTCCTCCTTGTAGGTATTGAGGCCGGAGAATTAGAAGATATTGTTTTGGTGTCACGAAGACCATATTTGATTGACAGGCTGGAGACCCCAAAATGTCAGCACATTGAATTGGAGGAGGATGTGAGCAGGATAGCAGCCAGTGTGGCATGAGAAGCTGAGCAGGATGGGTGTGATTAGGGTGAGAGGTCGAGTGATTGTGAGGAGAGGTGGTGACAGGTTGGGAGCGAGGTTGTGGGGTTTGACAGTCTCATGTTGGGGACCACCAGTGTCTGGTGCTCTTGTGTGCAAATGCTACTTGCTACTGATTAGCCCATTACTGAATGTAGTCTAGGTCTTGCTGGGTTCATGTATGGATGGTTACATTTGCTGAGGAGTTGTGAAAAGAATTGATCGTTGGGCTACCTCCAGTACTCACCCTCGGTTCCAACATTATGATGGAAGAAAGTCATTGATGAGGCAACTGAAGATGATCAGATCTAGAAGATTTTCTCAAGGAACAACTGCATGGATATGCAACATAATTGGTTGATCTGCACCAACTTCAGCCATTTCTATTGGTGTGAGGCAAGATTCCATCCATTGGGATATAATCTGTTTGATGCCTCTTGATTTCATGTTTACCAGGGCTACATAATTCACTTCCATGTTGATGCTGCTTTAGAATGTAGAAGATTAAAACACAGTACTGGCCATTTGGCCCACAATGTTGTGCCAAATTGTCTAAACCTATTTTCTAACCCTTCCCTATCTCACACCCATAAATTCTTACATCCATGTGCCTTTCTAAGTCTTTTAAATGCCCCTATTATACCGGCCTCCACCACCACCCCTGGTAATGTACTCCAGGTACCTAACCCTCTCATTATAAAAAAGAATTACCTCTGATATATCCCCTAAACTTTCCGTCACTCACCTTAAGGAGATGTCCTCTAATATTTGCTATTGTCACACCGGGTAAAAGATGTTGGCTCTCCACCTTATCTATGCACCTCATAATCTTATAAACACACCTCTATAAAGCAACTGTCATCCTTTGTCACTCCAAAAAGATCTAGCTCTGTCAACCTTGCTTCATATGACATGTTCTCCAATCGAGTCAACAGACTGATACATCTTCTCTCCACCCTCTCTAATGCACCCAAGTCCTTCCTGTAATGAGGCAACCAGAGCTGATATGTAATTCTCTAAGTGTAGTCAAACCAGAATTTTATACAGCTGCAACATTATCTCACAGCTCAGTTCCCTGACCAATGAAGGCCAGCCTTCTCAACCACACTATCAATATGAATGGCATCCTTGAGGTATCTATGGATTTGGACCCAAGATCCCTCTGTTCCTCTACACCAGTGGTTTTCAAACTTTATTTTTCCACTCACATATCACCTTAAATAATCCCTATGCCATCGGTGCTCTGTGATTAGTAAGGGATTGCTTAAAGTGGTATGTGATTGGGAAGGAAAGGTTGAGAATTGCTGCTCTAGACTCAATTGTTACTAAAATATTTTGCTTGATAAAAATTGTCACTGGCCCATTTCCTTTGGAGTTATGAAACGTGCACTGAATGATGCAATTAGATATGATTAAAACAGTGGTTTTCAACCTTTTTCTTTCCACTCACATACCACCTTAAGTAATCCCTTACTAATCAGACTACCTGTGGCATAGGGCTTACTTTAGGTGGTATGTGAGTGGAAAGAAAAGTTTGAAAACCACTGGCCTACCACTAATTGCGCACTCTGCCTTCAAGTTCGATCTTTGAACTCCATCTGCCACTTTTCTTCCCACTTTGGCATTCTGTCTCTATCCTGTTGTAGCTTTTATCAGCCTTTTGCACTATCCACAACATCCTCATCCCTCGTGTCATCTGCAAACTTACCGATCCACTTCTTGGTCAAAGTCACAAAGAGTAGGATTCCAGAACAGATTACGGTAGAACACAGTGAAACTCAAAAGTCTGCAGATGCTGTGGTTGTAGTAAAATCCCACCAAAATATTGGAGGAACTCAGTCAGTCTTTCAGCTTCCATAAGAGCCAAAGATATATATCGACGTTTAATAAGCAGAATGAGCCAAGTGCAGGAAATCTCAGAATACAGACAGTGCTGGCTGGGGGAGGAGTCCAGACCAACAAAACGTGTTCTTTGGATATGATAAGCGGAGAGGTGAAAATTGATTATCAGTGTGAAATGAGACAGGAAAAAGGGAGAGAGACAGAGCTGGAGGAAGGCAACGGGGAAGGTGGAGGGGGATTTAATGAAAACTGCAGAAGTCGATATTAATTTGGTTTATCCATAGTTTCCTACAACAATCGATACATATCTGAAATAAAACCTCTCTTTGGTATAAAGGAAATCAAAGATTTAAATTTAGTTAACTCAGGTAAACTCATCTCTTTACCATAATTATCCCTTGTCAAAACTCTAAGTTGGTAATACTCAAATAAAGAATTTACTGGCATACCAAATTTCTCCCTCAATTGATTAAAAGAAAGAAACTGTCCCTCTTCAAAACAATCCTGAATCACTTTTATACCCTGAGAATACCTTATCTTTAAATACCTATGAAACATTGAAAAAGGATTAAGCTGATTTTGATATAACAGAGTTTGAATTGATAATTTACCCTTCGTTCCTATAACATCATTTCTTTTAACTATATCTTTAATAAATATTTTAATACCGGCAAATCATATCCCTGCAATAAATTCAAATTCCACTTATGTATAAACTGGTGAACATCAAATTCAGAAATACAGGATAATCCAAATTTGGAGAAATCTAGAAATAGATGGGAAAATGATGTAACTTATGTTATACCTCAAGAGGATTGGGTGGTTATGTGTCATGAAGGGGTAACTAAATTGACTAATGTAAGATATAATTTGGTTAATTATAATTTTTTTTGCATCAGTTATGTTTGACTCCTGAGAAATTGAAAAAAAATACAGATTTAGTCATTCGGATCTTTGTTTTAGATGTGGGTCAAGTCCTGGAACTTTTTTGCATGTAGTTTGGTCCTGCGATAGGGTACAACCATTTTGGGAAAAAGTTAGGCTGGTTTTGGAGAAATTATTTAAAATTAAATTGCCAGAGATTGTTTTTGTTGGGTTGTATGGTTTCTTTGACTGGTTTGGGGTTGGATAAGTTTCAGATAGCATTTGTATTTTTGGCGTTATCTGTGGCATGAAAATGTGTAACAATTACTTTGAAAGACAATGGAGAGATTAATATAACTCATTGGCATAGTGAATTGAGATCTTGTATTTATATGGAGAAAATAACATATAACTTGCATGATAATTATTCTTTTTTTGTTAAAATGTGGTCATCTTATTTAGAATATGTGGGTTTGGAAATATCTTAAAATATTGTATATGTTTTATGTTTTTTTTGGCTCCCCTTGAGGGGGCTGGCTGAGGTGTGTGTGGGAGGTGGGGGGGGGGTTTACTATAATTTGCATTGTATAAAAACTTTATTTTTTGTTGGTTTTGCTAATTCAGATTATGAGATGTTGCTCCTTCAATTCTCAGGTGTTCTCAGTCTTGCCGTGCATGAGATCATGGTCAGGCATTAGGCAAATAATCAAGGGAATGGGATGGGGTATTGAAATGGGTACCCTCTGGGAGATCCACACTATTGCAGTGGACCGAGCCGAGGCGCTCAACAAAGCCATCTCCCAGCCTGCGCCCAAACTCTCTAATGCAAAGGAAATCACAATGGGAGCCTCGGATGCAGTAGATGACCTCTGCAGATTCACAAGTGAAGTGTGACTTCACTTGGAAAGACTGTTTGGAACCCCGAATGGTGGTGAGGGTGGGAGTATGGGTGCAAGTGGAGCATCTCCTGCGACCACAGGGTAGGTCCCAAGGGGTCCATTGGTGGGGAGGGAGGAGTGGGCATGGGATTCATGGAGGGAGGAGAGGGGAATATGTGTCTAGTGGAGGGATCATGTGGTAGGTGATGGAAATGGCAGAGGATGACGTGTTTGATGCAGAGGCTGGTGGGGTTGTAGGTGAGGACAAGAGGTTTTCTGTCCTCGTTGCGTGTGGGCCAGAGGAGGCCAGAGAAATGGAGGATATGCAGGTGAGAGGCAAGATGATAGTGATAGAGAGAAAGCTATGTTGTTTGAAGTAGGACATCTCTGATGAACTGTAGAAGACTACTGAACACTGAATTCCAGGAAGAATACATTCCATCAATGACCAACCTCTGCCTTCTGCAGGCCAGACAATTTAATGACTCACCTCTGGAATTCAGCTCACTTCTTCTCGGTTGGACAAGGCTGTGATGAGTTGTAGAGCTCAATAATACTAAAGAAATCCAAACTGGGCATTAATGAGCAGGATATTTGTGAATACATGCCACCTGATAGCAATGTTGATGATGGTTGACAGATTGGGTGGCACATTTTGAGCACAGGATGTACCTGAGAAAACTGCATTACTGAATAGAGGCCAATGTTGGAACAGCACTTCAACACCTTGGAGGCACAGATAGTTCTTACCTTATAATGACACTGAAGGTAGCCATCTGCCCATTGCATTCATGGTGCTACCAGCAGACCATTTCCTTCTGCTTCATTCACCTTCCTTGTATTCAAGTCCCTCTGTAATTCAAACAACTCTGCTTTTGATCCCTTTGCCAATTATTTACACCAACGTTGGAGCCGTGGGACACCATCGTTAATTGTCACATCATTGTGTTACCTGCAGCCTTTACTTTAACAAGTGCTCACAACCATTTCTTGTCATCAGTAGAATTGAATTGATTGGAGATATTGGGATCTCACGAAGAAGCAAAGATAGATTATCTATTTGACATTTCTGAATGGATTAACTGGGAATACTTCAGCCTTGACTTTGGACTATCTGTGTATAATGAAAATGTGATAAGTAGATAACACATAAATATCCAATACCAATACGTTGGACATTCACATAACTTCCAAAAGTCCAATTAAGTGCACAAGTTAGAAACTGACATCTTTCACAATAAATACTTCAATTTTTTTTTTGTTAACCATTTGGATTATTGCACACAGATTTGGTCACCCATTTACAGGTGCAGAACAGAATATTACAGGGAATGACAAACTTTAATTATAAAGAGAGGCTGGGATTTTTTTCTCTGGAAAAGGAGACATAGCACCTGGAAGCTGAGAGGGAATCTTATAAAGATTTATAAAATGTGAGGGACATTGATGTCATACTCTTTTCCCAGGTTAAGAAAATCTAAAATAGAGGGCATGCATTTAAGGTGAGAGGGGAAAGATTAAAAAGGGATCTGAGGGGGACATTTTTTTTACATCGACAGAAGTAAATATATGGGATGAGCTGCAAGAGGCAGAAATTGAGACAGGTGCAATTGTAATGACAAAAAGGCATTTAGACAGATACATGGATTGGAAAGATCTTAGAGGGAAATGAACTGAATTCAAGCAAATGGGACAATTTGTTTCTGAAATTTTTAGTGTCAGTATATTTGACTAAAAGATGGAAGAATTGCTTATTCCACTTGTACATTAAGTGAGATACTTTTGCCAAGACTCGGGTGTTTGAGCAGAGAATCAGAATCAGAATTGATTTGCGGCACCATCGCAGTCCAAACATTCATATAAACCACCTTACAAAAATAAATTTTAAAAAGTGTACAAAAAGTCAAAGTTCAGCAGTTTCTTTGGTTCATTGGTCATTGAGGAATCTGATGGCAGAGGAAGAGAACCTGTCCTCGTGCCACTGAGTGCTTGTCTTTAGGCTTCTGTATCTTTTTACCGATCGTAGCTTTTTTCCCAGAGTGAAGAGGGCATAGCTTGGGTGGTGGGGGGTCCTGGAGGCTGCTTTCTTAAGATGTCCTTGATGGAGTGAAGACTGGTGCCTGTAATGTCACAAGCCAAGTTAACAACCCTCTGGAGTTTATTCTTGCCTGTCCTGAGCATTGGCACCTCTGTACCAGACAGTGATGCAACCATCCAGAATGGTCTCCACTCTACACCTATGGAAGTTTTTGAGAGTCTTCAGTGACATACCGAATCTCCTCAAACACCTCACAAAGTATAGCCGCTGGTGAGCTTTTTCATGATTGCATCAACATGGAGGCTCCAGGACATATTCTCTGAGATGTTGACACCCAAGAATTTGAAGTTCTTGACCCTCTCTATGACTGAGCCCTCGATGAAGACTGTTTCATGTTCTCCTGACTTCCTCCTGAAGTGCACAATCATCTCCTTGGTTTTGCTAATATTTGAGTGGAACGTGTTTTTGTGTGGTACCCGTCAAGGAGCTCATCTATCTCCCTCATTGCCATTTGTGACTCTGCCAACAACCGTGGAGTTATTGGTAAATTTGTATATACCGATTGTGCCTGGACACATACAGTAAGCAGAGCAGTAGGCTAAGCATGTGTTAAAACATAGAAAAAACATAGAAGATAGGAGCAGGAGTAGGTCATTCAACCCTTCGAGCCTGCTCGCCATTCAACGAGATCATGGCTGATCTTAAAGTTCAGTACCCCGTCCCCGCCTTCTCTCCGTAACCTTTAATACCCTTATACTGAAGAAATAGATCTAATTCCCTCTTAAATAGATTTAATGAACCTGCCTCTACTGCCCTCTGTGGCAATGAATTCCACAGATTCACCACCCTCTGGGTCAAGAAATTCCTCCTCATCTCGGTCCTAAATGGTTTGCCTATTATCCTCAAACCATGGCCCCGGGTTCTGGATTTTCCCATCCTTGGAAACATCCCTTCTGTGTCCATTCTGCCAGAATTTTATAGGTCTCTATGAGATCCCCTCTCAATCTTCTAAACTCCAGCGAGTCCAATCCCAATTTGCGCAATCTTTCCTCAAGTCATTCCTGCCATTCCAGGTATCAGCCTGGTGAATCGCCTCTGCACTCCCTCCATTGCAAGAACATCCTTCCTTAGATCAGGTGACCAAAACTGCACACAATAATCCAGGTGGGGTCTCACCCAGGCCCTGTACAGCTGCAGTAAGCTATCCTTGTTCCTAGACTCAAACCCTCTTGATATGAAGGCCAACATACCATTTGCCTTTTTAACCGCCTGCTGTACCTGCATGCTCGCCTTCAGAGACTGGTGTACAAGTACCCCTAGGTCTCTCTGCACTTCCCTATCTCTTAATCTATTGCCATTCAAATAGTAAACTGCCCTCCGGCAGATAGACAGTGAGGAGGAGACAAGGTATCCAATTCATACTGACTTATGTGGTCATTAGTTTATGATGACTATATGAGCAGTACCATCTAACTAATACTTCAATCGTGTGGGGAAAAATTAACCATTTGACAAAACGAGGTCAATTATTAATGAGGAGATTTAGAGCCACTATGCTCAATTTAGATTTTCAGTTGCTGTGTCCTTCTGCTTTGAATCAATATTGCCAGGGTTCTTCTGATAAACTGAAAGGATCTAATGGAAAGAGATTGTGACAAGTCTAATGCCATAGACCAGTGGTGCTGAACGGGTGGATTTATGTGCAATCATTGTCCAATGCTGGCAAATCCTCGGAACAATGCATTGATGGGGCAGGGCCTTTGGATGTTGAAGAGCTCTTGGCAGGTTAGGGCCGGTTGGTACCATGACAGCTTTCCAAAATTTGATTCAGTCACATTTAGTTTGTGGTTGGCAAATATTTTCAGATTTATTAACAAAGTGAAAAAGTCAGATGTTAATTAGAGTAGAAGAAAATATAATCTTTTGCATCACAATGTTATTTGGAGGAAAGAACAATGGGAATCAACATTAAAAAACATTCTGAAATGCTCCAAACCTAATCTCAAATCTTGACAAAGATTGAAAAATTCTTCTTTGGCTTGGCTTCGCGGACGAAGATTTATGGAGGGGGTAAATGTCCACGTCAGCTGCAGGCTCGTTTGTGGCTGACAAGTCCGATGCGGGACAGGCAGACACTGGTTGCAGGGGAAAATTGGTGGGTTGGGGTTGGGTGTTGGGTTTTTCCTTTGGAATGATGGGTAATTAAATCACAGTGCATGGAATCGTATGAAACACATCTCTGATGTATTGTTTTAAACTGTAACATTTAAATTGTCAACATTCTTCAAGTAAATTGCATCTTCAGAATTTTAATGGTTGCCTATGACCACATCAAATTAAACTGCAATCAAGTCACAGGGATGTGAAAATAATACTGAATCTTTTCAGTCAATTCCAGTGTTCATTCGTCAAATATTTACAGAATTTTTTTTTATGTCCATACCTTTAGCATTTCATTGTCAAACTCACGTAAATACAAACTGTTGCATGAGCATTTGTTTTCAAACTACAGCTTTTTAAATTTCCATGACAAAACTTTGCCATTCTGTGCACATTCAGAACCATTCCATCTTGTTCCCTGCATTCCAATTTGAAAAGCATGTCATGTGAGAGGATGCTCATTTAGAGATCATAATTAAGTTTTTAAAAATAAATTGAAGGGTGGGAAATGAAGAATCAAAAATGAAGCTAACGAAATGGAGTAACAATCTGGTTCTTTCAGGGTCATTTTCGGCTTTGCACTTTTTCCAAAGCTGAACACTATGACTGTCCTTTGGGTTTCTCCTGATGGAATGCCAGAATGTAGATGGGAACCTCTTGTATAGTTTTAGCCAACTTTATCAAAGTTCTGATGGGATTCTGGCAATTGATCATTGACTCTGGGTTGGAGTTGTATTTACACTCCGGATGAAATCTAAGACTCTCCAACTCACTCACGCAGGAGGACATACTGCGTTCTTTGTCCCCTGCTCTACTCATTTTAAACTTACGGCTTGGTATGGCAATAACACCATCTACAAATTTGCTGATGGTACCATGGTAGTGAGGTTATATAAAGAAAGGAGATGAGTCAGCGTACCGGAGAGAGATTGAAAACTTGGCTGAATGGTGCACCAATAACAACTTTGCCCTCAGTGTCACCAAAACTAAGGAGCCAATTGTTGACTTCAGGAAAGGAAAGCCAGATCATTGGTGATCAGAGGTGGAATGGGTGAGGAAATTTAAGTTCTTGGGAGATACTCTCTTGGAGGATCTTTCCTGGACCCAACACACTAATAGTATTGTGAAGTAAGCACCTCAGCGACTCTACTGCCTCAGGAGTTTGCAGAGGTTTGGTATGACACCAGAAACCCTGGCAAATTTCTCCAGATGAATGGTGGAAAGTGTGCTGACTGGCTCCATCACAGTGTGGTATGGGGACACCAATACCACTGAGTGCAAAGCCTTCCAAAAGGTAGTGAACACAGCTCAGGATATTACAGGCAAAACCCTCCCCTCTATTGAGAACATCTATGGGGAACGCTGCCATCAGAGAGCAGCAACAGTCATCAAGGGTCCACACCACCCAGCAGAAAGTCTGTTCTCACTGCTGCCATCAATAAAGAGCCACAAGAATCGCACAATCAGGTTCAAGAACAGCTGCTACCCCATCTCCATCAGACTCCTCAACAACAAACTCAATTGAGGACTCAATTAAAGTCTTTTAATTGTGCACTTTATTGATTTTTAAAAAATCCTCTCAATATTGCACAACCAGTTTATATTTGTCATCTATTTACAGCTCTTTAATTGTTTCCATGTATGCGCTGTGTACAGTCTTTTTGCATTACCAGTAAGTGGTAATTCTGCCTCGCCCATGGGAAACAGAATCTCAGGGTTGTATGTGATGTCACGTATGTGATAATAAATGTGAAATCTGGAAAACTGCAAAGGTCCATCAAACTCCCTCCACTGATGTTGTCCTGTGATTGGAGCATTTCTGTAAAGAAATGCACTGATCCTTCACATTTTACACAAAATAAAATGTTTTTTGTGAGTTTTTTTTTTAAATTCCACTGTTGTCAGAGAACCTTAAAACATTCCATTTAACATCTTTCCTCAGGAATATTCTGACCTTCTCAACAACCATTCATTTGACGATCTAAGTGTAGGGATTTCCCAGGAAACGTGAGATGATCTTGGAATGAACAACAGTTCTTTTGTACGGATGCATTTCACAATCCTGAAACTTGCAGGAAATGTGAATAAACTGGAAAAAGTTGTCTGTCAACCATTTAACTCCAAAACTGAAATGAACAGAACTTAAAGGGGTGACACGGTTAGTGTAGCGATTAGCGCAATGTTAATGCAGTGCCAGTGACCAGGGTTCAAATCCAGTGCTGTCTGTAAGCAGTTCGTCCATTTTCCCCATGTCTGCGTTGCTTTTCCCCCAGGTTCTCTGGTTTCTTCTCACCTTTCCACTAAGTACAGGGGTTGTAGGTTGTAGGTTAATTGGGGTATTTTGGCAGCACTGGCCAATGGGCTGGAAGGGGCTGTCAAAATGAAATTAACCGTTTATGTCAAATAGTGCAAAACCTTTTTTTTGAGAGCTATCTAGTCAGGTCAACCTATCCTTTAATACAGTGGGTTGTGCAAAATAAACAGAAGTGCAGAGAAGAAGGTTTTAGAGAAAAGGTTCATTAGAAAGAGTGGGGAGGGGAGGGTGGGGGGCAGCATCATTTTACTGAATGAGAGGCTCATAACAGTGGAAAGCAACTGTCCTTGAATCTGGTGGTGCACATCTTCAAACTTACAGCGGGGAGTATAAAATGAGTTGGAGGGGAGGTTGGTTTGTCCATTGACCTAAGCAGCATTCACAATGCCCATTAATTTCTTGCAGCCTTGGGCAGAGCAGAACCCAGCTGGACAGTTTCAATGGTGGGCCAATAAAAATTGGTAAGGGACACTGAGGACATGCAAATTTTCTTAAAATTAAATTGGTAACAGATAACAATTCACTTAGCTGTTTTAGACATTCTCCATCCTGGAAAATATTTGCTGGGCAGTAATTCTTGTATTGAGGTACGTGCCTTGGCAAGCACATCAAAACAGCTTGCTGCTCTGCCTCAGGACATGGTGGCTCAGCACAGTGACATAGCTGGGGGGGCGGGAGCGACAAATGTGGCACCTCCCCACCCCAGTCCAGTGCTGCTGCTGTTCCCTCCCGGTCCACCGCCACTACCACCACCACCCCCCCCCCCCCCCCGCAACCCGGTCTAATGCTGTGAAAAACCAGTGGCAACTGCCATTCAACCACTGACTCACCATCTGGTATGTGTTATGGTGCCTTTTTTTTAATGTGTTCCCCCTAACTTTAGAACCTGGCTATGCCTCTGGTTCACCAGTGAGTGCTCCTGTCTCAAAGTCCCAGCCACCTGGATTGTCCTATTTACCACCTGGTCTAGGTTTATGACAAAGAAGAGTTAAAGGGAAGTTGGCAGGTGTGGAAAATTAGATAAGTTGGGAGGCCATATGTGGTGGTCCACCACCGGCCTACTGCAGGGGCAACCTCTGTACCTGCAGGAGTGTAAGGGGACAGGACGACACCTGGCCGGCTGCCAATCAGTCGGCCTGAATGGATCAAGCCCCACCCAGTCGGGTGTCAATCACCCTCCCAGACATAAGCCTGCTCCGGCTTCCCGAGGCCTCACTCAGAGTTGCTGCAGCCACAGCCAGCCTGGCTCTGTGGAAGTCTTTGTGGATTAAAGCCTGTTGTACAGTCTTTACCTTGTGCGTGCCTGATTCTGTCTAACAGCGCACCACACCATAGCAAATAAAAGGGGAAATAGGTAGGTTCCTCAGGAGAGATCTGGTGTGGTGTAGACCCCTTACAGTGCTGCTGTACACAACTTGATTCCAAGCTTGCCCTGGGTTAACCAATGTGAGGGTCTTCCCTCTGAAAGGCCTGTGTGCCCTTAGCTGTAGATTAGCTGTGTGGCTCCAGGTTCTCTTGTAAGGTTTCCTGCAGATCAGGCTTGGCCTTGGAGACTTGAACTATAATTTTACCAGCATAGTTGGTATGTCTTCATGTACTTAGAGTGGACATTTGGGCAAATTCTAAGACTTGCGGAATTATTGCTCAAAAACAATTTGAGTTTATTGGTACAGAGAGGAAGTAAATTGACTGTCTATGAAATGATTTGCATGCAATATACTTTTGACAAACAGTTCTGGGAAAAAAGGAGAACATTATAGACAATGCTGTGAACTGGAAGCCAAAACAATTCATATGTTCAGTGTTAACTGCAGAGAGCCACATGTTTTTGATAATTTCTGTATTTTAATAATTATTTCAAGTTAAAATAATGGTCATTTCTATTTTTCTTCTGATGCTTTATATTCAAAATAAACACAGACTTGTTCCGAACACTCAAGGAACCAAATCAGTGTATCATCTATAAGGCGCTATTAGTTGTTCACAAGTCGATACAGATTTCTCCATTTAAAAAAATACTAAGTACACTTCATGGTCTAAAATCCCTCAGCCGTGCTAATCCTTTAACCAGGTCTCTTTTTTTTTCTAAAGTTTTAGCTAAGTATTTTCTTGGGTGTGAAATTATAATATAGAATAGTTTGACTGTAATGATTTCCTCTGTTGAGGAAATATGCTCAAATCTGTTTTATTTCTTGACACTGAGTGACTATACCGGGCTGCTATTTAGTTGGCACTAAGGGCCAAGGACTTGTCAGCCACAAACGAGCCTGCAGCTGACGTGGACTTTTACCCCCTCCATAAATCTTCGTCCGCGAAGCCAAGCCAAAGAAGAAGGGCCAAGGTTGTAAAGCACACTTTCTGAGTCCTAGTCCCTTCTTTCTTTCCCCTCAGCAATCTGTTAAGACCATAAGACATAGGAGCAGAAAAATTAGACATAATGTTAAAGAAATCAAGGCTGAATTTGACAGGATAGGGGGCCCATTCAAGGACTATGAACGTAATTAGATTACTTAGACAGGGGTGCTCTTGGGGCTTTCTATCTGATATCGATTCTTTCCAATTTATTTGCTGGTGACCGTGTTTAGTGGGAGGGGGTTAGATTAGTATGGGAGGGGGTTTCTCTTCCTTTTTTCTTTTGTTCTTATATTTTTTTCTAAAACGAGAAGAGATTGGTCTATTTAGATAATCACAGGGTATATCTCAATATTAGAATATGAGGTGAAATTCTCGTAAGGACTTTTCGCTTTTTTGAGAATTATATAAGACAATGTATAATTGATATGTAACTCATTCTCTATTGCATTATAGAAAAGCTATATAATTAATTAATATCTAAACAATATATACATGTAATACTTCTCTCTACCAAATCAATAAAAATATTTTTAAAAAGAAAAAAATACATAGGAGCAGAAATAGGCTATTCAACCCATTAAGTTTGCCCTGCTATTTAATCATGAGCTTTCCCCACTCAACCCCACAGTCTGGCCTTCTCCTCATAACCTTTGATGCCCTGGCTAATGAATCTCTGCCTTAAGTACACCCAATAATTTGGCCTCCACAACTGCCTGTGGCAACAAATTCCACAGCTTTAGCACCCTCTGGCTGAACAAACTCCTATATATCTCCGATCTAAGCAGATACTCTTCAATCCTGTTGTGTTATCATAGCAACTAGATAGGTTTTGAGAGCAAAAGGTAACCATGACCGATATTTTCACCCTTCAAAACCTTCGCATTTCTGTCTGCATGATGTTTGTAGAGCTCATGAATCTCAATTCATTTTACAAATAAATTCCAAATAAATAAAGTTTGTTTTGTAAAAATAAATTGTAAACATCAGGTAAAGAAAATAACCTTTATGGAATGAAAGTAAATCAGGTCGGTTAATGCTATTTAGTGGAAACAACTGCATGCATAATTTTTTAAATATTTATTTATTTATAATAAATATTTCAGCATTTATAAAGATTTGAAATAATATGGCAAGCAACATTAGAAAAGAACACCGCCTTACTGTATTACAAACATGTTCTCAGATGGTACCATTGAAATCAACATTGTTTCTTTCCAAGGAAGGAAATTACAAGGTGAAGGGGTCAGGGCTGAGATTGTTAGTTAAGATCAGGTTGGTATTGGGAGTTATTGCACTTCTCTTGCAGAGATCTAGCATATCTTCAAAGAGCCAAAAGGCATTGTTTACTGTTGTGGCCATTCTATTTCTCCAACGGTTCCATGACAGTTTAAACTAATCTTACTACATACTCAAAGAGAGGTGAGCCATAGGTTACTGTGGGAGCTTAACAAAATCTTCACATCTCATTCTGAACCAGAATATAACTTATATTCTCTCTCTACTATGCTGGATAAGGCATTGCTTTGCTATTTGACCATGGCCAGCATTGCAGATTTTGGTCTCTTGTGTTCCTTGCAAGAACCGTCTCTTTATTCCCATGATTTCACTCATGATCTGCTTCACTTACCTGATTATTTTTAACCCCAAAGCCACTGGATTTGGAGGAGAGACTAAAAATAATTTTAATTATTGGTTCAGGACTTTGACACCATGCCGACATTCAGGGCCCAAGACGGACAAGTAAAGCATGCATCATTGGAAAAATCTGACGTCTCAGAAGTCCCTGTAGAACATCCTTTTGAAATGGGCATAATGGGGTTTGACAGCGATATGTTAACTGCAGCATCTCTATGGTAATGGTCAAAAGCTGGATCCAAAAAGAAACAAGTCATCAAGTTCTAACCAGAGGAATTTTCAACCCCCTCAAGAAAAGATTGCCTTAGAGATCTACTCACATTGAGAGCTCTGTCGTTGCAGCTCCAGTCAGCACAGCACCTATGAAATTAAGTTCCATTGAAGTATAATGCTATTAACCGAAGATGAAATTTCTCCGCTTGTGCATCAGAAATTAGTTTTTAAGTCCCTCTATTATAACACAAAAGGTTGATACTACTATTTTCAATTCTACAGACCATTAGGACCAGTGATGCTTGTGTACTTAATCCCGGCAAAACTGCAAACATATAGTCCTTCTCCCTAAACTTCAGCTCGGTCACTTGATAATAGAAACAATTCTTAGAAAGCACAAATAGAACTGAATATTAAGCTCGCAGTGAATCAGAATCAAGATTTATCGTCATGTGCAATTTATGAAATTCGGTGTTTTGTGGGAGCATCGTAGGGCAAACAGACATGTTATAACCATCTTACTATATATATAAAACATGAAAAGGAAGGCAGTGTCTTTGGTTCATTGATTATTCAGGAATCCGATGGCAGTGGAGAAGAACCTGTCCTTGTGCCGCGGAGTACTTGTCTTTCAGCTCCTGTACTTTCTCCCTGATGGTAGCAGAGTGGAGAAGGCATGGCCTGGGGGGTGGGGATCTTTGAGGATAGAGGCTGCATTTTAAGACTCTGCCTCATGTAGATGTCTGATGCCTGTGATGTCATCGGTTGGGTTAAAAACACTCTGGAGTTTATTCTTGTCCTGAGAGTTGGTGCCTCTAAACCAGGCAGTTGTGCAACCAGGCAGAATACTCTCCACAGTAACACCTGTTGAAGTTTACCAGAGTCTTTGGTGACAGACCGAACCGCCTCAGACACCTCACTATGTATAGCCTTCTTTGTGATTTTGTCAACGTGGCTGTTTCTGGACAGATCCTCGGAGATGATGACACCCTGGAATTTGAAGTTCTTGATCCACTCCACTACTGAGCCCTCGACAAAGACTGGATCATGTTCACCTGACTTCCTCCTGAAGTCCACAGTGATCTCCTTGGTTTTGCTGACTTTGAGCACAAGGTTGTTGTTACACCATTCAATGAGTTGTGCTCTACCTCCCTCCTGTACACTTCCTTATTGCCGTTTGTGATTCTGCCAACAACTGGGGTGCTATTTATAATAACTAAATATTATAGATAAATCTTGGTATAAGTCCATTACTCGCAGAAAATAAGCCTTCTCTTTCCAAAAAACGTGTGATCATTTCAAAATCCGTAATCTGGTGTGTCGGGGGTGAGGAGGAAGATTCCATTTTTGGGGTAGATTGGAGATCCTTGACTTTCCAACCAGCATACCTTGAAGTTAAATGTTCTTTGCTTATTCCTTAAAGAAGGGCTCAGGCCCAAAATGTCACCAATATATAACCACTTACAGCACAGAACAGGCCAGTTCAGCCCTACTAGTCCATGCCGTAACAAATCCCCACCCTCCTAGTCCCACTGACCAGCACCCGGTCTATGCCCTTCCAGTCCTCTCCTCTCCATGTAACGATCCAGTCTTTCCTTAAATGTAACCAATGATCCCGCCTCGACCACATCTGCTGGAAGCTCATTCCACATCCCTACCACCCTTTGCGTAAAGAAATTTCCCCTCATGTTCCCCTTATAATTTTCCCCCTTCACTCTTAAACCATGCCCTCTAGTTTGAATCTCCCCCACTCTTAATTGAAAAAGCCTATCCACATTTACTCTGTCTGTCCCTTTTAAAATCTTAAACCTCTATCAAGTCCCCCCTCAATCTTCTACGCTCCAGAGAAAAAAGCCCTAGTCTGCACAACCTTTTCCTGTAACTCAAACCTTGAAATCCTGTCAACATTCTTGTGAACCTTCTCTGTACTCTCTCTATGTTGTTTATATCTTTTCTATAATTTGGTGACCAAAACTGTACACAGTACTCCAAATTCGGCCTCACCAATGCCTTGTACAATTTCATCATAACCTCCCTACTCTTGAATTCAATACTCTGATTTATGAAGGCCAACGTTCCAAATGCCTTCTTCACCACACCATCTACCTGAGTATCAGCCTTGAGGGTACTATTTACCACAACTCCTAAATCCCTTTGTTGCTCTGCACATCTCAATAGCCTACCATTTAATGCATATGACCTATTTAGATTTGCCTTTCCAAAATGTAACACCTCACACTTATCTGTATTAAATTCCATCAGCCATTTCTTAGCCCACACTTCCAGCCTTCCTAAATCATCTTTTAATCTACAGTAATCTTCCTCACTGTCCACAACACCACCAATCTTTGTATCATCCGCAAACTTGCTTATCCAATTCTCCACCCCTACTTCCAGATCGTTAATTTATATAACAAACAATAGTGGACCCAGGACCGATCCCTGAGGAACTCCACTAGTCACCGGCCTCCAATTGGACAAACAATTTTCTACCACTACTCTCTGACACCTCCCATCCAACCATTGCTGAATCCATTTCACTACCTCCTTATTTATACCTTTTTTTTTAACTCCTATGGACACTGCAAGACCAGCTGAGTTCCTCTAGCATTTTGGTATGTTTTCATTAAAGATCAAGCAAAAGTAGTCTTAAAGTACCAGTATGTAGCTAAGCATCTCGAGTTTAATTATTATGACAGAAGTTGCAGTGGGAAAATAACTTATTTTTTAAAAAAAATTGAATCCTTTAGAAGTTACCAGCCAACATATAATTTTGTCTCAGAGGGAACAAGTGCTTTTCTTGGATTCCAGACAGACCTCTAAACTAAACAATGGATCACATTCCATACGAATGTGGTACAAACAGCTATTAGTTAAGCATAAGCCCTGTGCCTCTAACCCGAAGGCTGAATTGCTTTTATTAAACTCTGGATTCCTGGAATAATTCAAAATTATTTCTGCCGCTGTAGAGAATACTGAATGAGTCATATACAACATTTAACTGAATTTCTTCCTATGGTTGTTTCAACAAATGTCAGGGATCAGGTGCCCCCAAACTCTTAAGTTATCTTTATCTTATTACATGGAAATAAATGGCATCAAGAGAAGAAGAAAATTCATTGCAACAGGACAAACTATCATTTGTAAAATGAGGTTCACTTTTCTCTTTACAGTATAATTCATTAGCCGAAGGGTCCTATAAATGCATGGGGAGATGATTGATAAAATCTGTATTTTATTTAATACCAAAATTATAAATAGAAATGCAAATTCTAGAAAAAAGCAGTAAAAGTCAAAAAAGCTGGAAACAATCGTGGAAAATAAAACAGACCTAACATTCCAGGTCAGACAAAAAAACCTGAAACATTCACTCTCTCCTTCCACGGATACTGTCTGACGTGTTGAATGTTTCCAGCTTTTTCTGTTTTATCCCACTTCCACAGATAATTTCTCACCATCTCATTGCTTATGAATCATTGATCAGTTACCAATTAAGTCAATATGCTTTGGTTCGCTTTCCACTGTTAACTGAGAAGCATTTTTGCTTTCCGTTATCCTCATGACATTGGTCTTTATGTGACATTGCTTTTTTTTGAGTGAGGAGAGAGCCTTTCCAAAGGTCAGTGGAGTTATAGAAAAGAGTACTACAGCCTGCGGAAATGAATGCTTAGATTTAACATGTTCGCATTTCAACCAAAACCCACCATCTGTTGAGAATTGCAGAAGGGCAGGTTGGTCATTTGGACCCCACTATTCAACACTTTCCAGAATGATGAAAACAAAGAAAAATATCATGCTTATCTTAAATTACATCCAGTGCTTTGCTGAGAAGTGATCTACATAAGTGCCACAAGAAAGCACAAGGTTGTACTGATGGTGTCAGTCAGAACAGAATGGGAAAAGACTTGTGTGCTCCATAAAAACAGGCCAAGACAAAGCGTGTCAAATGGTTTGTTTCACCTTGTAGTACAATTTTTATTTTCCATTTAGGTGGCTGGTGGGAAATTAAAACAGAACTTGCTGGCATAATGTAGATATCACTTCAAAAAAAAATATTTTTTGCTCTTATACCACCATTACAAAATCAATAGAAATGTCTATGTCAAAGAATATAATCCTAAACTTCGTTTTAGGAAGCACAGTTCCAAGCAGAATGGTGGAATTATCTTAAAGAATGGTTCTTTAAGAAACATTAAACCTGAGACTGATAGATTTTTGTGAGCCAAATATAAATGAACTATTGGGAAGGGTCTGGATAGAATGATGAAACAGAATTGAAGCTGTGATGGGTTTCCTGCTTTTCAATGTGGCAACACACAATCTACTGTCGGAACTCAGCAGGTCAAGCATCATTGGGAGAAAAATAATGATCAATGTTTCAGGCTTCAATGCTGCATGACCCCTGAGTTTCTTCAGTTGATTGTGTTTTGCTCCCCGTTCCACCATCTGCAATCTCTTATGTGTCTCCTATTTTGATGTAACCTTCTTCTGTTGTAATTGCACCTTTCTGCCAGATTAACACTGCAGCAGCTTTGGTGGAGAGAGTTTGCAATTGCAACAGGATATTTTCACAGGCAGTTTCCATTATGGGTGCAACAAACTTCATTTGAATCCATGATTACATTTATGATATTCAGATTAGCTGGTTGATATTCTGTCCAAAATAGATGGACAATCTGGCAGGCTACTTAAACATGCATCAAGTGCTTTATTTATAGGGGGGGGGGGTGCTTGGCAAGATGGCGTGGAGGGCAGATGTGTAGTTCAACCTTTCCCCAGTTAGACTTCTAAATACCTGATTTTAAAAGTTGTTAAAGTGATTAAAAATAGCATTTATAGACTTTGGAACAGTGGAGGATGAATATAGCTACAAACGTGAAGAAATCAAAAACTCAGCTGCAAAAGAAATGACCTTATAAAAGTGTTGAAGAATTGAGGTCTACCTACCAAGTTGAAGCCACGTAGTCGCTGATTGGAGTTTCCAAGTCTCAAAGGGCCCCTGCTCGGATGAGTATTACACCAGCAACGATTGCGCATCCGCAGGATGGCACCAGTTCTGTGATGAGCTCAGCCGGCCCTGACTCGTGCCCATGTGAATCCGGGCATACGGGCGGATCAGCCGAGCAGGGACAGACTCATGAGCCCATAGCCGTGCCTGGTGGTCTAGAGGCGCACAGTTGTAGTGTCGGAAGCCGCACCTGCGCGGTCGGTGACCCTTCCAGGCATGCGCAGTGACGAATCCGAGAACTATTAGAAAAGGTGTGGGCTGTGGGGGAGCCTGAAAGATGGCAGGCTGACGAGATCAGCACGCTGTCGATGGGTATCCAGACCTGCAGCCGTACGGTAAGAGGAACTGCTGTATCAGAAGAGGAAGAAAGTACAGCATTACTGGAATTAACACAGGAAGAATATATGGGGTCTGGGACCAGAGAAGGTAGGCCTCAAGGGACAGTGATGAACCTGGACTGGATTCTGTGTTTACAATATTGGAAGGGATTGCTTATCAAATGGAAAACATGTCAATGCAGGTATCTACTCAGATAAAGCAAGGATTTATGGAAGTGAAAACTAAATGAACAATACGTGTGAAGAGATGACCTCTATGAAGAAAGATATGACTGTAGTTAAAAGTGATGTTAGTAGATGTATAAAAACAGTAGACACTGTACAGGACAATTTTAAAAATATTGAAGAAGCCTTTTTTGAATGCAAGAACCAAGTGGATCGTAATAGAGAAAAAATGGAAAAAGTGGAGGACTCTTTCATGGATTGAGGGATTCAGAAGAAGGACTTATTGAAGAAGATTGATTCATTAGAAAATCAAAGTCGAAGAAATAATGTAAAAATAGTAGGTCTTCCAGAAGATATGGAAGGTTCAGATCTGGTAAAGTTTTTTAAGAAATGGATTCCTGAGGTACTGGGCAAGGAATTTTTTCCAGATGGTTTGGAGTTAGATCAGGCTCATAGAGCTCTGAGAAAAAACCATTTCCAGGTCAACCACCATGAGTGGTTTTGATTCGTTGTTTGAAATATCAGGATTGAGAAATTAAACTGCGAATTGCGGTGCAGAAAGCGCGGAAAAATCAAACTCAAATGATGGTTCAAAATAATAATGTTTTTCTATGCTGATCTTAGTCAAGAAATTATTAGAAGGTGCCGAGAGTTTAATTCAGCTAAGGAAGTATTGTGGCAAAAGGGATATAAACTTGCTTTTCGTTATCCGGCTGTATTGAAAGTATTTTTATGGGAATTTTCAATCCCAATTTTTTGAAAATGACTATGATGCATTAATTTTTGCTAATTCATTACCAGATTTGTGAGGAAATGGACGGTCGCCACTATTGTCACCTAAGAGGAGGGGAAATGGGAAGAATGGGAAATACGGAAAGAATGGAAAGAAAGTTGAATTGACGCAAAGTCTTCTTGATATTGAAGACCTGGAACAAGAATTGGGATTGGAGTCGCTGGGTTGTTTATATCTGATTAAGAACTTTGTAAAAGTCTGACTGGGGGGAGGGGGTGGATGACACTGAGACCTTTAGTCACCTGCCACTAGTGGGTTTTACCACACCCAGATTTTTAGGGAGCTACTACTTTTTAGTAGTTTGGCGATTGTATTTTTTTCTTTTTTTTTACTTTTTGGAACTTTTATATAGGAGGGAGTGTGTAGAATATTAAGGGAATTAGAAAGGGGAGCAATATTTTATAGTAGTGTGACATATTATTAGATTGAAGAAATTTTTAATTTGTTTTTTGCAACTTTTATTGTTCAGGGTTTGAATATCCAATTAAGCGCAAATGAGTTTTGGCTTATATAAAAAGAATGAAAGTTGATATTGCTTTCTTGCAAGAAACGCACTTGACCGAAAAAGAGCATTTGAAATTGAAGAGAGATTGGGTTGGTCATGTGTTCTCTTCTTCTTTTAATTCTAAGGCGAGGGCCGTAGCAATTTTAATTTATAAGAAATTACCGTTTGAATTAGAATTGTTTGAGGGAAATACTGGGAGGGTTTTGATGGTGAATTGTAAAATTGATGATGAACGGTTCATGTTGGAGGCTTTTTTATTGTTAAATCTGACTAATGAAAATATTTTGGTTGGGGGAGATATTAAATGTTTTGGATCCTTTATTGGATAGATCTCTGAAAAGTATAAGGAAATCAAAGGTGGCGATACAAATAGGAGCTCTGATGAAAGATTTGAATTTGGTGGAGAGTAAACCCTACAGAGAAAGACTTTTCTTTTCATTCATCTAGACATGATTGATTTTCTAGAATAGACCTTTTTTTTGGTTTCAGCACTTTTGCAAGGTAGAGTACTACAGGCTCAATATATTGGATCATTCTATGTTATTTTTCTTCTGTGTAAGTCCAGAAGTGGTACAATCGTCTTATAGATGGAGATTTAATACAATGCTACTGAGGAAACCAGAGTTTATTACTTTTTTTAGGAACAGATTACTTTGTTTTTGGCTGAGAATACTAATTCAGTACGTAGTAATTTTGTACTGTGGGATGCTTTGAAGGCATATTTGCGAGGACAAATTATTAATTATACTACAAAAGTTAAAAAACAATATGTGGCGGAAAGTCTAACATTGGAGGAACAAATTACTGAGTTGGAAAATGAATTTCAGAAAGATGTTATAGAAGATAAAAAAGCTGCTTTAACGAAGTTGAAATTACGTTATAATACATTACAAACTTATCAGTATGAGCGTTTAATTTACCGATCTAAGCAACGTTATTATGAATTGGGTGAGAGAGCTCACAAGGTATTAGCATGGCAATTAAAAATAGAACAGACATTGCAAACTATTAATGCTGTTAAAAAGAAGTCAATAGTTACCTATAAACCTCAGGAAATCAATGATCAGTTTTATTCATTTTACCAAAAATTATATACTTCTGAGGGAAACCAGGATGTTGGTTCTATTGAATCCTATTTATCTATATTGAAATTACCTGTTTTGGGGGAAGAGGAGTTTAAGGAATTGGAAGCTCCATTTATAGATTTTGAGATTAAAGAAGCTATACAGGAGATGCCGAATGGGAAGTCACCAGGGAATAATGGATTTTTGGCTGAATTCTATAAGGTATTTTATGAAAATTTATCCTCTGTATTTGGAGATGTATTGCAGCAAATAACTGAGAATCAATTGTTACCGGAATCTTGTTCGAGTGCTATAATTACGGTGATTCCAAAGAAAGATAGAGATAATTTGAAAGTATCTTTGTATAGGCCTATTTCTTTATTAAATATAGATTATAAAATTATAGTGAAAGTGTTAGCGAATAGACTCACCAAATATTTACCTCATAAAGGGATGAAAATTGCAGATGATGAATATAAGATTAATTTATTTGCAGATGATGTATTGGTGTATTTGACAGTACCGGAGCAGTCTTTGAAATATTTACAAGATTGTTGAAATTTGGAGAGTTATCATGATATAAAGTAAATTGGGATAAGAGTGAAATATTGCCAGTTGGGGAAGGAGATTATTCAGAATATAAAAAATATTATAAAATTAAAATGGTCAGATAGAATTAAATATTTGGGAGTGGTAGTAAATGCAGATGATCAATCTTTATATAAATTAAATTATGTTCCTTTATTAAAAAGGATTAAAATGGATTTGATTAAAAGGAAAGATCTACCGTTAACATTAATAGGTTGAGTAAATTGTATTAAAATGAATATTTTTCCTCGAATCCAATATCTGTTTCAATATCTGTTTACTTCCAAAGGGTTTTTTTCAGGATTTGAATAGAGTGGTGCATGAGTTTTTATGGAAGGGAAAATTAGCACGAGTAGCCTTACACAAACTTACATGAAAATACACATTAGGTGGATTGGAGTTACCCCATTTTCAAAATTATTATGAAGCAGCACAGTTGAAATTTGTTAGTAGATTGATGGATATGGATCAGCCTCCGAGTTGGGCGAAGGTGGAAATGGCTTGTATTTCCGAAGTTGAGGTGCATCAGTTTATATTTAAGTGGAATGTGAACTTATTACGGGAATGTAATATGCCAGTATTAAAACATTTGTTAAGGATATAAGTTAAAAGAAATATGGTTTTAGGATCAAAGGGTAAATTATCAATTCAAACCCCATTATATCATGATCAGCTTATTCCTTTTTCAATGTTCAATAATCTTTTAAAGAGATGGAATTCTCAGGGTATAAAGATAGTTCAAGACTGTTTTGAAGAAGGCCAGTTTCTTTCTTTTAATCAATTGAGGGTGAAATTTGATATATCTGTAAATTCTTTATTTGTGTATTATCAACTTAGAGCTTTGATTAAAGATAATTATGGTAAAGAACTGAATTTACCTATGTGGATGAAATTTGAATCTTTGATTTCCTCTGTATCAAAGAAAGGTTATATTTCGGATATGTATCAATTGTTACAGGAAAGTATGGATAAACTGGAATGGGAGAAATCGAGGACTAAATGGGAAAGTGATTTAACTTATCTTTTTCCTGAAGATAATTGGGAGGTTATGTGCCATGATAGTGTAACAAAAGTGATGAATGTGTGATATGGAATGGTTACTTATAATTTTTTACATTAGTTATATTTGACTCCACAGAAATTGAAAAAATATGGGTTTAGTAATTCGGACTCTTCTTTTAGCTGTGGATTATGTACTGGAAATTTTTTACATGCCATTTGGTCTTGTGTTAAACCATTTTGGGAAGAAATCATGCTAGTTTGGAAAAATTAAATTACCATTTGACCCATCGATTTTTTTATTGGGCTCTATGGTTTCTTTGAAGGGATTGGGGTCGGATACATTTCAGATTGCATTTATACGTTTAGTGCTGTCTGTAGCTAGTACTTGGAAAGATAATGTGGAGATTAATATAGCAGGCTGGCCTAATGAATTGAGAATGTATTATTATGGAAAAAATTACATGTAACATGCACGATAATTATTCTTTTTTTGTTAAAATGTGGTCACCTTATTTGGAATATATGAATTTAGAAACACTTTGAAATACTGTATATATTCTATGTTTTATTTTTATATTTGGCTCCCCTTAAAGGGGGCTGGCTGAAGGGGTGGGAGGGTGGTTGGGGTTTTTGTTTTTTTTCTATACAAAAAAATTGTTTCTTTTTCTGTTGTGTTGGATTGCAAGTTGTTTAAATTCTTCTAAATAAAGTTTTTAAAGAAGGGCTTTATTGATAGACAAAAGAGGAAATGTTCCCTGATGTAGTGATCACTGGAGAACTCCTACTGTCCTCCTGTAATCACTAAAATGGTAACTATCTTCCTTTTGGTCCTTTCAACTCCAGGCAGTTTCTCCCATAAAATAAGAGAAATAATGACAAGGTTTAGAGCCCAGTGGTTTTCAGACTTTTTCTTTCCATTCACAAACCCTCTTTAAGCAATCTCTATGCCATAGGTGCTCTGTGACTGCTTAAGGTGGTATGTGAGTGGAAAGAAAACGATGGCTTGAATCGTACCTAATGGACTCGTTATGTGCACATTTTCATTACTCAAGAGGAAATGGGCCAATGACAATTGTTCTCAAGCCAAATATTTCAGTAACAATTGCGTCTAGATCAGCGGTTCTTATCCTTTTTCTCCCCCACTCACCTACCACCTTGAGCAATCCCTTACGAATCACAGAACACCTCTGGCATAGGGATTACTTAAAGTGGTATGTGAGTGGAAAGAAAAAGTTTGAAAACTACTGTTCTAGTATAAGAACATGAGGCAATAAGAGCAGCCATTATCCACCAAGCCTCCAAAGCCTGCCCCTCATTCAGTATATTCTGTGCTGGTCTCACTCCTCTTCTGTATCTCACAATTCCTCAATCTTTCAAATACTTATGGACCTCCACCTCAAATAGAGCTAATGATCAGCCTTCCACCATCCTTGGGTCTAGAGAATTCCAGAGATTACCTACCCTCTGACAGAAGAAATTTCTATGCACTTCACTTTTAAGTGACTGGCCCTGTATTTTGTACTGATATCCCCTGGGTAATGGCTCTTTAACATGTACTGAAACGTATACTGGGCAATGGAAACTCCATTTTTGAAAACAGCACTATTTCAGATAACTATATATTAAATCCAGCACAATCTTTCTTTATATTTTACATGTGCAAATTATAAATTATATTTGACTTTTTTAAAGATTTCTGAACAGATAATCTAATATTAAATATACATTTTATAAGACTATAATCTGAACTGTGCAAAGTTTAAAAGAAAGGCACTTTAAGCAGGCTGGTTGTGGTCATAAAGGATTTACTTCCACAGAACTCTTTTCTGATGATTGTATTCGGGGTGAAGTGCAGGAATGGTTTTGAAACAGTTGCTCAGAGTGTTTTCCACCCTCCAGAATCACATGACCTGGAACAGGTTTCTCACCGTCCAATGCCTGTGCCTGTAACAAGGAATGTAAAGAAAGTTCTGCATAATTGGAGGATGATGACAATGCCTTCCAGTTTGGTAAATTTGATTGATCCATCCCAGTGTACGAGTTCAGTGGTATGACATCTTCTATGAATGGCAGCTCTACCACCGATTCGGTGCGCCAGACTTTGTGTAAGTGCGGCTGTCTATTTTGGATGCCTGATGATTTCCCATTCAGTTGGGAGAGTTGTGCACCTTCTTTAGGCCCCCTCACAGCTAAACCAGTTTCTGGCGCTGCTTGCTTATTGCTTGGACCATTAGCGGGTTGGTCTGCATCCACAGGAACACGATGGCAATCGCTGGATGAGGAACCATGGATGTCAGCTCCAGAGAGCGTTGAGTCAGGTTTCAGTGTCGCTGAGCAACTGCCTGAGACGTTCCATTTACCAACAGGGCACGAAGCCGCAGCACGCAGCCTGTCCAGCTGACGGCCACGCTGGATCGGTGTAGGGAACAAGCTGCCTTGAAAGACTCGGTACAAGTACCTGCAAGAAATGTTTTTATTGAGAGTAAAAATGTTTTATGGAGCATAAAAAGCAGTGGAATATTAAAAACCCTTGCTGACCAACTTGTTAATGTTTTCATGGATATATTCAACATCTCACTCTGGCAGGGCATGGTACCCACCTGTTTCAAACAGGCAGCAATCGTACAGGTGCCCAAGAAGTGTGTAGCAAACTGCCTAAATGATTATCAACCAGTGGCTCTCATATCAACAGTGTTGAAGTGTTTAGAAAGGCTGATGCTGAAGCATATCAGCTCCTGTCTGAGCAGTGACATGGATCGATTCCGATTCGTTTACCATAGCAACAGGTCTACGGCAGATGCCAGCTCACTGGCTCTACACAAAGCCCTGGAACACCTGGACAGCAAAGATACATACATCAGGATGCTCGTTATTGACTACAGTTCGACGTTTAAAGCCATCATCTCCTCAAATTTGATCAGCAAACTCCAGGGCATGGGACTCAACACCTCACTGTGTAATTGGATCCTGTATTCTTAGTCCCCTGCTCTATTCGCTTTACATCTATAATTGGGTGACAACAACAGCCACAAATTCACTGACGAGATACCAAGGAAGTGGGTTGCATAAAATGGGGTAATGAGCCAGCATACAGGAGAGAAATTGAATACTGCATCAATAACAACCTTGCACTTAATGTCACCAAAACAAAGGAGTTGAATGTTGACTTCAGGAAGGGAAAACCAGACCTAGTAATCATTGGGGGATCAGAATTGGGAGGGTGAGCAAATCTTGGGAGTCACTATCTTGGGGGATCTTTCTTGGACCCAACCCACTAAGAAAGGACGTCAGAGCCTCTACTTCCTCAGGAATTTGTGAAGGCTTGGTATGACATTGGAAACCCTGGCAAATTTCGGCAGGTGTTTGGTGGAAAGTGTGCTGACCGGCTACATCATTGTCTGGTAATGGAGACACCAATATCCTTGGGTGTTAAGTCCTGCAAAAAGTAGTGGAAACAGCCCAGGATATCACAGGCAAAAACCTCCCCATTATTGAGAACATCTATAGGGAACGTTGCAGTCAGAGAGGAGTCAGCAAGGATCCACGTCATCTAGCACAAACACTGTTCTTGCTGCTCCCATCAGGAAAGAGGCATAGTTACCACAAGACTCACGTCACCATATTGAGGAACACTGCTACCCCTCCACCATATGACTCTTCCACCACAAACTCAATTAGGGACTTACTTTTGCACTTTATTTAATTTCTCTTTCTGTATTGCACAGTGTGTTTACATTTCTTTATTTGTTTACATGTGTACGTTGAGAAGATTTTTTTTGCACTACCCATAAGTGGTAATTCTGCCTTGCTGGCCAGAAAAAGAATCTCAGTGTTGTATGTTTTGTCATGTATGTACTCTGACAACGATGAGAGGCGGGACTTCTTTTCCTTGGGTTCATTGTCATACACATTGAATTTCGGCATGCACCGAAATTCTTACCTGCTGCTAAGAGGGGCAATTATTGAGGAATGAAAAGTAATGAGGGATATAGAGTAGACAGCAGGAAATATTTTCCCTTATCAGAGGAAAATAAAGTCTCCACTAATCCTACATGAGTTCCACATTCGCAACAACCCAGTCATGGTGCGTGAGAAAGTTTGTTTTGTGAGCTGTCCAGCTAGACTTCTCATACATAAGGCAACAAGATAGACATAGGACAAAAGTGCAGAGTCACAGAGAGAGATCAGTTGGTACGGGGCAAAGGCGACCTAATTTTACTGCTGTGAGGTTCATTTAGGTGTTTAATATTGGCAGAGAAGAAATTGTCCTTTAATTTAATAAATAAATTTTCAAAATAAATACTCCATGATATGCAATATTATAGTATAGCATAGTAAGTTGAACAGCAGTGAGCTGTTCTTTGCTGTTATTGGAGCAATGAAGATTGAGGGAAAAATGAATTAAAGTGTATAAAATTATGGCGAAGGCGAGATAGGTTGAACAGGAAGAATCTATTTCCCTCGCTAAAGAGGTGGTAATTTATTTGGCAGAAAAATTCAAGGGGAGTTGAGATTATTTTTCAACCAAAAAGTGCTAGATTTTCGAATTCGCTGCCTGCAGGGTGAAGGAAGGAGAAAACCTCATGGATGCAGTGGCAGCCGAGGGGCGGGACGCCATGCTCGAATTGTCCCCAAGATTCCGGCCGACCACATGTTCTGTGGGTCCGTGCTAAGTTGGTGCTGGATCTCCTTCATCTCAGGGACGAATTCAGCAGTCTGGGAAATGCGTTGGGAGCATCGTGACATCACGTCCGATTTTGGTACAGGCGAACCGCATAAAAGTTGCCTGTAAAACTAAAAAAAGCAGTTTTTTTTGCTGATGACCATTTGATTCAGACATTTTGCTTGTAGCTCTGCCCTTAAGGCACCACAATGTATATATATATATATATATATATATATTTTATATATATATATATATATAAATATATATATATATATATATATATATAATATATATACACTTCTGTGTAAATGGTTGCTACAATGTCTTCAGGAATGGCTTAGTTGGTTCCCATAGTTTAGATGTAAGAGTTTCTATTTAAGGAAAAGGGAAGTGTCTGTTTTTGGCCCATATCATATAGTCTCATCAACGTGTTGCAATCTTACTACGTTGGACATGTTGGATGGTTTATTTTTAAAGCATAAAGTACCATATAAACTGAAATATATTTGACATTTGTAACTGAATAAAAACACTAACTTTTAAAAATATTTAAATACTGCTATTAAATCACTTCTATTAGGTGTTTCATCTTAACAATTATCCTTTTTTTTTCTCAGTTCTCATCCCTTGGTGTGCCACAGTTCGATGCTCCACTCCTGGTACATGACTATAATTGGTGAAGGACCTGCTTTTCAGAGTAGCAAGGATGGGATCTGAGTCTAGGTAGGCTGACAACAAGTTCCAGGAGTAACTAAAGGTAAGGTCACAGGTCCTGGGAGCAGAATGGGTTCGGAAGATCTGGCCCAATATGCCATTGTGGGACCACCGATAGAATATAGGTAGGACATTATTTATAACCGAAAACCCAGGCAATGGAACTCTCATTGCTGATTCCTTCAGAACATCTGCTTGTTTCCTTTCTCCTAAGTTTGATTTAATTGATTGGTAACTGATTGCTAATCTAGTCCATGACACACATGCTCAAGAGAATTTCATTGGATCACTATCTAATGGATTGCACCCATTCTGTGCCCCTTCAATTGTTAAATTAGGTTACCTGGGTAGTAAGGCTGTCGTTGGTGTGAGAACACAGATCAAATAAAACTTTGGATCCACCATCAACTTCTGCATAGTCCAGTAGGGATTGGATGGAGGATAGCACTTAGGACAAGCTGCATTATAACTCAGCGCCACAGTAAAGAACAGAACAATGCTGAAAACAATGGAGGTGACATGCATCCAAGTCTGAAAACAAAAATAGAGATTTTATCAGGAATACATGTTGAATTCCTAAATTATTTTTCTCCTTGAACTGCAGACAACAGACAGAGGATGAGCCAGCTCATGCCAAAGGAAAAAAAATCAACAATTGATGAAGAATCAAACCATAATTCAATATATCAAGCTTCATTTTGTAAAAGTTTCCTTTCTACTTCAATTAATGTCATTTCAAATTCATCTTGGAAAGATTTTAGGAAGACAGCAAGATGTCAGAGGCCAGGAGTTTGCAATAATAGGGGTGTGAGGCTTTTGGTGACCAGAGTGATCATCAAGGAAGTTTGGACAATACATCTAAACCGAGAAAGCAATGGGCTGTTGTCTGAGATGCCCTGCTCTGTCATAGCTTGAACTGTTCTAGTCTTCACCAGTAAGCGGAAGGAATCAGCGAATTGATATGAACATCAAATATTTAATATACCTTTTGACTGTGAAAGGGTTTCTTGACATGTTAAATCCTTTTGAATGAGGTTTAGATGATAATTTTTGCTTAACAAACGCTTTGGTTTTCAAAACTACCATAATTTATGTTAGAATTCCTTGGCTTTCAAATTTTAAAAAAAGAATGTCAAATTGGAAAAGTTTTTGGAAAAAAAAATCCATATAGCATCTTGTACCAAGAGATTTGATACAGACAACACTGAGAACTACTGCACATTACACAGTTTTGTAAGTTTTTCACAAGCCTGCAGGTCAAATGGGAAAGGACAGTGCCGATGAGGAGACTCCTTACCCATGTTTTGGTTTCAATGCACAGATGCATTAAGATCGTGAATAGAGCCAGGGTGGTTATAGGTGTCCCCCAGGTAAAGATGTCAACATCTGAATCCTGGTAAGCCTATAAGAGGGAAGCAAGAAAACAAATTCATAGCCACAAATTTATTTCAGTTTACTTTGGCAGAAAAAAAATCTCCGACACAAGTTGGATTTCTCATTTTGCACTGAATAGTTATTATAAATCTATTTTGTGAATTTATGGTCTTTTTTATTTCAATGCATATTTAATATGTTGGGTTTTTTTTGTTTATATTTTACAAAGAACCTGATCAACAGCAGCAAGTAAGAATTTTGGTGAATAAGTACAGTACATTGTACAATATATATGACAATAAACAATATCGTCATCACAACGTACCAAATATGGAAAGAAGAAGCAGATGAGACTTTGGTAGAGAGCATCAATCATGTTCATCCAGAACATGTATGGCTGGTATTCCTGGAAGAACAAGCAATTGAAAAGGTTAGTTTCGAATAGAGTGTGTGACAGATGGCACACAGCTAACGTACAGTAATTTTATTTGTTACCTAACAATTACAGCACGGAAACAGGCCATTTTTGCCCTTCTAGCATTAACATTTACAGATAAATCAATTCTTTTTTAGCTTCTGTTTCATTTGTTCTGACTATGCAAAGCCTCTTATTTTTATTTCTTTTGTGGGAATGTGGAGATTATTGTCTTTTTTATTTTAACCAAGAGGCTTGATAGAAACAGAGGTAAGAGCTGCACAGAGTTGGCGAGCATGGAAACATGCCCTTTGGTTCTCCATCCGTGGCAACTTTCGACCATCCATTTACGCAAATCCAATACCAATCCCATGTTATTTTTCCCATATTCCAAACAGCTCCCCTTCAGATTATCTCCCACCTATACAATTTGATAGGTTAATTGGCACATCTTTGGGATGTGGGAAAGTCACATGGTCTCATGGAGAATGTCGAAACTCCATATAATCAGTAGTAGAGGTCAGGATCAAACCAAGTTGTTGGAGCAGTGAAGCAGCAACTCTTATTAAGTGCATGTCCCGAGGCAAGAACCAGGAAAGGAGGCAGACTTTATTTTCTGAGAGATGAACTTTCACATTCTTTTGTAGTGAATTTAATTTTCTAACATTAAGATAACAGCTTCTAATTCCAGAATTCATTGAATACCGGAACCTGGATTCACAAGGGAGTGGTGAGGGCAAGAAGGACTCCCGAAGGATCTCGGATGCTGAAGGCTTCCTGATCGTATCGGAGGTTTGGATCTGGAGCTCGGGTTGTCGATAGTTGGAACAGGAGTCTGTGGGGCTGCAAAGGCTACGGGGTTGCTGGAGACAAGTCCATGGACACACGGTGCTTCTCTTTCTCTTACTGTTAGGGGTATCGGGCAATGCTCATGGTGAGTGCCTTAAGGCAACCAAAAGCTGAAGTATATCATGCAAATTGGATTATTACTGTATTATTACATGACAATAGAGGAATCTTTGATCCTTTGAACATTTGAATTAACTCTGAAACCGACAGCTGCTGCTAATATATCTTAGTCACTTTCTTACCTCGGAATTCTGTCCACCTTTATACAGATGAGGTAAGGCCACCAGGGTTTCCGCTGAAACATCCTTATCAAGTATTCCCGTGATTAGTTGGGGGATGGACGAAAACAGGAGGTTGAAGAAAATAAGGTACCACTGGTCGATCATCGTCGAACCCGAAAATCCGCAGAAGAACTGGTACCAGAAAAGGAGAGCAACAAACATCTGAAGAAAGGAATAAAAGGTGACCTTGTAATTTGTGCTGGGTGTGTTCAATAATGAAATTCCCACATGAGGTAACTGAGAGAGCAACGCTCTAAGCTTTTGAATATTAAGTCATAGCTACAGTTTCTGAAGTAAATATCAAATAGAATTAGAAAGTATTTTAAAGCAAAAAAAAGATGTTAAAGTTAGTACAATTGCAAATTAAATTATTTTAAAGGGACAGGAAATTGCAAATGGTGAAAGCCAAAATTTCTTTTGGAAACTGTACATTCCATTTTCAGCCTCATTTCTCTCCAAACTCTACGTGGCTAAATGTTCACTCAGTGAACCATCCCAAGTTTGGAGCAGTTGCTCAGCATTCTTTCCATCATCTCCTTTTCTTTAATGTGTGACTCTGTCTCTCAGTCCCAGAGAAATGCTACATACTCATTTTGTCAGAACAGCGGTACCAATCATTTTATGAAGGGAACCAAATTTATAAAAACAGAAAATGTTGGGGATTCTCAGCAGGTCCAACGTTTTGAAATTGTTTTGTAGTGCTTGAATGAACCCACATTTAATCTGAAGCAATTTAAAAAAAAATCAATAAAATATTTGAATATATGTGAAAGTCAACGATGTTCAGCATTCTGCCAGGGGGAGCTGTCAAAGCTCCAGGGACATGCTGTACTGGTAGGTTAGTGTCATCTTGAAGGTCATTGCCAGCCAATATAAACCATCCAAGGATCTCAGCCATGTATGATGTGGGCGATATGATATTAAATGGGTTATATATTTGTAAGGGGAAGCAGGAAAACTAGCTGCAAATGAAGTTGAACCATGAAGACACACTTGATAAGAGTCAAGGGGTATGAAGGGAGAATGCTCACTCCTGAATCGGCACACCAGTGGAATGTTAAGGAGAGCTGCAGTGCAGTTACAGATTGCATCTGTTATCCATTCAGGTGGCGATGGTGTCAGTGCCAAGGCCAGCATTTATCATGAGCCTCTGTTGCGCTTCAATGAGGCACCTGACCAGGTTATTTCATAGGAAATGAAGCATAGGAAATAAGCCAGACTGGGCAAGGACAGCGGACTTCCTTCCCGAAGGACATCCACGAATTGGTTTTTAATGAATATCTGTTCGCTTCATGATTATCACTGATTAATTTAATTATTTGAATTGAAATTTCCCAGCTGTCATGGTGGAATTCAAATTCATGTCTCCAGGTCAACGCTCCATGTCTTTGAATATTGGTCCAGCAATTTAACCACGACATGAATGTGTCCCAGAGGCACGTATCTCCTCTACTGGCAGATCTAAGTTAAGCTGCTGAATACAAATACTGTGATAAAGGTCAGCACTGGATCATGTTTCGGTTAAGTGAGTGGGCAAGGGCCTGGCAGATGGTGTACAATGTTGGTAAATGTGAGGTTATCCACATTGGAAGAAAGAAATGGAAGACCAGATTATTATTTAAATGGCAAGTGATTGCAGCGTGCTGCCATGCAGAAGGATTTGGGAGTGCAAAAGATTGGTTTGCAGGTGCAGCAGGCTATCAAGAAGGCAAATGGAATGTTGGCCATTGCTAGAGGGACTGAATTTAGGAGCAGGGAGGTTATGCTGCAACCGTACAAGGTACCGGTGAGGCCGCCTCTAGAGTACTGCATGCAGTTCTGGTCTCCTAACTTGAGGAAGGATGTATTGGCTTTGGCGGCGGTCCAGAGCAGGTTCACCAGGTTGATTCCAGAGATGAGGGGGTTAGCCCATGAGGAGGGATTGAGTTGTCTGGGACTGTACTGGCTGGAATTTAGAAGAATGAGAAGGGATCTTATAGAAACGTACAGAATTATGAGCATAGATAAGATAGAGGTAAGCAAGTTGTTTAAATCAGTGGGGGAGACTTGAACTAGGGGACATAGCCAAGGATTCAGGGGGATATATTTAGGACAGAGATAAAGAGGAATTGCTTTTCCCAGAGGATGGTGAATGTATGGAATTCCCTGCCCATTGAAGCAGTGGAGGCTACCTTGGTAAATATATTTAAGACAAGGTTGGATAGATTTTTACATAGCAGTGGGATTAAGGGATATGGGGAAAAGGCACGTAATTGGAAATGAGCCTATCGTCAGACTTGACGGGCCGGATGGCCAACTCCTGCTCCTATTTCTTACATTCTTATGTTTATTGTCATCTAATTGTACATGTAAAATCAGACGAAACAGCGATTCTCTGGTCCACGATGCACACATATACTCTTGCCTGTTCACTTGTGAGTACTCTTGGTATCTGCAGTGTTGTGAAGCTTGGTTAATTTTAATGCCGGGACCACCCCTTTCCCTGGGCCTTAAAAGCATTGAAAATACCACCTATTTGGAGAGTTGACCACAAGCAGCTGCTGTTCCCTCCAATGTGTATTAGGCCCACATCCTAATAATGACAAACATTGCTTGGCTTCAGTCTTTCTTTCCTCAGTCAAAACAGACTGTGATGCACCAGGCAAATAGTAGGGAGCATGGTCCTGTTTAGCCTTGCTCACTGACTGGTAAGATGCGCAATCCCATACCAATGCTTCCCTGCATCACCTCTGACATGGGGGAGATGCTCAGATTGTTTGCATTGGCTTGCAGTTACATAGAAACATAGAAGATAGGAGCAGGAGTAGGTCATTTGGCCCTTCGAGCCTGCTCCGCCATTCAATGAGATCATGGCTGATCTTAAAGTTCAGTACCCCGTCCCCGCCTTCTCTCTGTAACCCCTAATTCCCTTATACTGAAGAAATAGATCTAATTCCCTCTTAAATATATTTAATGAACCTGCCTCTACTGCCCTCTGTGGCAATGAATTCCACAGATTCACCACCCTCTGGGTCAAAAAATTCCTCCTCATCTCAGTTCTAAATGGTTTGCCTATTATCCTCGAACCATGGCCCCGGGTTCTGGACTCCTTCATGATGGACAAAGATAAACGCTAACCTACCAGCTATGCCCCTGGAGTTTTGACAACGAGTTAAGCAACACCTCCAGGCAGAATTCTGAACATTGTTGATTTTAACAAATATTCAAAAATTATTTTACTGAAAGATATTTAAAAAAATAACAAGATCAAATGTGGGATAATTACATTTTAAATTTACACATACATACAGCCTGGCTCAATTAAGATGATCAAAACAGATTATCTGGTTATTATATCTGCTACTCATGACCCTTACCGTGTATAAATCGACTGGCTTTTTTCTACCAGCAACAAGATTTGAACCACACTTCTAAAGTTTTGGGAGTCAGTAAGAGGTGTTAACACAAATTATAACATCTTTATAATCAATTACAAACATATTATTAAAAAGAACTTGCATTATCTTTACGCTTCTCAAAGTGCTAGCGTACAATCCTTGTAAGATGCCTGAGCAAATATCTCACGGCAACCAAACGAACAGGCTGATAAATTTGAGATGTGGAGAACACAGCAGATCTTCCTCCCTGTCATACCTACAGTATGCTGCAGATACTCATCCATGCCATATTCATCACTGCTTACCTCTCCATGCCCTTTCCACCAGTGCCCCAACTTCCCTTCCCTCTCCATGCAGAGAGCTAGCCTTCTGAGCCCCTGATCACTTCTCAACTTCTTTCACTTCTACCCTTCCACCCGTCTCCACCTATACCCTCGTTCCTGTTAGCCTCTTCCTCCCTCCTCTCTTCCCCTTTCCCGACCTTTTTATTCAGACATCTACCTATTTTTGCAGATTCTTGAGGAAGGGCTCAGGCCTGCAATGTTGATGGTATATCTTGACCCCCCCCCCACCCCCGGCACTATGAACGCTGCTGAGTTCCTCCAGCATTTTTTTAAACTGAAAGTTTGATTGCCTTTTACTTCAATTCGATGCTGCTGAGCTTTTTCAGTACTGCTACAGATACTCATCCTACTATATCTTGTGGACAATGCAGATACTCGTCAACTGCAATATTCTGAGTACTCTTCAGGTACATATTGCTGCTATATATTGAGTACACTGCTGGTATTCATTCCTGCCACATCTAGAACATTTAATTTGTTTTTAATGCAGTTATTTTTAAAAAATGGCAATGCCAGGAAGGCCAGCATTTGCTGTAGATTACCTGGTGAAATTCGCCTTCTTGGTAATAGTGCTGTGGGATTATTTACATCCATCTCCCTTAGCATCTCACACAAGGAAAGGCACCTCCTACATTGTGACACCCTCTCAGTACTGTACTGCATTACATTCACGTGTCTGAAGAGGGATTTTATATTCAATGAATAGTAATCAACATTAACGGTGAATATTATGCTTCAATTAGGCAAAAGAAAACAACTCACTGCATTTTTATAGAAGAAGTATAGCACCGTGTTAGCGAGGCGGGAGTAACACCAGTGACCGTGTACCAACAAGAGCTTCTGTAAATGCCGAAACCGTGCGACGGCAAAGTCACTTGCCATTGCTGCCTACAAGAAATAATAGCACAGAAATACTTTCAACCTTTGCAAAATTAATGGTAAGAAACCAGGAACAAAGAGCAGAGACATCATGGACTTGTATCGAGCCTTTAACTAAACCAAACATCTCAAGGCTCTTTAATAAACCCAGGGCAGCACCTTCCACCACCAGCCCCTGTCCACCATCTCTGAAGACGCAATAATGGCTGGCTCTCCCTGAAAAGGATGAAAGAGGAACCTGACACCTGCTGCATGGGCTGACCATACTGCCATTTGAGCTCATAAATGGCAGCAACAGGCTTGACAATGCCCACAGCATCAGAGGTTGCCTGCCCGTGACTCTGCATTTTCCTGAACTCACCAATGACACAGTTTGGGATGAGCCACTCCTGCTAAAGTAAACCCTAAGCCTGCAGTCTACTTACGTTTGGTTATTACACGGGGCGTTGTTTCATTTACTGCTTGTCCATATTTTGATTCTGTAAATATATTGGTACACCACCAGAGTAACGTCCTAGCTAGACTCTCTACCAAAAGCTCTGTTTACGTCAGAGTTTCTTGGGGTGTGTCACAGGGCACTCTTCCAACATTAAAAAAATAAAGGTGGCTCCTGGAATTCCTGGAAATTACTCTCGTCTGCGTGTGTATTTCAGCATCCATGTTTGTGTGGTCGCTTTTAAAAGGGAATGATCGACCATGCTTTGTATTGCAGGAAGAAATGCATTTACGTTAAGCAGTGCGGACTTGTTCGGCCAATTGACCTACTTCTGCTCCTCCATCTTGTGAATAAACTCTAAGGCTGAAGAATTCTTGTGCAGAGTGAATGATGTGTTTTAATGAGTGCCTCAATAAAAGAATTAAAGGTGGAGAAAGGAGGGAGGGAATTCTGGAATGGAGCTCCTGGGAGCTGCTGTAAAATTAGGGGCATGTTTCTGGCTTGCATTGAGGTCGGGTTCAGGGATGGAGGAAGTCACAAATGGGGAAAAGCGCACTGAGAAAAATGATGGGAATTATATGTCAAGTGACGGGGGACCTGAGAACCAATGCAGGCCAGTGAAGCAGTAGTGATGGGTGGAGAAAAAAAAACGGTACAGGGAGCAGAATCTTCAATCTGTTGAAATTTACAGGTGCTGCAGGATGGGGTGAATGTCAGAGTGGTGACCGTGACTTGGACGAGAGCATCAGTTATTGAAAGGATGAAGAAGGGCAGAGAAGGTCTTTGTGTTGCCAAGAGTAAGCAGTTAGAGAATTCTTTGGCTTGGCTTCGCGGACGAATTAATTTAGGGATAAATGGCACACTGATGCCACACTATGGTCTGATTCAGCCATCTGCAATGGTCGGGAAGGAAGATGGACACAATGGCAAGAGATAATGTAGCCCCTCAGACCAATGTGAAAGGCAACCCAACAAATGCTGAGCTTCATGTTTCAACAGACAAGTAGAGGGGCTGAATGTCATAGTGTGCACCTGTAGAAATTGTCCTGTATTCATCTGAGCAAGTCCATTATACCCATGCCTGTTCTTTGCAGATCTTGAGGTAGCCACAGATGAGTCACCCAGCATATGATCTCCTCTTATGGCCACAGAACTTTTAGAGCTGTTCAGTTGAGTTTCTGGGTTTATCAAAGGGGGATTGCCCTTGAGATGCTGGTGGTGAGCACAGCTTTAAACCACTTAAGTATGATGGAATAGTTGGTTCTGTCTCTTCAGACAGTGTTCAACCACAGGGCTGTGAATCTGGAGCAATAGAGTGGCCAAAGGGAACCTCTTTACACATTAATGAGCAAGATAGACTTTTAACCACTATTTGGTCACTGATAACAATAGTAGTCACTGTTGCCAATAATATGTTTTTATGACGAATGTATTTAACTGAGTTTATGTTCTCCATCTGCTGAGGAGGGATTTGAACTGGTTCATTACTTCAGGTCTCTGGTTACTGCCCCAGCGCACTAACTATTAAATTGCTGCTCTGTATGATGCATACAGGCCTTCTTAAAAAAATAAAATCACATTAAGCAGGTCTTTTCAAACAGTTTATTAATGTAACCCATTTATGACAATACATCTCGTGACCAGGCAGATGAGAAATACCCCATTACAAAACGACGGCTGCACTATCCCTGACGCTCTCTAGTGTGCAAATATCATGCAATGTTGCCTGACTTCCTCCACCAAATGAAATCATATTTAAGTTCTGACATGTTAATTAAACTGTCAATGGTAGATGCATTGGGACTGCTGAAGTGTACACATTTTACTTTAATTATTTCACACCAAGCAAGATTTTTTTTAAGTGTTAACCTGAAGGGGGATTAATAAACATCCGCTACCGTGAAAAAGCAAGAGTCAAACTGTATTCAAATTGTTAAGAAAATTTAAAAAAATTAATGATATTGCTCGGAGAGACATAAACCTCCACACATGGTATCTGGCCTAGAAGGGAATTAAGGATACAGAAGCAGGTTATGGGCTTTGGGAGATGGGAGAAGGTAGAAATAATCAGGGAGTTTACTTGTTTTAACAATGTATGACACAAATGTGTAAGAAAAATAAAGGGTTCTCACCGTGAGGTTGGGAAAAATTAGACTGTTGTGATAAAAGCACAACGCTGGAGAAACTCAGCAGGTCACACAGTGCACAAAGGTAACCAATGCTTTGGGCTTGAGCCCTTCATCAAGGTGTGAGTGAAATGTAGGCAGGCCTGAATAAAATGGGGGGAGGGACAGGGGCACAGGCCCACAGTCAAGAGGTAATAGATGGATAAGGGACAGAAGGTGCAACAGCAAACAGGGGGAGGGGGAATGGCTCTGTGAGTGGAGAGGGAAGGGGGTGGAGGACTGGAGGAAAGAAGACAGAAGTGTAGGAAAGAGAGGGAGAACTAGGGGTTGGTTTAGCAGTAACCGGAGAAGTCGATGTTAATGCCCTCTGGTTGAAGAGGGCATTAACATCGGTTGAATTGGTGTTGCTCCTCCAACTTACAGGTGGCAGTGTGAACTGTTGGGTTGTTGTGGAGTAGGTTTACAATATCATGAGCTGAAGAGCCTGTACTGTGCTGTAATTTTCCATGTATAGAGATATTCAGCAGAGAAAATTGGGTCAAAAGGGCCAGTTACCATGCTGTACGTTTAAATTAAAAAAAAACATTTAAATTTAAAACATTATGAAGAGCCACGTGGGCTGTATGTCTCCTATCGAGGTAGATGTGTAGGAGCAGCACTATACATTGATTTGAGAGTACAATCTACCTGCATCCCTTCTTGGCCAGAAATCCCCACTCCAACATCGGCAACCTGGATCATGCTGACATCATTGGCGCCGTCTCCTGCAGTCAGTGAGCAATAAAATGGAACCTGAGAATGGGCACGGTGCACGGTCCCCTCTAAGTTGTGCACAGCGCACAAAGGCAATTCAGGTGTGCACAAACTGAACAAAGTAGTTCAAAGTATGGAATAAAATCTTCACTGAATACATCACTTTGTAGAATGCAATCATACTTAAAACATATTAAAACATGCCAATACAGTTTTATTAACCATGAGAGATAGGCTGTGTCAAAATGATCTTGAAACTGTTTCAGGTTTACACTTGCACAAGCATTCAGTGCACTCATACTTTTGTCACAGGGAAAAAAAAAATGCAGAAGATTTTTGCACACACTGACTGCTAAAGATTAGAGGGAACATTGGCACAGTGTTAGTGATCTTGTGTGATTCTAGAAACGTGATAGAGCTTTGACCATTCGCTGAACCAGACATGATGTTTTGAAATGAAAATAAAATATACTGGAAATACTCAGCAGGTCAGGTAGCATCTGCAAAAGGAGAAGTAGAGCTTCAGGTCGACGAACTTCCATCGGAAAATGACCGTGTTAAGTTGAATGACAATTTGGAGCAGTAGAAACATGCAACGTCGGCATTTAATGTCCACACACTATTTTCATAATCCTGTAATTATAATGGCTGTAAGATAATAAGCCGTTCTGGCCAGATGTATCACAGTGTGGTACAGTTGCTGCAGAGAAATGGATCGGAGGTCAATCTACAGGACCAAAAGAGTGGCAGAGAGGATCACTGGAGTCTCCATTCCCCCCGTCCCCCCCTTAACATGATCTACAGGGATCATTGTCTGAAGAGGACCCCTTCTTCCCCGCACACAGAATCTTTCAGCTGCTCCCATTAGGAAAGAGATATAGGAGGATCAGAGCTTGCAACACCAGGCTGAGGAACAGCTTCTTCCTATGAGCAGTGAGAATGCTAAATGACCAAAGGACCTGCTCACACTAACCATTCGAGCCTCCCATGTTTATGAAAGAAAAAAAAATTATTTATTTGTATCTACGAATACTTGTCCTGCACAAGTATTGTCTGTCTGCATGTGTGTTATGTCTGGCTGTGTGTCTGAGTGTTTTGCACCGAGGACTGGAGAATGTGGTTTCGTTGGGTTGTACTTGTGCAATCACATGACAATAAACTAGACTTGACTTGAAGATTGATTGACTAGTACACTCAGGATCACCCAAAGTTAGCACGGAAAGCTTTGTTTGGATACTTGTCTGCAATCTAGTACTCACACTGCTGGAAGAGAAAGAGTATAGCATTTACATAAATAGAAAATACATAAATCTCCCAGTAGATCAGGGGTTATGACCATTTTACCTTACTTTGATAATGTAGGCACCCAAAAGTTAATTTCAAGGGCAGGTTGTCTAGTGTTGGCTGATGTTCCTTTGAATGTGAGGAATAAGGATGAGATGATAAAAGTTTGTTGAAAAACATTAAATAATTAATCATTAACTACTTTTTTAGGGGGAAGCGTAGGATATCATGTAAAAATTATGAGTTAAGGCTGTCCAGGAGATACTGATTCATATGAGGGGCTGTGAAAATTATGGGGTCATCCAGTGTGTGTCATTATATTGGAACAGCACAATTCTGCCACAGACTTATTTCAGACCAGGGTTTCTTGTCAGACGTTTCAACCAACTTCATTCCTCCCATTAATTTACAAAGGCCAGATAAATCCATCTATAATCTCAAACTTGAGAGATAGAAGATTGCTGCAGGCACTGAATATACTTGTGTAAAAGTCAAGTCTTGAAGACAATGTTTTAATGTTAAATTTATGGGGTCGACTATTACACACAATACTAATTTTGAATGGAGGGCCCTCGCCTTCCCAAGATCGCGTTCACTGGCCACCGAGACAGAGGTGCACCAAAGAGGTACAAGGACTGCTTAAAGAAATCTCTTGGTGCCTGCCCCATTGACCACCGCCAGTGGGCTGATCTCGCCTCCAACCGTGCATCTCGGCGCCTCACAGTTCGGCGGGCAGCAACTTCCTTTGAAGAAGACCGCAGAGCCTACCTCACTGACAAAAGACAAAGGAGGAAAAATCCAACACCCAACCCAACCCACCAATTTTCCCTTGCAACCGCTGAAACTGTGCCTGCCAGTCCCGCATCGGACTTGTCAGTCACCAACGAGCCTGCAGCAGACATGGACATACCCCTCCATAAATCTTCGTCCGCGAAGCCAAGCCAAAGAAAGAAGTTTTGACCGCAGTAAGTACCTGTGTTGTTCAAGGCATCAGGAGTTCTGGTGGTCGGATGGGAGGCTGGGACTGGGTGATAATCCTGTACCCGGAGGCATCAAGAGCTTTGAATTGACGGGTGGATGGGGCATAGACGGAAACCTAAGTTGGAGGCATCGGGAGCTCTGGTGGGCAGGTAGCTGGGGGCTAGGTGTGAGTTCACGTTAGAGGCTTTGGGAGTATAGATGGGCGGGAGGCTAAGGCCTAGGCGAGAATCTATGGTCAAGGCATCAGGAGCTCTGATGGGTGGGCGGCTGGCGTCCAGGTGAGAGTCCGCGGTCGATACATCGGGCACTCCGATGGGTGGACAGTTGGGGCCTAGGCAAAAGTCTGATGTTGAAGCGTCGGGAGCTCCAATGGGCGGCCGGCCGGGGCCAAAACTAGGGAATGGTTGACTTTTGTAAGTGATTATATGGCCAAAAATAGGGGTGTCAACCTTTACACAGTATTAACTTTACATGAGTATATACGATAGTTACTGAGGGATATGATAAGTGAATGAATGAAGGATACAGTGAGTCAGAAAAATCTGAGGGCTGGACCACGTTTCCATCCCAGTTCCATCACAACACCCAAATGACCTTGTTTTATGACTGACATTCGATATTTGGATATAATGAAGCGGGGGCTTTTTCTCGGATTGTTTTAATATATTCATGAGAATAATTAGAAGAAAAAGTAGGCTATTTGAGTCCTTCACCATTCAATAAGATCGTGGCTGATCATTTATTTCAGTGGTACTTTCCAATAGCAAGACACATCCCCTAATTCAATTAATAACTAAAAAAAAACTAACATTCGATCTATTGCCATTTGAAACCACACAGAAGCGAAAGCAGAGATCATGTAGTGATCTCAATAACATTATTTATCAGCAGACAAAAAGCTAAATATACTCACCTATTGCTAAGGTCATTACTTTTAGTTTATCCCGGACCAATTTGACCACCATACTCTTCTGCAATGGTGTGGAACGGCAGCACAGCACGGCACGGCAACTTTGGGCTAAAGCAAGGAACTTGTCCTCCAGTGTTCTTTCCAATGCAAAGGACAGAGTCCTCCCATCGATTACCAGGCTGAAGTTGTGCTGTTGTGCGGCTGGGCTCGGCAAAGTTCCAATAGGAGGAACAAGGTCACCCAAGCCGTTGGCAGCAACGTGCGAGCCTTTATTCTGTGGACACTTTGATTTTATGCAATTCAAGCTTTGCTCCAATAAAGCTGCACAGTCTTCCTGTTGACAATGGAGTTTAAGATGAGAAACCAAGCAGATACTATGGACCTTGAGTTAATTTCAGCAGTAGATTCAGGATTGTTTCAATGACTGGCGTTGTTGAAATTTCACCTGGTCTTATTTCATAACTCTAGTCCCAGTGCATACTAAAACCAGAAATTAGTTTGACTCACCACCCCCCCCACCCCCGCACCCTCCTCCTTGTGCAGAAGGTGGTCGGAGTCCACAGAGGACAAGGGAAGAACTTCCAGAAATGGATTCACTTTGATCAAGAAATTTAGGAGATATCAGCTCAGAGTTGAAAGTCAAAGCCCCTTAAAGTGTGAGCAACTTGAAAAAAGGTTTGATGGAAAAGTGAACAGGGTCTACCAGATTATGGGAGGCGTAGATATGGTGGACAGCTAACACATTTTTCCCAGGGCAACAGTAGCAAATACCAGAAGACATTTGTATAAGGTGAGGGGAGAGGTACGTTTCTTTTTGCACAGACAGCAATGGGTGCCTGGAACGCATTGCCAGGGGTCTTGGAAGAGGTTGGTACATTTGGGACATTCAAAAGACTCTTAGTCAGATACCTGATCCCAGAAAAATAGTGGGTTTTTGGTGTGAGTTAGGGAAGGTTTAGATTGTTGAATACTCTATAGAGGTCGGCTGAAGGGCCTTAACTGTGCTGTAATGTTCTCAGATTTATAAAAGCTACCTCGCAGACCACCACAGCTGTTGAGCCTGTATGCTCACCTATGCAAATTGGCCCTTGGGCCCTCTGAGTCCATCCCAATCATCAGCCGTCCATTTTTCAGATATCCTATACTTTGTTCTACAACACACCATTGTACTGGAGAAATTCAGGAGGTTGACGGTTTGGGCATGGTACATGCTGAGCCTTCGCCCCCTGCCTCTGCATACTTCCTGTTTAATTCTTACTTTGTTCTCCCTGTTTTCCATCAACCAACAACCCCCTCCTCCCCTACCCCAATTTATCCCTTCATCCATCCACTAGGGGCATTTTACAGTAGCCAAATGAGCTACAACCAATTAATTCCATGATCAGAATTCTGTATGCATCCTGGAAATTAAACCAGTCATCCACACACAATGATTGGTTCCCAGAGCACCTTTTCAACCATTGAACCAGGAGCAGGAGATGGTCCTTCTCTATCCTTTACTCAGATCATGGCTGATCTGTTTGTAACTTTGACACCACATTCTAGTCTACCCTCTGAAACCTTTCATCCCCTTCTTACTGGGTGAAAAACCTTTAGTTTTCTCTCACACCCAAAGATGAGCCAATAAGGAAACTAACTTCTGTAATTAACCCCTTTTATAGGCAAAAGAATCAAAGTGCGGGGGGGGGTGGGGGGTGGTTGATGATGAATGTGTGAGAAAGATGGCAGAAGAAAATAAGGAATGGGAATGAGACTGAAAAGGTTTCTCTGCTGGAAGCTATCATGGACTCAATGGGCCAAATGGCATCCTTCTGTGCCCCAATGAGTAAATCTGGACAAGCTAATGTGCAGACGTGAGTGCGCTAGCTAAATTCTTGCTGGCCCTCTGCATGATTTGGGCTCTTTGCGCCCTGGTGATCAAAGATCTAATCCAGTGGTTTTCTTTCCACTCACATACCACTTTAAGTTGTCCCTATGCCACAGGTGTTGGGTGATTAGTAAAGGGATTGCTGAAGGTGGTATGAGAGTGGAAAGAAAAAGTTTGAAGACCACTGTTTTAATCATACATATGGACTCGTTATGTGCATGGTTTCATAACTCGAAAGGAAATGGGCCAATGGAAATTTTTCTCAGGCAAAATATTTCAGTAACAATTGGCTCTAGAGCAGTGATTCTCAGCCTTCCCTTCCCACTCACATCCCACTTTAAGCAATCCCTTACCAATCACAGAGCACCTATAACATAGGGATTATTTAAAGGTTAAGATCATTAACCCTACACTCAGCCTTCTTGTCTTTTTCTTCAAGAGTTTTAGCAAATATCTTTTCTTCAACCCCAGAATACTCCGTGAGGTTTCACTACTGCCTTATAAAAAGCCTCAACATCACAACCCTGCTCCTATATTCTAATCATCTTGAAATGAATGCCAGCATTGCATTTGCCTTCTTCACCACCACCTCAACATGCAAGTTTACCTTCAGGCTGTCCTGCACAAGGCCTCCAAGGTCCCTTTTCATTTACTTCCCATTTGAAAAATAATAGTCTCTCATTTATTTTTTCTAACAAGGTGCATGATGGTATACTTTCTGACATTATATTTTGCCACTTCTCTGCTAATTCTCCCAGTCTAAGTCCTTCTGCAGACGTGCAAAAAAATGTTGCACTATCCACCAACACTAAAATATCATAAAACAATATTTTTTTGTGTATCGAGGATGATTTTTTGTGTACCGAAGATGACCTATTTCACCCCTTGCAATAAGAAGACAATTTGCTTTTTATTCTTGGTTCTCAGACTTTTGGCGAACAATAGTCATGTCTTTTGCCTTTCTATGGGTGTCTTCTTCTATTTTGTGTTTCTGTGTTTTGATGCACGTGCCAATTGTCAGAAATCAAAACTTTGATTCTTTTGTCTATTGCTTTATGGTAGTTTATGGATCTGTGTCACCTTCTTGGAAAAACACTCCAATGGATTTATTTACGCGCCGTTAAATTCGGCAAAGCTTCGGGAAAGCTGCCATGCAACAGCAAACACAGCTGATGACTGCTGAAGTGAACAGATGTTTCCTCATTATTTTTGCTCTGTCTGTTATTTGCAAGCTTCCTCTATGCAAGTTAGCTTTTGGATGAAATGAAATCGCTAAGTCCTTCGTTTGCAATGAGGCTCTTCCATGGATTTTAGTACTGAAACTTAAATGCATCGCACTGGTTTTTCAATTTCCACAAAAGCTGGAAGGTTGAATAAAAATTAAATGAAAAGTAACTTTCAATATGTTTGTGCACTGATGCTGTTTGACTTGCTGGGTAATTCCCAAATTTCTGCATTGAATTCTACTTTCACAGCTGGCTCAATGTTCATTTTTTTTTTATGTCATGAAGATGCTACTGTTGTACTTATAAAAAATATTAAAACAGAACTACAAGGTGCCAAACTAAGTATACTCGAAACCCAAACCTAAATTGTGGAGTGTTTTAAAAACACAGAATTGCTGGAGGAACTCAGATCTCTCAGCGTCCAAAGGAGGCAAAGCTATGTAACTGACGTTTCGTTTTAGACTTGAGTACCTTCTTTGAAGTACTCAGGCCCAAAATCTCAGAGATATATCTTTACCTCCTATGGACTCTGCGAGACCTTCTGAGTTCCTCCTGTATTCTGTGTTTTTAAATACAATCACAGTGCCTGCAGTGCCTGTGTCTTTCACTTCTCTCTATGGAGGGCTTTGAATTTCATGGAGTATTGTTGGATTTCACCTGAAAGACAATATGGTTGAAGAGATTAAAAAAAAAGGTGGGTACATGAGGGTAGAATCAAAAGGGGGGGGGGGGGCGGGTGGGCAGATAAGGTCGAAATAGAAGGCAGGGTTTCAAGTCAGGAGATATTTACGAAGTGAAGTTATAAAAGAAGGGGGATTGTCAGGGTTTATGATAATTAAAATGATGAGAACTGATTGTGAGAGGCTGTTGCCTTTGGATGAAGGAATTAAGAGAGTTTACACGAGTAGAGCATGAAAGTCTGCAGATACCTTGATTGAAGTAAAAATACAAGGCTGGAGAAACTCAGTGGGTCAAACAGTGTACTTTATATAGCAAAGATAAAGATACACAACCAATGTTTCGGGCTTCAGTCATTCATCAGGCTATAAGCAAAATGTGGACAGGCACCTGAATGGTGGATTTTTATAGCTATATTCCTCGCCCCCCCCCCCCACCCCACCATTTTGTTCGGTGCCTGTCTATATTTTTTCATATCTTGATGAAGGGCTCAAGCCTAAAACGTTAGTTATGTAACTTTAGTTTTGTTAAATAAAGTTTAGGCAGTCCCGGGTTACAAACGAGCACCATTCCTAAGTCTATCTCTAAGCCAAATTTGTAGGTAAGTTGGAAGAGGTACATACGATTCATATTTAGCAATTTTAGTGTCAGTTGGTCAAATGTTTATAGTATATATTTTACCTTTCTATGCAGAAAAAGAAAAAAAGATCATGATTAAAAGTTAACATTTACTCTTGTTCCATTGATGTCTTGGATACTGGAAGGGGAATTCAAGAAGTAACATTATGCACATCATGTGTGAATTGGGGGAACAGTCAGTTCGTAACTCTGAGTTGTCCGTAAGTCGGACATTCGTAACTCAAGAACTGCCTGTACACTGTTTGACCTCCAGCATTATGTTTTTAATGAGGGACTATTTTTTTTTAAATGAAAAGAATTAAAAGTAACATGAGGAAAATATATTAGGCAGTTTGTGGTTGGGATCTGCAAAGTACTCCCTGGTCAAGAGGGATGTGACTAAAATTTGCATGGCTAATGAGAAAGTGCTGGGAGTGAAGCTCTGGTGCAGTTAAGATCTGCTGCAGATGTGATGGGCTGAACAGCCTCATTGTGTGCAGTTACTCTTCTAGAATTCTGTCTGAATAAAAACTACTTTGGGTTGGCAGTGGAAACTTTGCTCACTCACCTGAGATTCTGCATTCATGATGAGAAGCTCCTCGTCTTGACCAAGAAGTTTGCAAGCGTAGGCAATATTGATTGCAGTTTCCTGTTTGTCCCCAGTGAGCACCCATATCTGCAAAGCTGCTTTTCGAAGATTTGCTATTGTTTCAGGCACACCATCCTGCAAGCGGTCTTCGATACCCGTAGCTCCTGAACAAATGAGAGATGAGAAAACTTAGATCACTGGTTTGTAAAAGGGACACCTTCCATGACAAGAGGTAAGAGAAGACCTGCTGACTATTCAAGCCTGCCGACTGCAGTGAAGTTTCTCAAAAAGACTTTGCTCTTATTGAGAGACCATGTGTATTATAAGAACTACAGGGAAGAGGTGGAAAATCTTGTGATATGGTACGAGAGTAACAACCTGAGTCTCAACGTGAACAAGGAGATGAATGTCAACTTTAGGAGGACCAGGAATGACCACCTTCCATTACTTATTAATAACTCAGTAGTGGAGAGTGTGGAGAGCACCAAGTTCCTCGGAGTCCGCCTAACAAATGACCTATCCTGGACACACAAATATCTCTTCACTTGTCACGAAGGCGCAACAACGACTGCACACCCTGAGAGGACTATAGTGGGCAAAGCTACCAGCCAACATCCTGTCAACTTTCTAAGGGTGCTCTATTGAGAGCATCCTGGCTGGCTGCATCACAGTGTGGTACAGTTGCTGTACAGCATTAGATCAGAGGTCAATCTACAAGGACCATAAGAGTGGCAGAGAGGATTACTGGGATCTCCCTCTCCCACATTGACGTGATCTTTCGGGATCATTGTTTGAAGAGAGCTCGCAAAATCTTTGAAGCCCTCTGCCACCCCGTACACAGAATCTTTCAGCTATTCCCATTGGGAAAGAAACAAAGGAGTATCAGAGCTTAGTGCTACAGTACCAGTGACTCAGGTTCAAATCCAGCACAGTCTGTAAAGAGTATGTACTTTCTTCCTGTGGGTTGGGTATAAGACCATCCTCTGCATGACACCCACGTCATGATGTCACCCTTCCATATATATAACCCTGTATTTCAGTTGCCATGTTAGTCTAGTAGAAGTAAAGGATGAGAAAGCATCATGTCTCCGAGTCTTAATTGTACGAGTGGGTACACAAAAGTGGTGACGAGGAACAAAACGAACCCTACACATACTCCATGCACCAGCCGTGAGAAGGAAAACAACAGAAAAAAGGTAGAAAATGACTACCTAACAACCACAACAGGTCCCATCAAAAGATCAATGCGAAAGCGTGCCAAGATGGCAGAGGGAAAGTTCGGGGAATTCAGTGAAGTTGAAGAGAATTGGGATAACTACGTAGAACGGTTTAACTACTACTACGTAGCTCACAATATTGTGGAAGGTCCGGTAAACTGCAAATGTTCCCTCTTCCTCAGTATAATGGGCAGCAAAACATTCAACCTCCTTAAGACCTCGCTGGCCCTGGAGGATCCAGGGACAAAGACATTCAATGAATTATGCACAGCTCTAAGGAACCATTTAAGCCCCAAACTTCCAGTTATGACAGAAAGGCAATGATTCTATGAAAGGAGACAAGGACCAGGAGAGGCACTAAGCAAATACTTGGCATTGTTGCGCAAACTGGCAGAGCACTGTCATTTTGAGCAGTTTCTAAATCAGACACTGGGAGACAGATTAATGATGGGGCTGGCAAATTGCCAAGCAAAGCAAAAATTATTAGCAATGGATGAAGACGTTACATTACAAATTGCATACAAAACTGTCTGCAGCTTTGAAATGGCAGATAAAAACTTGAATGTGGGTCAACCCAACCTATTGGTTGGAATGTCTTCCCGCCAACAATGGTTCCATTGTGGGAAATACAACCACCAACCAGAAAACTGTTTCTTCAAAATTTCTAAATGCATCCATTGCAAAACAGAAGAATATCTGCTTTTAACCACTATCAACTCAGCCCTCATCTACATCTCTTCCATTTCCCACTCATCTGCCATGGGCCCCTCTGCCCCCAGACACAACAAATATAGAATCCCCCTCATGCTCTTCTACCACCCCTCCAGCCTTCACATCCAGCACATTATCTGCCAGAATTTTGGGCACTTGCTACAGGATCCCACCACCAGACACATTTTTCCCCCTCCTCCCCTCTCGGCCTTCTGAATGGACTGGTCCCTCCGCGATTCCCTCATCCACTCATCCTTCTTCACCCATCGCAGCCCCGGCACCTTTCCCTGTGCCAACAGAAGGTGCAACATTTGCCCTCACCATAGTCCAGGGCCCCAAACAGGCCTTTTATGTGAAGCAACACCTCACTTGTACATACAGAGGACTTATTTACTGCATCTGGTGCACCCTTTGTGGCATTCTCTACATCGCAGAGTGGGAGATCACTTTGCTCAGCACCTCTGCTCCATTGAGAACCTCAGTGACCTCCCAGTGGCCAACCATTTCAATTTTGAGTCACACTCCTGAGCTCACGACTGTCCATGGCTTTATATACTGTTCCACCCTGACCACCCACAGATGGGAGGAATAACACCTTATTTTCTGGCTGGACCCCTCCAGCCACATGGCATGAACATTGACTTCACTGCTTTCTATTAAACCTACTCCCCTTTTCTTCCCCTCCCCCTTTCCTGTCCTTCCAGTTCTTTCACCCTCTCAGCCCTACCATCCCTCCCTCCCCCTCATTGCTGTTACTGTCCCCTCCCTCCTTTTTCCACCTATCATTTCCTGCCTTGTCCTTCCCCCCACCCCCCCCGCCGCCCACCTTCCCCCCTCCTACCCTTTTGTTCATTTGCTGACTGGCATTTTCTCATACTCAGATGAAGGGCAAAAGCCCAAAACGTCAGTTATGTGTATGTTTGCCTTTGCTACATAAAGGACACTGTTTGACCTAAAGCTTCTCCGCATTTTGTGTTTATACTTCCTCTAGCAAGTCACCCATTATATTCTGCAATATGTCGAGAGGAATCATTGAAACATATTTTAGTTTGGAAAGATAAACTGAAGTCCAGAAACACTGAAACAGATTTCATTTTGGAAAGTCTTAATAGGCAACTGAAAGCTATTTGGAAGGAGCAATGAGGCAGCCTGAAAACAGGGAGTGCGTTGAGTTGTTGAAAATCTCTGGCAATATAAATTGGGCCCGAGCAAAGAGTGGACCACGTTGACTTGCGCAAAACTCTAGGAGAGGGGACTTCAGGTAAGCTGACCATACAGAGTTAACAGAAGAATAAATGCAGTCTGTAACTAAGAGTAAAACAAAGCACCTGATACCTATACCATGGCATTGAAGACTACTGAAGGCTCGTATCATTGATGCAGAATGGATCAGGTGAAATAAACTGTAGGGATAAAGATTCAACAGTTTACACTGGTTTCCAAATGCTTGCACTTACTTATGACCTTGGCAACATTCACAGTTACCTGCTTTTTTTTTAAAAAGATACGATTTTGTTGAGGTTTCCCATCTGAAATCATAAATTCCACCAGTGATGCATACCAGCAGATGTGATTTATCACACAACCTCTCAAGCATTTTAAGCAAATCTCATTACCTCAAAGTTGTTTGCAGCACCCACAAGTTAAGGGTCTATTTTTTAAGTGTTTGTGTTTTTCCGTAAAAATTAAATCCCTTTGTACAACTAGTCAATGCAATTCACAAACGTGTTGCAGAAACTCAACATCCCTCGGAATTAAGGGCTGCTAATGTTTGAGGCCTGGACTCTTTGTCAGGTATAAGAGGAGAAAAAAATACAGGCAGTTGCCTGAATAAAACATAGGGGGCGAGAGGAGGGGGAAGAGGGAGGGAGAGGAGCACAGGGTGACAGGTAGGTCGGCGGCAGATACAGGTGTGAGGGTAGAAGAGAAAAAGGTGAGAAGTGATAAGGGGGGGTTACTCTCCTATAAGGGAAGAAAGGAAAGGGATGAGAAGCTGGAGGGATAGAGAGATGTGAGGGAGGGGGTTAACAGAAATTGGAGAAGTCGATGTTAATGCTGTCTGGTTGGAGACTGTCAAGACGGAATCCAAGGTACTGTTCCTCAAATTTGTGCATGACCTTGGTTTGTCAGTGCATGAGCCCACGGACAGACAAGTCAGTGTGGGAAATGGTGTGCGAAATTGAAATGGTTGGTCACTGGGACGTCCTTGCTGTTGCAGCAGACAGAGTGAAGCTGCTCACTGAATTGATCTGCTCGTCTGTGTCCAGTTTCTCCCATGTTGCTTCACTTTTGGGGCCATGAATGATGGTGAGGGAGGAGGTGTAAGCACCTGTTGCAGGACCCAGGCCCAAAACTTAGTTACCCTCTACTTCCTTTAGATGCTTTGTGATTCGTTGAGTTCTCCAGCATGACTGCGTATCATACTCGAACCTAGGATCTGCAGACTTTCTTGTCGGACAACTTGTGAGGTTCATGATTGACAAATGAAGAAATATTTCCTGTTTAATAGCGATGTACTCGTACTTTTAACACTGATGTACACTGGATTTAGAGTCAAGGCATTTTCTACTCAGCAGGGTAGCATGGCCAGGGTGTCAGTTTACATAACATTTTATTATGGCATCAGCTATCTGGGTCCGAATCCGTCGCTGGCTGTAATGAATTTGTATGTTCTCCCCGTGTTGGCGATGGCCTCCTCCAAGTTCTCCAGTTTCCTTTCGCCCTTCAAAAAGTACAGGGGTTGTAGGTTAATTGGTATAGTTGGGTGGCCAAGCTCATGGGAGGGATGTCACATCACAGAAATGCCGGAGGAACTTAGCTGGTCTCACTTAGCGTCCATAGGAGGTAAAGACGTTTCAGGCCTGATCCCTTCCTCAAGGTATTAGTGAAAAAAGACAGGCATCTGAATTAGATGCTGGGGAAAGAAAGGGGGCAGAATGGGATTGGGAGGAGTGCAGGCTAACGGACAAAAGGTGTTAACTAGATATAATAGATGAGAATTGATTTTTAGCTGTGTGGAAGGTGATAGAGAAAAATGGAGAGAGAGAGAGAAAGGTAGAGGAAAGGAAATGGGGGGGGGGGGGCGGTGGCTGGGGGAAGAAGAAGAACTGTTTCTGAATGTCAGTGATGTTTACAAGCATCAAAAGCCCAGGCTACTTTGACTGACAGTGGAGTGGAGAGCCTGGCTCTGCCCTCTGGCCAAGGTTTTAGCAGCAGTTCCGTGGTTCAGAATGTGTTCTAGACATAAAGTCCTGGTGCTCGTCAAAATTTCACCCATCACAAGGATGCCCCTGAGTTTGGATTCTCATTCAGGAACACTGCATCTCAGCAACAAGTGCATACAGCAAGCACATCTACTCTACGTAGTATGGGCTAACACTTCACTAACACCAATACACCTTAATGAAAGTAACCTAGCTTTTAAAACTGAAGTCCAGAAACACTGAACTAGATAGAAATAAATGGTGACATGCCAATGACTTGAAATGAGCTCTCTATAGTGGCTGCCTGACCTGCTGAGTACTTCTTGCACTTTCTAGTTCTGTTTCAGGGTTATTACAGCATGACGTCTGGAAGCAGGATAGATGGACTTCTGTGTGGAAACATCTATTTTCACTTACAGTAATTAATGTAGTTTATTATCCAAGATGCTATCACTCTATTGAAGCTTTATTAACGATGGAGAATTCAATGCAAAAACCACATCTTCTGCCAGACACAGAATTCCAAAGATAAACATGAATTTTGTTTTTCCAACTACCGTAAAACCGCTCGTATCTGGAATTCAAGCAACTGCTAAAAAGATTGAGAAAAATAAATAAAAATTAAAAGAATTAGATGGGAGCAAATATTCAGCCAGCCTTGGTTGTGTTTTGCTTGTAGCAGGTGCTTGAATAAAGTTGTGCGAATCAGCAATGATGTCACACAGGATGAAGAGTTGGTTGGTGCCGCTCGCCGTTGGGGTGACTCTTCGTCACTGCTTTGTAAGAATTTCCCTGGTCAAAGGTTTTATCTATAAACTTGGGGTGTGGAGGGGGGGTGGGGTGGGGAGGGTGGAAATTATCTACAATGCAATTGTTCGTCTTTCAGGGCAAGGAACCTGCAGATACAGCGACAGTTAAATGTTTTCAAAGAATGTGTCTGAAAATTAAGTAAAATGCTTTAAGGTTTACATATTTTTGCAAGTGAAGTTTATTCAGTGTAAGTACAGTATTGTAATTTTGACTTTTAAACTGTTTATTTTTAATGCAGGTGTATTAGTTAAGGCATTGTAAGAGTGAGTCTCAAGCAAACGGAATAGGTTGCCAGATTCCAGAGGTTTTCTGAACTTACTTTTAAGACCCAATGCATCAAAGCACAAATATGCTTATCTACAGCCTACTAAATCACCAAAAAGTTATCCCATACCCAACAGCTGAAGGTCAGTCTCCAAGGAGACTGCTGACTGGAACAGAAGTTCTTCTCTGTTTTCAACAGAGGATTCCGCCTCCAAGCGGTTTTCCAGCCAACGTGCGTACTCTTTCTTACGCAATACCTGAAATGAGGAAAACAAATCAGAACATATTTGTAAGGATTATCAGTCCTGAAGCAGAGTTTCAACCGAAAATGTCGACTATCTATTTCCTTCCGTGGAAGCTGCCTGACCTGCTGAGTTCCTCCAGCAGTTTATTCCTTGCTATGGAATCCAGCATTTGCAGTCTCTTCGGTCTCCACAAAAATCCTAAGTGTTTAATTATCATTTCGATGGCAAAACAGTACAATTGACCATCAACCTGGAAACGAACTCTAAACATGATTAAGGACACTGTTACAATGGATGCATGCAGTTTGAAATCAGAGTGGTGTTTGAACTTGGGCTATAGGCCTGCCACTAGTTCATTCTTTGACCGGGGGCAAAAGGAGCTCTGGATGTGTGTGCATTTACATCCACAAGCACTGATGTATGGAGGCAGGGCAAAATGATACATCGCTTGGATTATGGCTGATAGCTTTGATCTTTGTGATGCAACCTAATCACTTGGATGTGATTGGAGGAGTGATCATCAGGAAGTTTGCAGATGACAAGTAAGATGGTGGTGTTGAGGGTAGTCAGGAATATTGACCAAGGCTATAGAAGGATACAGATCAGATGAAAAGTTAAATGGAATTTCGGCACATTGAATTTAATCCTAATTCTGAACTTAGTTTAATTTATTTAAAAAAAAAAATTTGTGTACTTACATGTGCACAAATGCACTTTCATTTCTAAAACTCTGTATGTCGGATTTTATGTTGAAATCAATAAAAATATTTTTAAACGAAAGAATTTAATTCTGACACTGTAAGAGTGTCCTGTCTGGCTACATCATTGTGTGATGTGGTAGCTACAAAGCATCAGACCGGAAGTCAATACAAAGGATCATCAAAACAGCTGAAAAGATCATTTGGGTCTCTCCTCCTAATGATTGCCATCATGGTAAATGTTGTGTTGCTTAGATAGGGCTCAGGGATTTATCGTGGACCCTTTCCATCCAGCACACAGTATTTTTGACCCACTACTATCAAGAAAGAGGTGCTGGAGCATCAAAATCAGGCTTCTTCTCTCACTTACCGAATCAGTCAACCCAAAATATTTATATATAATTATTTATTTCAAATTATATGTTTGTGGAGACGCGATTATTATGAGCTGTGTATTGTGTGTCTATATGGGTGCACTGTGGCCTGGAGAAATTATTTTTACTGGTTGTCTATGTACCATCAGTGTGGCGATATGTTTCCTCCATTGTATATAGTTATTGTTGGCTACTGTATATATGGAGTTGGCCCGCCCACTGATGACTCATACCCTATGACTCCTCCCCCGTGGCCTTGGGCCATAAAGATCGAGCCACCTCTCCCTTTCCTATACCTGGATCCGAGCCAGCAAAGTTCTTCTGTATATTAAAGCCTATTGCTCCCTCCCTATTGCACTGCAGTCAGATAATAAACTTGAACTTGAATGTGATGGACCGGGGGGGCCTTTGGGTTCAAGTTCATAGTTCCCTGGAAGTGGCAATTAGATAGGGCGGTGAAGTAAACATGTAGCCTGCTTGATGGGGCTCAGAATGTGAAGGTGGTGACATTATGTTGCAACTTTACAAAACTCTGAGTTGACTTCACTTTGAGTATTGGGTGCAGTTCTGATCACCACCCTACAGCAAGAACACGTTAACGCTGGAGAGGGTGCAGAGGAGAGTTTGTTTAGGCAGGGTTTGTCTCTTCTGGAGAGAAAGAAGCTGGGAAGTGACCACAAAAAAGTATATAAATCACGTTGATTATGTATCTTTAGCTCCTATGGACACTGCAAGAGCTGTTGAGTTCCTTCAGCATTTCTGTGCTTTTATTTAAAAAAAGAGGGCACAATTTTAAGGTGAGAGGAAGGAGTTTCATTTATCAAAGATATCAACAGCCTGGATGGTAATGCAGTAAATTGGATCAGAAAATTTGCAGATAATACTAAGATTGGGGTGTAGTGGAGAGGGAAGAAAGATCTCAAAGCTTGTAGAGGGATCTGAATCAGCTGGAAAAATGGGTTGGAAAATGGCAGATGGAATTTAATGTGGACGAAGTTGCACTTTCAGAGGATTGGGTAGGACTTTTATGGTAATGTTAGGAAACTGTAGAGTGGTAAAACTCCACAGTTCTCTACCTGATCGAATCCCACGCTGTCTGCAAAGAGTTGGTACATTCTCCCCGAGTCTGCATGGATTTTCCCCTGGGGTTTTGGTTTACTCCCACCATTCGAAACGTACCGGAATGTAGGTTAATTGAGTGGCGCAGATTCATGGGCCGAAATGGCCTATTACTGTGCTTTATGTCCAAATTTTTTAAAAAATCTGGGAATACAGACACATATTTGAAAATGGTCTATCCTGTACTGCTCTATGGAGTCACACGTTGATAGGGTTGAGGCTTTTTGGCACATCTGTTGATAGGTTTTTGCACATTGCCCTTCATTTATCAGAGTATGGTACACAGAAGAGTAGGGATCTTATATTGAAGTTGTATAAGACGTGAGTGAGGTCATATTTGGAGGATTGTGTGCATTTTTGGTCACCTACCAACACAAAATATGTCAATAAGATTGAAAAAGTGCAGGGAAAATTAACAAGGATGTTGTCTGGACTTGAGGAGCTGAGTTAGAGGCAGAAGTTGAATAGGTTAGGATATTATTCCTTGGAGAGAAGAAATAAATAGCAATAAATAGCAATAGTGGACAATTTTGAAACAGCGTGGGAAAATTGTTAACGCTATAGCACACAATTTATAATCAGAGAATGATGGGAGATTTGATAGAGGTACATAAAATTATGAGAGATATAGATAAGGTAAATGTAAGCATGCTTTTTCCACAGAGGTTGGGTGAAATAGGAATTGGAGACATGGGTTAAGGGTGAAAGATTAAGTGGTATATTAAGGGGAATGAGCTGCCAGCAGAAGTGCTGGATGTGGGTTCAATTTTAACTTTTCAGAGAAATCTGGATGGATACATGGATGAGTGATGTACAACTCTATGATTCCAAATACCATTCAATTAACAGTCAGAAGGAAAGCAGCCTGGCTGTTAACATGAACCGATGATCAGAACAAGTGCAAGGATAGTGAAAAGGTCCACTTCTCTTTCAATGGACCACTTCACTCTCTTTAGTTCTTTGCAGAACTGCACCTTGACGTCACCAAAAACTCTCCATTAATTTATTTTTGCCTTTACAATGGAAAACTTTTATCGTGGCCTACTTGTGTATTTTTGGGATGTGGGAGGAAGCCAGAGCAAATAGAAGAAACCCCCGTGACCGCACAGACTGCGTCAGAGGTCAGGATTGAACTTGCATTTTTGAAAGTTGCCACCGTGTGGTCCCACCCTGGACACTTCTCAACTAACATCAGCGGGAGAGATTATTATCTCAGTGTTGTTTGTACAGGCTTGCATATCTGCCACAGTTCAAATATTGTGATAAAATTTTTTAAAAAGTTAATTCATCATCCTGTACATCCTATTTTGGGTCATCAGAGATTGTAAAAGATTCTGTAAAAATTAAGGTCTTTTTAAATGCAAAGTTGGGACGGACCTGTCGTGACAGTTCCGTGCAGTATTAAGTGTTTATGATGGGCTTACTGTGAGTTAAAAAAGTGTCAGAATGATTGAGCGTAGACTGCTTCACTCATTGGATTTAACATAATGAGTTAAAGCAATGTACAAAGAAAAAGCAAAAGTTATATTTTTCCATAGGATATCAGTCATCCAGTAAAAACAGATCCCAATTTTAAAATGCATTAATCTCAATCTTTTGAAAAGACAAATGGTGGTACTGTATTTCAATTATATTACTGTATAATGCTGACCTGCTTTGCACACAATTTTTTCCACCAGCACTTTTTATATTTTAGTCCTACTAATTCAATGCAGTTTTAAATGTGAAACAAAGACTGATTAATGATCCATGCATCCACTTAATTAAATATCATGTGGCCAACCCCTAGTATATAACTATAGATTTTTTTTTAAAAACAGGCATGCTGTAGCACAGCAGCAGTTTATCTTTAGTTCAGATTCTAAACACCCCTGATAAGATCTGAAAATGCATCATTGTCTGTAAGGAGTTTGCAAGTTCTCTCCATATCTGTGTGGGTTTCCACCAGGTGCTCCAGTTACGCCACCCACCCCCACCCCCCCCCACGACCACCATAACATCCGGAATTTGTAGGTTAATTGGGTGGCACAGGCTCGTGGGCTGGAAGGGCCTGTGACCATGCTGCATGTCTTAAAAATAATCTCAGTCCTGAGTGTGAATAAAGGCAGGAGATCCAGTTCAAACAGTGATGGTCCTCCATTTCAACTGCAGGAGAGTTTGGACAGGCAAGGACTCATAACAGATTGCAAAATACATTACAATGCCTGAAACATTAAAGGCACCAATGCTGACTTGTTGCTTTGGAGGAAAGGTTATAGAAGCCACCTAGTCAGAGGCGTAAAAGCACAGAAACAGGCCATGTGGTCCTTCCGTCCATGGTGACCATCCAACATTCCTCGATACTAATCCTATTTACAATAAAAAATGAATCTGCTGGAGGAATCCAGTGGATTGAGCAGCCTCAGTGAGAAAAAAAAAGAATGGTGAACCTTTGGAGTTGGAACCCTTTATCAAGATTCCAGCATATGCCGTCTCTTGTGCTTCCATTAATGAGCAATTGGCCTGTAAGTCGTCTGTGCCTTGGCAGTCATGTACTTTTCTAGATACCACTTATATGCTGTGACAGTTTCTGTCTTCACCACCCACTCAGGCAGTGCATTCCAAACTCTAACAACTTACTGGATGACTTTCTCTTCTTGTATCCCCTTTCATAGTCTACAAGATTATGAGAGGCATAGATAAGGTGGACAAACAGCACCTTTTTCCCGAGATGAGAGCAGCAAATACCAGAGGGCACCTGTTTAAGGCAGTGGTTCTCAACCTTTCTTTTCCACTCACATTCTTTGGCTTGGCTTCGCGGACGAAGATTTATGGAGGGGGTAAAAAGTCCACGTCAGCTGCAGGCTCGTTTGTGGCTGACAAGTCCGATGCGGGACAGGCAGACACGATTGCAGCGGTTGCAAGGGAAAATTGGTTGGTTGGGGTTGGGTGTTGGGTTTTTCCTCCTTTGCCTTTTGTCAGTGAGGTGGGCTCTGCGGTCTTCTTCAAAGGAGGTTGCTGCCCGCCAAACTGTGAGGCGCCAAGATGCACGGTTTGAGGCGTTATCAGCCCACTGGCGGTGGTCAATGTGGCAGGCACCAAGAGATTTCTTTAGGCAGTCCTTGTACCTTTTCTTTGGTGCACCTCTGTCACGGTGGCCAGTGGAGAGCTCGCCATATAACACGATCTTGGGAAGGCGATGGTCCTCCATTCTGGAGACGTGACCCATCCAGCGCAGCTGGATCTTCAGCAGCGTGGACTCGATGCTGTCGACCTCTGCCATCTCGAGTACTTCGACGTTAGGGGTGTAAGCGCTCCAATGGATGTTGAGGATGGAGCGGAGACAACGCTGGTGGAAGCGTTCTAGGAGCCGTAGGTGGTGCCGGTAGAGGACCCATGATTTGGAGCCGAACAGGAGTGTGGGTATGACAACGGCTCTGTATACGCTTATCTTTGTGAGGTTTTTCAGTTGGTTGTTTTTCCAGACTCTTTTGTGTAGTCTTCCAAAGGCGCTATTTGCCTTGGCGAGTCTGTTGTCTATCTCATTGTCGATCCTTGCATCTGATGAAATGGTGCAGCCGAGATAGGTAAACTGGTTGACCGTTTTGAGTTTTGTGTGCCCGATGGAGATGTGGGGGGGCTGGTAGTCATGGTGGGGAGCTGGCTGATGGAGGACCTCAGTTTTCTTCAGGCTGACTTCCAGGCCAAACATTTTGGCAGTTTCCGCAAAGCAGGACGTCAAGCGCTGAAGAGCTGGCTCTGAATGGGCAACTAAAGCGGCATCGTCTGCAAAGAGTAGTTCACGGACAAGTTTCTCTTGTGTCTTGGTGTGAGCTTGCAGGCGCCTCAGATTGAAGAGACTGCCATCCGTGCGGTACCGGATGTAAACAGCGTCTTCATTACCACTTTATATAATCCCTTTCTAACCACAGAGCACCTAGGGTAGTATTTCTCAACCTGGTTGAGATGTCAGGTGGCACGTGGTGGAAAAGAAAGGTTGAGAACCACTGGTTTAAGGTGAGTGGGTGCCTGGAATGCATTGACTGGGGTGGGTAGAGGCTTGTACAATAGGGACATTGCATCCTGAGACAGGCACATGGATGCAAGAAAATTAGAGGGCTATGGGTATGAGGTGGGGAAAGTTTAGATTGTTGTGTAGGTTTATATGGGTCGGCACAACATTATAGGGTGAAGGGCCCCTACTGTGCTGCAATGAACCATGTTCTATGTCAAGCTCTGCTCTCTGGCTATAGATACCTCTACTTTGAAGAATTATTTGAGCCCCTCACAATTTTATACTCCTGGGAGAAGTTTCTTTCAATTTCATTATGTTCCATAACCTGAAAGAAGAAAATGAATTGTATTTATAGAGTGTCTTCCCAGCCCCTCTCAGCACTGATGGCGAACTGACCTCAAAGGGATGTCAATTTTACGCTTTCATACTTTTTTACCTATTTATTTTCTGCATTTCCTTTTGCCGGTTGGTTGAGGCTGCTGGTTGCTTGAATTCCAGAAACTTGGGATTTTACTATGCTTGGTATGTGTGTGTTTGTAGGGGGTCAGTATACATTGTCTATTTCTAAATGCCTTAAGGTGACAGTTCAAACTGCTGCAATCTGGTACATTAGGAAGCTCAAGGATTCCAGCATTTTGTAGATGGAATAACATACAAGTGCCAACATCCCACTTGGAAAGATAACGATTCCTAATTTAGAACATTAGCAGTATATGAGATGAGCTTAGGATGCTGAAACAAGTGAGCATGGGACATTTTGGTCCACGTCGGCAAGTTGGGCCGAAGGGTCTGTTTCGAAACCGTATGATCTAAGGACTCTATAGCGTATACAGAGCCGTTGTCATACCCACACTCCTGTTCGGCTCCGAATCATGGGTCCTCTACCGGCACCACCTACGGCTCCTAGAACGCTTCCACCAGCGTTGTCTCCGCTCCATCCTCAACATCCATTGGAGCGCTCACACCCCTAACGTCGAGGTACTCGAGATGGCAGAGGTCGACAGCATCGAGTCCACGCTGCTGAAGATCCAGCTGCGCTGGATGGGTCACGTCTCCAGAATGGAGGACCATCGCCTTCCCAAGATCGTATTATATGGCGAGCTCTCCACTGGCCACCGTGACAGAGGTGCACCAAAGAAAAGGTACAAGGACTGCCTAAAGAAATCTCTTGGTGCCTGCCACATTGACCACCGCCAGTGGGCTGATAACGCCTCAAACCGTGCATCTTGGCGCCTCACAGTTTGGCGGGCAGCAGCCTCCTTTGAAGAAGACCGCAGAGCCCACCTCACTGACAAAAGGCAAAGGAGGAAAAACCCAACACCCAACCCCAACCAACCAATTTTCCCTTGCAACCGCTGCAATCGTGTCTGCCTGTCCCGCATCGGACTGGTCAGCCACAAACGAGCCTGCAGCTGACGTGGACTTTTTTACCCCCTCCATAAATCTTCGTCCGCGAAGCCAAGCCAAAGAAAGAAAAAAAATAGCCCCTTTCACACCTGCAAGTGATCCCAGGAATCAAACGGCAATCGGCCTTTAAAGTGGCAAGTGTGAAAGCAAAATCACCTTAATGCTGGTGTCTGATGACATCATCTCGCACTGGGGATTGACGGCCTCGACCCCAGTACAATCCCCAGCATCAGCAGATGCTGCTGTTGCAATCAGGCAAGTGTGAAATGGGTAATTCCATTGTGGGATTGAAATGACCCAAGTTTTTGCATGATTGCTGGAAGAAAAGATGGGGTGGCCATGGAAAGTCACATTGGGGTGGGGGGGGGGGGAAGGGGAGAGAGAGAAGAAATAAATAGCAATAGCGGACAATTTTTAAACAGCGTGGGAAAATTGTTAATGTTGTAGCACACAATTTATAAAGACCATGGGGAAAAAGCAATGGCGGACCTGACTTCCCAGAATGCCATGCAGCAGAGAAGCCCCTCTATGAATGCTCCACGTATGGGCACACAGCCCTTTGCCACATGGAAATCTGGGAGGGCAGGTCTGCCATCGCTTTTTCCCATGGTCTTTATAAATTGTACACGATAGTGCTACCAAGTTTCCCACACTATATAAATAGTGTTACAGCGCTACCAATTTTCCAACCCTGTTTAACAATTGTCCACAATTGCTATTTATTGCTCACACTTTCCCACGGTCCCTTATGAAGGTTTATATAGGTTAGCACAACAAAAAACGGGCTGAAGGGCTCATAAGGTGCTGTACATAAAGCTTAATTGTGTTATAATTGATTAATTTTGAACATCTCTGTTCAACTATCAGATCATAATACATTGATCAGGATTTAGGGTAGGTCCACCATCGCTCGATGCGTCATGACATCACCAGTAGAAGGTAGAACAGTCCTAACCTCGGGGATGGCTCCTTGTAAATGGGAAAGTGTTCAGTGTCCCAGTTAGGAGTGGTCAAGTGTGAAAAGCCAAACTCCCCCATTCCTGTCCCAGGACACCAAACGGCCAAGTTAGTGGGATGCAAGTGTGAAAGGGGCTTAAGCCACTCAGTCAGAGGTGCTATTTTGGGTGATTCTGAATTAAATTTTGTCTGGTCATTTCACACGAGTGTTTGGTGGTGTTTCCCGTCTACAAATTGACTGCAACATACCCTATAATGGTTAGTATTTTATTAGTTGTAATGATCTGTGGATTATTCAGAAAACGTCAATGAAAAACTGGTTAGCACAATGGTCTTGCAGTGCCGGCAATGTGGGTTCGAATCCAGTGCAGTCTGCAAGGAGTCTGTACATCATCCCTATGTCTGCATGAGTTTCTGGAAGGGCCTGCATCTCTCAATTAAAACAAGACTGCCCCTTATCAGAAATGACTTTTTTTTTGTTTCAGATCAACTGTTTGATTTCACTATCAATGGCTCTCTGAGAAAGAGAACTGTCAACAGACCAGAGATGAAGAACATCTGCTTCTTTAATGCACGAGCGATCTGCGTTCAATCTTTGTATCACAGTATCTTTAACCCACTACCATCAGCACAAAGGTACTGCAGCAACAAAATTAGGAATGCCAGGCATGGAAATAGCTTAATTAAATTGAATATAAATTTTTAAAAAAACATAAATATAGTAAAACACGAGAGTCTACAGACACCATGACTGAAGTAAGAACCTAGTGCTGGAGAAAATCAGCAGGGCAAATAATGTACTTTACCTACCAAAGAAAAAGATACATAATCAACGATTCAGGCTTGATCCCTTCATCGAGGCAAGTTCTGATGCCTGCCAGTATTTTGCTCATACCTTGATTTTGTTAGTTATGGATCTTTATCTTTGCTATATAAAGTACAATGTTTGACCTATTGGGTTTCTCCAACGTTGTGTTTTTATTACACAAATGCAAGTTTCTCCGTTCCTTCACAAGACGCATAGAAAATTATTCTTGATAAAAATAAGTTTGGATGCCAACATAAGATAATTATAAAAAGGAATTTTCCTTTATAGAAGTGTTCTGGAACCAGATGCTCCAGCCAGGTTTCCGAAAAAAAAAAAAAATCCTTGCTTCCAAGACAGTTTTGCCAGCTGGGAATCTTTGTACAGAATGGAATGGTGAAGTTATCAACTGAAAGGAAACGCGGATCAATATTTATCCTTCACTTAATTAAAAAGAGTCAATGGATTTAAGCTCTTTGAAAGCAGTGAACAAGGAAGACTTTGCTTCCTGAACACTTTTGGGTGTATTTTATGGATTTTGGACCTTGAAAATCCGTTTAAAATCTTCCTATCACATGCCTTTTTTTAAAAGATACAACCTATTTTAAGTCTACTAGTTTTTTTTGGCCACAAAGCAAGCTGTTTTGGTCAGTGCAGGTGCTATGCAAATGTTATTTTAGGCCTGGGCATGCTTAGTGCAGGCAGACTGTAAAAGCAGCTCACATATACAGATGCTGTGCATTACATTGATTATAGATTGTACACAGATTGATGCACATGATCTTCAGGCAATAACATAGTGAGTGTACTTAATGACATGTTTTTGTCTTCTGGAAGATTCAATACAGCAGAAATGTATCATCAATGTCGCAACAACTGCAATACATTCTGTTACATTTGTGGCAAGTATATGCTTAATGCTATATTTAATAAAAGTTAATTTAATGTTACTCCAACTTCCTACATGATATAGCAAATATTGTTATTGTTGTCTTCAGCTTGAAGTTGTCTATCATAAGCCTGAAATTGTTTCAGGAAGCAAACCTTTTGAAAATAAAATGTTGTCCAGTGTTGTCAATGGATTTAAGCTGGCATTTTGTCCTTTTAAAGTTACCTGAACATGATTTCATCCATAGCTTTACTCCCTTCACTGTAGGTTTAACTAGGATGCAGTTTCTGCAAGGTGCTCTGCAGCAACTCTTAGACAAATGGGCTGGATTGAAGTTCGGAAGTGGATGGTTCTAGCACACTGTCACCTAATTGTCTGTAATATGGAGAGGGATATGCCCAGGCATGCTGTTGTCATGCAAATTGCACCTCCTGCCTTATTTGTGGGAATTGTGGCATTGAACATCAGTGCCAAAAGCTAATCTAGGGTTAACACAGGCAAATTAACATTTAATGCACACAAACTCACGAGTTAGGAACAAGAATGCATCACTTGGCCCTTTGGGTCTGCTGATCTGCGACAGTGTGGCTGATCTGATTATAACCTCAAATGCACAGACTTGTTTATCTGAAGTAATTTTTAAATCATATTTATCTACCTGCAGCATTAAAATTATTTATAGAATCTGCTTCCAATGCTCTTTGAGGAAGAGAGTTCAAAATATTCATGACCCTGGGAGAAAACAAATTGCCACATCTCTGTCTTAAATGGGTAATGTTACATTTTTAAACAATAACTCTGAATTCTAGATTCTCTGCACATTCCGCCCCAGGCTAACATCTGGCTAGCACTGGAGAGAATGAGCAATGTGATTAGTTGCCACAAGACGGCACAAGGCGGCATCCCTGATGCCTTCCCAATCACTGTAGGGGACTTCAATCAAGCCAACCTGAGGAGGACTCGAACGAACTACCACCAAAACTTCACAGGTGAGACCAGAGGAACCAACACACTCATCCATTGCTACACTACCATGAAGAACGCCTAGTGAGCCATACCACAGCCACACTTTGGCAAGTCAGATCAGCTGGCTGTACTTCTACTCTTGGCATTCAAGCAGACTGAGGACTATAGCACCAGTAGTGAAGACGGAGAAAGTATGGTCGAGGGAGCTGGAGGAGCACCTGCAGGACTGCTTTGAATCAGTGGACTGGACCATATTCAAGAATTCATCCTTAGACTTGAATGAATTTGCAATGTCTCACCAACTTCATCAAGACCTGTGTGGATGAATGGGTGCCCACGCGCACATACCAGGTGTTCCCCAACCAGAAGCCTTGGATGAATCTGAGGATTCACAACCTCCTGAATATGAAATGAAGGGCATTTAAGGCCGGGGATCCCGATCTCTACTGGAAGTCCAGGTACGACCTGTGGAAAGCTATCTCTGGAAGAAGCTAGAGACAGAGACAGATATACGCCAGCTATGGCAGGGAGTGCAGGCCATTACGGCCTACAAAACGAGGGCGAACCTCATAGATAGTCGTGATGTTTCATTACCCCATAAGCTGAAAACCTTCTATGCCCACTTTGAGAAGAAGAACCAAACCAAAGTGTCTTCTAGAATCCCTGCAAAGTCTAGGACCCTGTGATATCTGTCTCTGAGGCTGTCATCAGAAAATTATTCAAGAGGGTAAACCCTCTCAAGGTATCAGGAATTGACGGCATTCCTGTCAGGGTACTGAAAATCTGTGCCAACCAACTAACCGGAGTGTTCATGAACATTTTCAACCGCACATTGTTGCAGTCAGAGGTTCCCACTTGCATCAAAAGGGCATCAATCATCCTAGAGCCCATGAAAAGCAGGGTGAGCTGCCTGAAAGCCTATCGTCCAGTAGCTCTCACATCTACTGTAATGAAATGCTTTGAGAGGCTGGTCATGGCCAGAATTAACATGTACGTAAGCAAAGTCTGAACCCATTGCAATTCACCTATCGTCACAATTTCTCCACAGCAGATGCAATGTCGCTTGGATCTGATTCACTTCGATAACAGCAACTCATACATACGGCTGCTCTTTTGCCTTCAACACCATTATTTCCCCAGTGCAGGTCAAGAAGCGTCAAATCCTTGGCCTCTGCACCCAACTCTGGAACAGAATCCTTGACTTCCTCATCGGAAAACCATAGTCAGTATGGATTTGAAACAATTTCTCCTCCTCACTGAATATAAACACAGGCGCTACTCAAATACATCGATGGATGTGTGGCCAGGTACAATTCCAATGCTATCTACAAATTTGCCAGTGACACCACGGTTGTTGGCAGAATTGCAAACGACAACGAGGAAGCGAACAGGAGGGAGATAGACCCGCATGTTGAGTGGTGTCACGCCAACAACCTTGCACTCAAAGCTAGCAAAACAAAGGAGATGATTGTGGACTTCAGGAGGAATCATGAGAATACAATCATTGAGAGATCGTAGTGGAGAGGATCAAGAACTCACAAAGAAGGCTCACCACCGACTATACTTTGTGGGGTGTTTGAGGAGATTCTGTATGTCACCGAAAACTCTCAAAAACTTTTACAGGTGTACCATGGAAAGCCTTCTGGTTGGTACGGAGGTGCCAACGCTGAGCCAAGAAAAAACTCCAGAGGGTTGTTAACTCAGCCATGGCATCAGGGGCACTAGACTTCACTCCATCAAGGACATCTACAAGAGGTAGTGTCCTAAGAAAGTAATCTCTTTCCTCAAGGACCCACACCACCCAGGCCATGCTTTCTTCACTCTACTACCATCGGGGAAAAAAGGTACAGGAGCATAAAGGTGAGCACTCAGTGGCACTAGGACAACTTCTTCCCCACTTCTATCAGATTCCTGAATGATTAATGAAATAAAGACACTATCTTCTTTGACTTTCCATGCACTATTTTTCTTAATTGTTGGAACGGGCAGCAAGGTTGACGTAGCAGTTAGTGCAATGTCTTTACAATTGGGACGGGATCTGGGTTAAAATCGCATGTTATCTATAAGGAGTTTGTACGTTCATCTCACGTCTGCGTGGGTTTACTCCAGGGGCTCCGGTTCCCTCACACTGTTCAAAACATACCGGGGATTTAAGTTAATGGGATTTTAAGTTAATGGGGTGTAAATTGTGCGACACAGACTCGTGGGCCAAAATGCCTGTTCCCATGCTCTAGGTCTAAATTTATTTAAAACTTAAATATAAGTATTTAAATTAAAAAAATTAAATTTCAAGGTGGATTATATGAATGTTTACATGGCTGATGCAAAACAACGATTTACATGTCTTGTTCATGACAATAATTCTGATTCTATCTTTATTCCATAAGCTGAGAGAAATGATGCACTCTGCCATCAAGGCTCAACTGAGAATTATATTATTCCAGACATCCTTAGATTGCCACCTAATTATGCAAAAAGAGGCTGTCCGGTTGCAAAAGAGGCTGTCCGGTTCATTTTCTCCCAGGTGACTAAAAATCTATGGAGGTCATCACTCGAAAAAAAGATCCTCATATCCCTCTATTCTTGCCTTATAGAGCTTGAATTTTTTTTTGGTCTTTATTTTTGGTTCAGTTTTGGAGCGTTCTTTTGGTTAGGCGAAAACATCAATTTTCAATCTCCAGAATAAATTGCAACTATATTCTTACACTTTTAAAGTCTCCCACCACTCCTTCCACCTCAGGTCACAATCCCAGGCACTCACTGTCAATGTATTATATGTAATATGTTAACCACACTGTGGTTTTCGGTCAGTAGTCTTAGCATAATGAATGTATTATGATTGCTTGCCATTATGCGATTAAATATAGCATGACATTCACAATTATAAAGTAATTAAAACCAAACAATCTAAAGAAGGACTTGGTGGGGTTTTCTAACTTATTAATTTAAAAATAATTGAAGCCCTAGGTTGCATCTTACATGTCTTGCTTCCATTCTGGAGAAATACTGTACAATGGGAAATGTCAAAGGCAATTTATCCAAAAGAGTGTTGTGATTCTGTGAATCTCACACTTGGTGGAGAAATCAAGCTGAGCATACCAACCAGGGGCCATCTCACCAGCTGAACACACCGTGTCATATTCACCACACGTATAGGCTGGAGTGAAGTGAATACCGTTGTCCTGCTGGCAGGAAGGTTGCACTGTCTTCAAATTTGACGTCAGATTATGGCCCGGCACGCTACTGGAAGCAACTCGGTGCTTAAGTGCCTCACAGGTATTTTTATATTATTTATATATTTTCTGTATATGAATTTATTATAATCGAAAGATATGGCAGCGGAGTTGGCTACGATGGCAGCTTCAGTGGCAGAAACTTTGGCGGTGGTGGTGGAGGGAACTACAATGACATTGGCAACTATCCCAACCAGTCCTCAGATTATGAACATTGGTGCAGGTGGCTACAGAGGCAGGAGCTTGGGTGGTCCCTCTGGAGGCAACTACAGTGACTCCGGCAATAGTGGCTTCTTTGGGTGGAGATTATAAACTAAACAGGAATACGGTATTTAGCAGGAGAGGGTGGGCCTGCAGATTGACAAGGAGACAGCCAGCAGATTACTGCAATACAAATCCCAGTCAAACACAGGGCACAACTGCTACCGGAAGAAAATGTATATTTTCAGTCAGACATTTGAACTCATGAAACTTTTTTCTAAGAAAAGAAACTTTAATCCCATGTGCATGGATATCTGGTTAAGGACTGTGATATTTTTGTTTCTAGGACATTTTGGCACTCACAATTTTGCGCCAGACATTTTGGTGCCCACAGTTTGGCACTGGACATTTTGGTCCGTTACCCCACTCACTATCTCTGACCAACTCTGACCTGCTGGCGGCCTGTAACAGCCCCACCAGCCACCCTGTTACAGTTCCTCCGACCACGCGCTGACAGCCCTACCAGCCGCTCAGTGACTGCCCAGCCAGCCACTCTCTGACAGTCCCGCTGGCTGTTTTTACCTGGGGGAAGTGGTTTCCTGGTGGGAGGGAGTTTGCGCAACGCAGGGGGTTCAGACAGTGGTTTCTGAAGCACCGGGGGTTCAGACAGTGCTGCAACAGTGTGGGGAGCAGGGCCAGCACCAAACATGAACCTAAGTATAACAATAAATCCCAAAATATTTCAGAAATGCCGCAAAGCCGGGGGGTGCAGGGCCAGTGCCATACTATAGGCACAAAAATGTCTGAAGGGCCTCAAAAGTCTTTTTGCCAAAATGTGGACCCAAAATGTCTGATTCCAGATATTTTGATAAACTGTTAAACAAGTTATTTTATATTTGGTGATTTTTCCCTTCTCTATTCTGGAAGTGTAAAATAAAAATTTCAGACTTTTTTTGATTGTATGGGTCCAGTCTTCAAGTGACATGTATTATTTGTGATCATAACTCGGTGAAAGAAGAAGTGGGTCGATGGAGCAAATAGTGAGGCTTGATGGAAGAACTATGGATCCAGGCTGAAGGTGATGGAAAATCATGGTGGAAATGTGTGCCCAGAAGATTCACACGCTGAATCTCTTTCAATAGATTAAACACACGAGAGACTGAAGCTGCTAGAATCTAGCACAGAAACAGCCTATCGCAGGAGCTTAATGGGTCGTGATGCACCAATGGGAGAAAAAAAAGACGTGTTCAACATTTTGAGTTGAAGTCCTTCATCAAGATTAAAAAAGTGGGTTGTCACAATAATGGAGGAAATCATCCGTGAGTGCAACGTTAATGGGTGTGTGTCTTCTCACAATTTTATCAGTTGTATTTTCATTCCATTTCACAAATGTCAAAATCATTCAATTAATATTTTTAGCAAGCAGTGAGGAATTAACTTCACAAAAAGATTAAGCAATAAAGATGAATTTATGGATCAATAGCATACACTATGCAATACAAGCAGTATTGGTGCTTGATAGCTGGCAGGGTTTCAGTCGGTAAAAGGGCGTGCTTCCATACTGTATCACTTTCTCTTTATCATCCTAACTTGACACAGAATAAAGGATTGTTAATCACCCACCCGCTTGGCGATGCATAGTGTCCGGAGTCCGTCAGTAGCATACCGGTTTAGGTAGTTCTGGGTCTTGTTCCGAATTTTCCTTGTGCGTTTGGCTGTGGAGTTCTCTTCTGAATTGAAAACAAAAAAAAAAATCAGTTGAAACTTGCAAGATAGTGAAACATCCAGCATGCTGTGGAGTTGCCAAGAAACCCTTGAAACATTGTAAAAATTATTAACGCTGCTTAGATAGGCCACAGCAAATAACTTATCAACAAAATTATCCCAGACCTTAGTGCTGAGTAACTGAACAAGTTAACGCTACAACAGAGCCAGCGATCTGGGTTCAAATCTTACGCTGTCTATAAGGAGTTTGTCTGTTCTCCCTGCATCTGCGTGGGGATGCTCCGATTTCCTCACACCCTCCAAAAATATACAGGTTTGTAGGTTAATTGGTGTATTTGGATAGCATGGGCTTACGGGCCAGAAGGGCCTGTTGCTGTATCTAAATATATATCTCTCAGTTAAATTAGAACATGGTCTTCTTGGAGGAGGATCATTGAATTTCAATCCTCCCTCCCCATCAAAATTATTCAACCAGTTGCCAGGGACATTACCCTTCATCCTGAGGAACAGACTTGCAGCACTGGCTGTTTCCTGTAGGTTCAATGCACGATCATCCTTCAGAAGCATATTGTTGGTGGAACGACCTTGTCCCTGGCATTTTACTTATCCACATTTGAAAGTAATGCTTAACTAAGCAAAACTGGTCGAGACACCCAGCCCTCAATGACCCAAAGGTTTACGGGCGACAAAGATTTGCCACGCCTCACACCCAGGTACAGTCTGCACTGAATCAATCAACTATAATTAATGCATTTGTGCAACAATTTCAATCCATGTCATTTCTCAGGAAGAATTGCCACATTGAGCATTCTTTACATTTTTCACATTTGTAAATTTAAATGTGGCGGGTAGAGCTGTCTCCACCAACATTAGAACATTGATCAGACAGGAAGGAGTTGAACGTGGTCTTTTGGAATGCATCCAATTAGCTGGTTATTTTTCAGTTTAAAATGTTATCAATGCATCACTTTTTAATTTGGTTTTAATGCTGTTTCTGCAGCTTTTGGTTTGAAAATTACATTAATGCATGAATTCTATGATAAATGCAATGTTGTATTGGTACATTGCTTCAAATGAATCACAGCTGATGATAGAGAATATTTCTCAGGTTTTATCACAATAACTATTTAATTCAGGGGTGTCCCAGTTTTTTTTTAATTAATGGTGTTTGGCAAAAAGAGTCAATTTCAGGAAAATACACTATTCGAAAGATCCATCAACCCTCAGTCTTATGGAACACTTATCAAAGGACCAAATTAAACTAAATCAGTGCTGCTTGCATATTCAAGGATCTATTTAGAAGCTTCTTAAGTTACAGGAAGGATATGGAAGCTATGGAGATAGTGCAGAGGAAATCGACCAGGACGTTGCCTGGATTGGAAAGTATTTCTTCTGAGGCAAGGTTAGCTGAGTTTGGCTTTTCTCTTTGGAGTGTAGAAGGATGAGAGGAAACTTAAATTGAGGTCTACAAGATTATGAGAGCTGGAATAGCAAACACCAGAGGACATCTGCACAAAGTGAAGGGAGGAAGGTTTAAGGGAGACATCAGGGGTAAGCTTTTTTTTTTAACACAGAGTTGCGGTTGCCTTTCCAGAGGTGGTGGTGGAGGCTGAAACAATAGGCATTTAAGAGACTGTTAGACAGGCACACAGATGAAAGAAAAATAAAGAGTTATGAGGTATGGAAGATTTAGTTTTTAAAAATACATATATGGATCAGCACAAAATCATGGGCCGAAGGGCATGTACTGTGCTGTAATGATTTACATTCAATGTTATAAATGCTGTTATCATATCTGCTTTCACCACCACATCTGTTTGTTACCCATATTGCTCTGAGTAAAAAAAAACACTTTCCCTCACATCTCCCTTAAACTTTCCTTCCCTCAATTTAAAAACATATAATTCAGTATTTGACATTTTTGGACTTGAAAAAGAATTTCCGATGCATCCCAGAATTTTAGAAAATTCCATCGGGTCACCTTCTGACCCTCCAGAGGAAACAACCCAAGTTTTTCCAACTTCTCCTTGTAGCTCATGCCCCCTAATCCAAGCACCATCCTTCTGTTCCTTTTCCAAAGCCTTCACATCCTTCCTATAAAGCAATAACCAGAATTGCACAAATGTAGACGAACCAAAGTTTTCATAATTGCAATGGAAGTTCCTTTCCTTACACTCAATGCTCTGACCAATGGGAGCAAGCATACTATATACCTTCTTTACCACCTGATCTGCACGTGGTCACCTTCAGAGACCTATGAATCTAGACTTCCAGATCCCTCTGAATGTGAATGCTTATAAGAGTTCTTCCATTAACTTGATATTTTCCCCTTACACCACCTCATACTGTCCAGGTTAAAATCTATCTGTCATTTCTATGTTCATGTCTGAGATTTATCTTTATCCTGGTATCCTTTGATAGCCTTCGTCTCTGCCCACAATGCCAACATATGTCACCAACAGAAGGCGATCCAGCAATTATCCCTGCGAAATGCCATTGGTCATTTGCCGAATGACACCGTTCCACAACTGCTACCTCTCTTCTCTGGGTAACCTAATTCTGAATCCAAACTGTTATGAGCCCAGAGGACTCTAATACCCAGCAGCAATAGAAATTCACCAAGTCAATGGTTACTTAAAGAAAAGTTGCTTTTAATTTTCTTTAAACATAATAACAAGATCAATCTTTAACTTATTACTATTAACTTAACCCCTTTCTAATTCTAAGTGCACATGTATGTAATGTGTATATGTTCAGGAAAGTTCTTAGTTTCACAGTCCAATCATTCACTTTTCACTTCTCCAAGTTCACTGGTATCAGGCAATTCTTAGACTGTGCACAGGCTCTGGTGCTTAAAGTTAAATGGTTACCACTCAGGACGGTTCTTGTTGGTTTCAGAGAGATAGCTATTGCTCATTGGACACACATAAACTGATTTCCTGCACTCAGTCACTTCCGTGTCATGCTGAAGAAACTTTCCCCATCATGGGTTTTCTAAATGATAATCTCTTCTTTCAAGTCACCACAGAGTTCCTTTTCTTTCCCTTATTTCAGGAGAAACATTCTAGCCAGCCATTTCCTCTTGTAAGGACTACAAGGTGTTTGAACAGACTGAACTCAGAACTCCCAACCCATCTTCAAAATGGGATTTTCAACAAGCCTGCCAGCTTGCTATTTTGCAGCCTCAACTGCTACTGTTGAACTGACTTTTACCTCTCTCTCTGTCTCTGAGAGAAGGATCCTGTTTGTTTTTTTTTCCTTTCTCTGCTTGTAAAAATCCAAATGACCTCTCCCAAGGCTCCAACCCCAATCTTTGAAAGATCTTATCAGTACTTGAGCCTGGACTCTGTTCCATTTGCACCTCCTTTTGAAGTTTATTCCAAAGCAGTTCCTTTGTCTCTGCAAAGTCAACCGGAGCCTTATCGTCCAGCTTCAGCAAAGCTCTTGCATTTTAAATGAGATGTCTTTTGTGAAGTGTTACTCTGTTTGTGAAGTGACCTACACTAAACCCCCCCACAATCTATCTCTTTTAAAGGCATATTTATCCATAACCAAAGGCCTGTAAGTCCTATTACTCAGTCTCCTCTCCAGTTGTTTTCCAATTACTGGCATCTTAATTTTGCATTCCTCTTTTAGTACAAAGAAAAAAAAACTGAGATCTGAGATCTCAACTCTTCGGGACAAAGACACATTTTAATATTTTAACATTTGTAATCAAACAATTCACATGTGATTAAAGTGTGCATTCCAGATTTTATTCAAAGTTATTTGTATACATTTTGGTTTAGAATACTACAACATAGTACAGGCCGTTCGACCCTTGATGTTGTGCAACCTATATATTCCTTCTCTTAAATGCCCCTATTGTTTCAGCCTCTACCACCATCCCTGGCAAGGCATTCCAGGCTCCCACAACTTACCTCTGAAGTGTCCCCTAAACTTCCCTCCCTTCACTTTGTACATATGTCCTCTAGTGTTTGCTATTCCTAACCTGGGAAAACGGTGCTACCTGTCCACCCTATCCATGCATAACATAATCTTGAAGACTTCTATTAAGTCTCCTTTCATCCTTCTATGGTCCAAAGAGAAAAGTCCCAGATCTGCTGACACATAAAACATTTTCCAATCCAGGCAATATCCTGGTAAATCTCCTTTGCACCCTCTCCATAGCTTCCACATCCTTCCTGAAATGAAGTGACAATACTCCAAGTATTGTCAACAGAGATTTGTAGAGTTGCACCATGACCTCCTATTAATGGAATCCAATCTCCCATAGGCCTTGTTAACTATTCTATCAACCTGCGTTGCGACCTTGAGGGATGTATGAATTTGGATCCCAAGGTCCTGCTGGTCATCCACACTCCTAAGTAATTGACCATTAATCCTGTACTCAGCCTTAAGGTTTGTGTTTCCCAAATGCATCACCTCACATTTATCTGGATTGAACTCCATCTGCCACTTTTTTGCCCAACTCTGCATTCTCTCTATATCCTTTTGTAACCTATGACAACCTCAGAACTTTCCACAACTCCTCCAACCTTTGTATCATCCACAAACTTCATCTAGGTCAGTGTTTCTCAATGTTTTTCTTTCCACTCACATGCCACTTTAAGTAATCCCTAATCCATCGGTGCTCTGTGATCAGTAAGGGATTGCTTAAGGTGGTAGGTGAGTGGGAAGGGAGGGTTGAGAATCACTGGTCTAGAACCAATTGTTACTGAAATATTGTGCTTGAGAAAAATTGTCATTGGCCCATTTCCTTTGGAGTTATGAAACTGTGCACATAACAAACCAATTAGGAATGATTAATACAGTGGTTTTCAAACATTTTCTTTCCATCCACATACCACCTTAAACAATCCCTTACTAATCACAGAGCACCTATGGCATAGGGAATACTTAAAGTGGTATGTGAGTGGAAACAAAAAGGTTGAGATCCACTGATCTAGCTCATTTATAAAGATCACTAAGAATAGATGCCCCAGAAAAGAACCTTGTGGAATTCCACAAGTTACTGTACCATATAGAAATTACAACATTTTTTATATATAGTTCCCCCATTTCAGGGCACAATAACATTTGGAACAATGGCCTTTGCAGATGTTTGCGATTACTCAGGTTTGTTTAATTGCTTCATTGATGCAGGTATAAGAGAGCTAGGCTTGCTTCAAAGTTTTTGATTATCTTTGGAGTCTGTAGTTGCTATTTTTCAACATGAAGACCAGAGTTGTGCCAATGACAGTCAAAGAAGCCATTAAGAGGCTGAAAAACAAGAAAACAACTGTAAGAGACATCGTTAGCATTATCAAACTCAATTGTTTGGGACATTATTAAGAAGAAGGAGCATACTGGTGAGCTTTGTAATCGCAAAGGAACTGGTAGGACAAGAAAGTCCTCCACCAGTTTAATCAAAACTAAGGGGCTGATTGTGGACTTGATGAGGTGGAAATCAGGAGAACACAAACCAGTTCTCATTGGGGGGGTCAGCAACGGAAAGGGTTGAGAACTTCAAATTCCTGGGTGTCAATATCTCTGAAGATGTATTCTGTGGCCTCAATGTTGATGCAATCATGAAGGCGGCTTGCCAGCAGCTATATTTTCTGAGGAGTTTGAGGAGATTTGACATGTCACTAAAGATTTTTGCAAATTTCTGCAGGTGTACCGTGGAGAGCATTCTGACCACTTGTATCTCTGTCTAGTATGGAGATGCCAATGCACAGGATAGGAAAAGACTACAGAGAGTTGTGAACTTGGCCAGTGCCATCATTAGTCCTTACTCCATCAAGAATACCCATAAGAAAGCAGCCTCTATCCTCAAGGACCCTCACCACCCTGTTCACAGTGCTACTATTGGGAAGGAGACGAACACCCAATGCCACAAAAACAGCTTCCCCTCGGCAATCAGATCTCTGAACAGATAATGAACCACAGGCATGACCTCACTTTCTCTTCTTTTTGCACTAATTTATTTATTTATTTTTCAAATGTAATTTATAGCAATATTTAAACCTGTGATGCTACTGCAAAATAATATATTTTATGACATATTCATGCCAATAACTGGAGTCTCCCCACCCCTCCAACCCCCATGATGTGATCTACTGGGATTGTTGTCTGAAGAGGGCACACAAAATCATTGAGGATCCCTTCCACTCTGCACAAAGCATCTTTCAGCTGCTCCACCGGGGAAGAGATACAGGAGGATCATAGCCTGCACCACCAGGCTGAGGAACAGCTTCCTCCCATGGGCAGTGAGAATGCTGAGTCACCAAAGGAACTGCTCGCAGTAAACATCCGCGACTCTCATTGGTACAAAACAATGTCTGTCTATTTATTTATTTATTCATCTATTTATTTATTTATTTGTTTATTTATCTATTTTTACAGATATAATATCTTGTCCTGCATATGTATTGTTTGTCTGTATGTGTGTTGTGTCTGGTCATGTGTCTGCATGTTTTTGCACTGGGGACAGGAGAATGCTATTTGTCACATTAAACTTGTACAATCAGATGACAATAAACTTGACTTAATAATAAATTCTGATTCAAACTGTTTAATATGAATGGGTTAGCACATTGGGCAGGCTGAAGGACCGGTTTCTGTGATTTCATGATTCAAAAGAAAAACTTGCTTTGCCAAGTTCTCGAACAGTGCATCTGTCGTATGAGGAAGTGCTTAATCTCATTCCTCCACCAACACCAAACACCCAGATGTTCACTGATCAGAAACTGGTGCCATCACACTCCATTATTCTCAGGAAGTGGTTTCACCTTGAAGCAGTGACATGTAAAAAAGTGCAGATCCATTCTACTGGAAGTATGATGAACAGAGAAAAAAAAACCCAGGCTCGCACAAACAAGCTTCCGATTGCGTTGCTAATGGCAACCGTACAGATGGACAGGTCAGGAAATCTCAGAAGGATGGCTGTTGTTTGGGCGTTCGATAAATCCCCGGGGAACTTCAAGGTGGCAGGCTGGGGTTGGGGAATCATCTATACACCTTTCCAATACGCAAGGATTCTGAAGCAGTCAGGGTAATGCAGACTATTCTTTGGCTGCGATGTTGAGAAGGTTTGAAGCCACCACGGTGACTTCACAGATGGAGGCCTTCACTCTGTGGAGCTTAGCTGAAAGCCCGAGTCATGTTGCACTGTATAAGCCATACCACCAGAAGAGAAACCTTCAAGGGCTGTGCTGACTCATTCCAAGGTCAGGCCCAAGAATAGAAGGTCAGTTATCTTCTTTGGATGGGAGACTTCACCTTAACACAGGAAGATGCTTATAACTGGGAAATAAAATGAGGATTCTCTGTCTAATGTCACTATCATCCAATGGCGAAAGGTTCCACACAAATTCCAAATCAATTCTGCTGTTATGAGGGAAATATGGTTTCAAATTCAGAGGAAAGCACTGACTGAGGAAAACAAGTTGTCTTTCTACCAGATATTTCAATGAAAAATTCATTCTTGCTGTTGGCTGAAATCTCATAGACCATTTGTATTTGTGTTGATGATGTTGTTACAGGTTTCTGTCTCAAGCTCGGGACATCCACTGGCATGGATGGCACATGACAAAGATAGAAACCGCAGTCAGTGACATTATTGGATGAATGCAAGAATCACTCTGCCAGCTTGCTCCGTGCATAAGTCTCAGAGACATCAGCCTGCATAAAACAAATTACTCATTCCTATTCGGCATATCACATTATCAGTCAGATTACCATCTACTACCTCAGGTTCTATGTGGACTTATTGTCTTAGTTCCATGACTAGAAAAACCTTCAAGGCTGTTAATTTTTTCCTCTCACCTTCCAATATAATTCACATTTCCACACCAATTGAAAAATTTACCTGCTGCTAAATCAAATGTATTAACCGTTGGTGGACATGCCTACAACTTATTTACAGCATGCACCCATGTTGTTCATTCCTTAATGTCCATCAGCACAATGAGGTTGAGCAATTAAGAGAAAAGCACATTGATATGAATCTGGATGGGCATACAAAACAGGACAGCTGGTAAACTACTGGTAAAATAGATGATAATTATTAATAGTTTCACTCTCATGGTTACCAATACTGATCATTGTTCTGAACTCCAATGGAACCAAATCATCTATTCATCAATTCCTCAGAAGCCAACCTATCCATTCCAACGATAAAGCTAGTTGTATAAATACTTCCAACCTAATTATTTCTGTTCCCTAAATAAGGAGTTCAAAACTATATTATTTCCAATGAGATTTCACTCTGGCTTTTAATGTAACTGAAGCCTCAATAGTTATATTGTTTGGTTGAATAATTTGGCTCACTAATTCTTTAACTAGGTAACTTCCACAATAGTTTATTCCATGAAAACTCTCATCTCACTCTGTAATAGATATTCCTTGTGCCCAATCCCTCCCTCCCCCCTCATTTCTTCTACATTTAATATGAACAGGCTTTTGAACTTGTCCCGACCTGAAGCTTTAACATTCCTTTTCCTCCCACAAATTAAGACGAGTGTTTCCGATACTTTTCTTGCTTTCAGTTCATACGATCCAGTATCTAAATTTTTATTCTCATTTTCATTGACTCCCAACTTTTGTGGTCAATGCCGCAAGCAATAAACAATAACATTTGGTTACCAAAAGAAAAAAAATGCTCAGTGACTCCGTATGAAATTGGACACAGAGGTTTCGCCACTGTTTATTTTTACAACCTTAATGTGAGACCAGCTCCACTCTCCAGCCTGAGAAAAAAGCTTCTTATTATCGCCCCATCAATTTCTCTCGAAACCTCTTCGATTTCAACAAGGAAATCACTTATGTTTTGGTTAGAACATTGGAAGTTTGCTTTCAAATTATGCTCCAGTTTGCTATTACTGGGATCAGGAAATCAATCCAAGCACAGATTGGCTGAAATAATTAAATATGTATGCTTTCATTAATATATTGTGACGATGGCGGTGATTAGTAATTGGAAGTACTCAAGTCTATTTTGGATATTTGTGCCTTATATCCAGCAGAATTTAATATGTATATACTCAATATCGATAAAAGACGATCAACGTCAAGAGTTGTTCCTTGATTACAAAAGGAATATACATTCAGTTCCACTCTTCCAGAGATAAAGATCGAACCTAGATATCTGGAGCTGCAATGCAACCAGAGTTCTATCTATCTTTCTCACTGAGCAGCTTTTTTCTCTTCTACCCTCCCACCAGTATCCACCTATTACCTCTTACCTGTTAGCCTGTGCTCATTCCCCCTTCTTCCTCTCCTCTCCCCCTTGGTCCACTTCTTTTCTTCAGACACCTACCTGTTTTTCCTTACACCTGACAAAGGGTCCAGACTCGAAACATTGGTTACCCTCTATTTTCTGTGTCTGGTGCTGAGTTTCTCCAGGGTGCTTGTGCATTGCACTCAGCCCTGAGCACCTGAAGCCTGCCTTGTTTAACTGCAACTAGAGTTCTGTCTAAAAATTGAATCTCCCCTATTCCTGATGTGCTAAATGAGTAGCATACCTCCCACAAGGGTTGCAACAGGTGATGTGAAACTGGGTGCACAGAATATATCAGGCCACTCTGAAACTCACATACATCAAAGCTCTTGGTTCAAGAACAGTTTTACTTTCAACAGCTGTCAGACCCTTGAACCTCCCTATATCACCTGATCCACAGTATTAAAGGTCTGTCTGCAGAGAGACAGAAAACATTTGTTGCACTATTTGTTATTTACTTATTTCTCTCTTTCCTTAAAAAAGTTATTCTTTCTTTCTCTTTCTGTTATGTTAAGTGTTATTTATACCTCTGGACAATAAAGATTTTGCTTCCTGAACACTTTTGGGCGTATTTTATGGATTTTGGGCTGCTGAACACAAAAATCACCTTAAAACAACCCTTTCATGTAGTGTTTTTTAGATGTAACCTATTTTTGAGATTTCCTGTCATATTTTAAAGCTACTTAAAGCATATAAGAATTCGCACTTGGACGTCTTCCCTGCTGATCTTGGTGCAGTCAGTGACAAACATGGTGGAAGGTTTCACCGGGATATTGCGGCCGTGGAAAAGCGGTATCAGGGCAACTGGAACCCATCAGTGCTGCTGGACACTGACTCGACAGGCATCAGATGCTCAGTACAAAGGAAAATCAGCAACAAAACGTTTTTAGGTCAGTTGAACGCGCGCAATACGTCAACACCATTATGCGATTAAACTTGCTCAATTCAATGCGAGTTAATATAATGTTTCTCCAACTTCCTGTGGAATTCAGCAAATCTGAAATTATCTTTGTATTCAGCCTGAAGTTGTCGATCATAATCCTCATTTTTTTTTCAGGAAGCAAACCTTCTGCAAAATGTTTGTTGTCAGTGTAACTAAATGGCTGGTCGTGTGTTTGACAAACTGGGAAACAGCAGTAAATAAGAATTTTGTTGAATCTATAGATTGTACATGATATTGTGCATGATAATATGTACATAATAATAATTATTAACATTGTATATGATAATAAACTCTCATTCGTTCATCCATTCATCAATGGGTGGTGAAATGGCAGTTTTGGTTCTCCCTCCACTGTTGATAGAAATATTTTACAATAATAACGAGTTTACTTTCATACTTCTAGAAAGTGAACATAGCTCTTACCTGTGAGAGGCTTTTGAAGGAGATCCATTATGGTGGAGTCTGCTCCTTTAGTGTAAACAACAATCTCATCAGTCAGAGGATGCCTCACCACCACGGACATCCGCTTTCGAGCAGAATCAAACCCCAGCGTGTGCAAGAGTTCAAAGGTCAACTTTCCCACATAGGGCAGCTCCACAGTCACCTGCTCTGGGAGTCTCCCGACCAGGGCACAGTGGTAGGCCTTGGCTGCATAAACGAGGGCAGCCTCGTCTGGGCTCTCAGCCTCGTAACGCAGTTCCCCATCCTTCCCCTCAGCTAACACGGTCTCTGCCCGAAAGCCATTTTCGGTCTTCTCCCTTTGGGGGGATCTTCCCAACTCTTCACTCATCTTTGTGGAGGGTACATCTGAGGAGGGAGAGGCCAAGGTGCTGGAGGAGATTCTGTGCAGAGATTTACTCGTGGATAGACTAGAGGAACTGCTATTGTTGGAGCTTGAAGTGAGGCGACTGGGGGTAAACCTTTTGATGAAATCTTCTAATGACTTGACTGGAGATTTGAGCTCAAAACGGACACGAACCTTATGTCGTGGCTGATTCGGGGATGAAACCACCACAGTGTTACAAATGGTCAGTGCGATAAAGAAGTCGATGATGTCTGCTAGTTCAGAGGTCAAGTGGCTTAATGGTTGGCCACGATGTCTCAACATTTCCAGCCGACTGGCACATTCATTCACCTTCTCCAACAGTTGAGGGTCAGGCGTGACATCCTTTTCCTAGAGATAAATGACACTTAGAATGCAAGATCCAGGCAGGTAGCAGCATAGAGTCAGAGAGCCATACAGCATAAAACATGACCTTCGGCCCAACCCATCCATGCCGACCAAGTTGGCTTTTTGGGTAATTTTTCTTCATTTTGCCCTTGTGCTTCTAAACTTTTCTATGCATATATCAGTCTATATGTTTTTTGAAGCTTGTAAATGCATCTGGTTCCTCTGGCAGCTCATTCCAGATATGGACCATCCTCTGGGATAAAGTCACCCCTCTTCTATTTCTCCCCTCTCACCTTAAACTGATGCCCACAAATTGTTAACCTTTGTAAAAGGCTGTGAGCATTCACTTTATCTGCATCCCTCATGATTTTATAAATCTCTAAGAGGTCTCAGTCTCCTATGCTCCAGGGAATAAAGACCCAGCCTGTCCATCTTATCCCCCTAACTCAAGATGTCAAGTCTAAGTAACATCCTGGTGAATCTTTTCAGAACCTTTTTCCAGTTTCATTCCACAGGTGGGTAATCAGAATTGTAAGTGTGGTCTCACCCAATAGCTGTACCATGATGATCCAATATTTGTAGGCAATGCACCTCGCCCAATGCCCAATGCACCTTGCCCAATGCACACTGCACCTCGCCCAATGCCCAATGCACCTCGCCCAATGAGGTGTACCTCAGTACACCTGAATCACCACTTTCAGGAAACTGTGCTTGTAGCCCAAGGTCACTTGTTTTATAACACTCTCTAGGGGTCTACCATTTATTGTTCAAGTCAGGAGATTGAGTTCAAGAGCCTGAAGTTAATGTTGAAGCTTCTATAAAACTCTGGTCAGAACACACTTGGAGTATTTTATTCAATTCTTGCTGTCTCATTACAGAAAGGATGTAGATGCTTTGGAAAGGATGCAGAGAAGACTTACCAGGATATTGCCTGGACTGGAGAACATGTCTTATGAAGCAAGGTTGACCGAGCTAGGGCTTTCCTCTTTGGAGCAACAAAGGATGAGAGGTGGCTTAAAAGATGTATATAAGAATATGGGAGGCCTTAGATCAGATGGACAGCCAGTACTACAATAGCAAATACCAGAGGACATCCGTCTAAGATGAGTGGAAGAAAGTTTAGGGAAGACCTCAGAGGTAACTTTTATTTTTAAACAATGAAATGTGGGTGCCTGGAATGCATTGCCAGGGGTGGTCGTGGAGGCTGGCAGAACAGAGTCATTCAAAAGACTCTTAGATAGGCACATCGATCTAAGCGTGAGGTAGTGAAATATGAGATTGTTGCACTGTACGTTTCCACAGGTCGGCACAACATCATGCACTGTACTATAATGCTCGGTGCTCAAAATTCTGGAACCTTCTGATTTTTGGTTAACCTTAGAAACACCGCGTGAACCTCTGACCACTCAGTGCACTTACTAACCATGGGACTGCTAAAAGCAGTGTGCTTGGATAGGATGCTCGCCCTTTTGGCCTCTGCCCTGCTGCCTGTCCGACGGTGGGATTTCGTGCTTTGGGTTCTGTGGACAACCTTGGCACTTAGGTGACTAGATGTGCTGTCACACCTTGGTATGGTTCCAGATTTGGTCACGTAATCTTCATCCTCTGAGTCCAGATCTTGATACATGGCCAACCTCTTTGCTATTTGAGGGGAAAGTAAAGTTCTTACATTAGCTCCTTGTTAAACAAAGATCAAATAATCGAAAGGGGGAATATTGCTGAGTATTTTACCCCTCTTCCTTCCAGAATTTTAATCCTCTGTTGTCACTTTCCTTTGCAGGAGGTAATGTACCAACCCATGCCTGCATCATTCCTGATTATTCCATGCTGCTATTTGTTACACTAACAATGATATTTGTGACAATTCTTTTATTACAATAAAGAAACTTGGGTTTCTTTTTTAAACTAGACTTATTAACTAAGCAACCAGCAATAAAAACAGAAAACACACTTGCAGACCTCATGGGAAGGCCTCCATCTTGAATCTGCTAAAGATGCAACAACATTCACAAGGTGCAACATTCCCCTGATGATACACATACCGTCTCTGACTCCTACTGGACTCTAGCACTCTATCACTACATCCCCTTGAGATGTTAAATCAAACATGACACATTAATACAATTTTCCTTCAATTTAAAGTTCAATACAAATGTAACATGAACATCAGCAACACAAACTTTTACGTTTGCAGTTCTTCAAACAGGTCTCGCAGCTGGAAACCATCTTTTCCATGTCACCAACATCGAAGAACTCGAGCTGGCAGAGTCCGCAAGCATCGAATCCATGCTGCTGAAGACCCAACTGCACTGGGTGGGTCATGTCTCCAGAATGGAGGATCATCGCCTTCCCAAGATCGTGTTATATGGCGAGCTCTCCACTGGCCACTGAGACAGAGGTGCACCAAAGAAGAGGTACAAGGATTGCTTAAAGAAATCTCTTGGTGCCTGCCACATTGACCACCACCAGTGGGCTGATCTCGTCTCCAATCGTGCATCTTGGCGCCTCACAGTTTGGTGGGCAGCAACCTCCTTTGAAGAAGACCGCAGAGCCCACCTCACTGACAAAAGACAAAGGAGGAAAAACCCAACACCCAACCCCAACCAACCAATTTTCCCTTGCAACCTCTGCAACCGTGTCTGCCTGTCCCACATCGGACTTGTCAGTCACCAACGAGCCTGCAGGAGACGTGGACATACTCTCCATAAATCTTCATCCGCGAAGCCAAGCCAAAATTTATCCCTGGCCAATAAACAGCAATTCTGGCCCTCCTCGTGCATTTTTCAATTCTAAGGTGCCCCTCATGCACCTTTTTCAGCATCTCTTGTCACAGTGGTTGAGGGATGATAATTCTGCTCTGACTGAGTAGAAGCCCATTGATAACACTCAGCTAAGCTCTAATGCTGCAGTATGGCTGACATTTTACCTCTCAGCTATTCTTCATTCAGATTCTTGATGACCTTCTGTAGAACTGTGTCCTTTTCTGTTTCAGCTGTAAGCTGCTTGGATTTCATGTCAGATACAGGAAGAGATTCAGTGATCAGGTTCACGTGGAGATTCACATCTGTCTCTGTGGAACTCCCAATGTGTGCTTCACTCTGTGTCGTTGTCTTAGATAATGCATCAGCTAACACAATATGTTTCCCTGTATACACCAATTCAAAGTCCTAACATTGTAGCTTCATCGTCAGTACAAAAGCCGTTTGCAAGGCTCCATACCCAACCAACAAATCGGAACGACAGTTCTTTCTAGGACTTATTAATCACGATCGAAAACATATCCCTAATAGGTCTACACTATGCAGCCCACTAAACCAATTACTCAGGAAAGATCAAACATGGTATTGAAACGCAGAAATTAAAAACATAGTTGATAAACTAAAGGAAATACTAAACCAGGAACACTTAACAGCCATGCAGATGCCTTATCACGCACGCTGCTACCCAAGATAGAAAAACAAGAAGAAATGATTAAATGGATAGCAGAGGCAGCAGGCCATCAACCAAGAACAACTTCAACAACTGCCCATTACAGCCCATATGATCGTAAAGGAAACCCAAAAAGAGGCAACGATAAGCAAGATCCTATACTTCACCCTTAATGGGTGGCCCGAATCTGAAGTCATTCCAGAAGATCTAAAACCTTACCACACATGCCACCATGAAATATAAGTCAAAGAAGGATGTTTACTATGGGGTACCCACACAATTATTCCAGTTAAATGGCAAACTACCATGCTATCAGAACTACACCACAACCATCCGGTAATAGTACGAATGAAGGCATTAGCCCAGATGCATGTCCGGTGGCCCTCCATAGACAGAGATATTGAAACAACAGTAAGAGAATGCAAAGTATGTCAGTCAATGCAGCCAAAAATGCTGCAAGCTTAAACTGAAATGACCATCCAAACCCTGACATCGGATTCATGAAGACTTCATTGGGCCATTCATGGGTGAGACTTTCCTAATAGCTGTGGGCACACCCTCCAAATGGCCAGTAGTTTCACAGCTGAAAAATACCAAAGCAGATCCCACGATTGATTGTCTACGAGCTATCTTTGCCACATACGGATTGCCTCATGAATTAGTTACGGACAATGGGCATCAACTTTGATCAGAACGTTTTTTAAAAATTTATGCGCGACAACAATATCAGACATATTTTGTCTGCACCCTATCACCCAAGTACTAATGGAGAGGCAGAAGGTTTTGTATAAACATTCAAAAAAGCAATGAAAACCATGAAACCTCTAAATGCCTCCTGCACACACAAAATTGCAGATTTCCTGTTGGTGTACAGAAACATGCTGCGTTCTACCACAAAATGCACCTCAGCAGAACTAATGTTTGGCTGCAACCTGCAGACCAGGCTGTCCACAATTCATCCAGATCTGGGACCCCGATTGCAAAAAAACAACATCGCCACAAACTCACCTAGAACATTGCAAGTGGGGGAGAGAGCTCTGGTACAAGATTATAGACAATATAAAGAACCATGGGTGGTATGAGTAATCTTACAAAAATTGAGTCCATGGTCATATTCTGTCCTAGTGAGGGACAGATTGTGGAAGCGACACATTGACCGATTATGAGCATTGACACTAAGGTCTGAACTGCCTCATGAACTGGAGGAGGTGGAACCAGACCTGCCATGGCCTACCCCGACCATCCCAACCCTCAGGCTGAGTGAGGGGGTGGCAGAGACAATCGCGGAGCCAAGAAGTCCAATGAGGAGTCCAGTAACTGAGACACGCAGCCAGGAGGGCAGCAAAGATGGGCAGTCATCGCCGAAGGTCAGCAAAGACGGGCAGTCACCACTGACTCAACTGCCGACCTGACAATGCGTGGACATCATGATGTCACCCTTCCATCAATATAACCCTGTGTGCCAGTAGTCATGTTATTCTAATAGAAATAAAAGATGAGAAAGCATCACATCTCCGAGTTTTAATTGTGAGTGCAGACCCAACATTTGTGGTTGGCTGCCCACTTGAATTCACATTTGTCTGTTACAACTTCCTTAGGTACATTGTTTTGGAAGACAGATTTATTATGAATTTATCAATGAAATTAATCATTCCCAGCACTCTCTATATGCCTTCTTTTGTCAGTGGGTCTGGGCATCTCTAAAATCACTTTCACTTTGCTCTTGTCTGGCTCCACACCTCCCTCCGACAGTTTATCTTCCAAAGAAGTGATTTCCTTCACTCCAAACGGACATTTTTCTCTGTTTAACTTTAACCCATACTTCTGGATGTGTTGTAGTACTTTGATGAACCTTTGGTTGTGTTTTGTTTTATGTGGATCCCCACAGGATCAGAATTCAGAATTAGGATATGAACAAATCATTAAATTCAATGTTTCAAGACAGCATCAAAGTGCAAACATACATATTATAACCATCTTATTACATTACTACAAAAATAAAATAAAATAAAAATAACAATAACAGTGGACGAAAAGTAAGGCAGTGTCTTTTGTTCATTGATTATTCACGAATCTGATGGAAGCGGGGAAGAAGCTGCCCTTGTGCTGCTGAGTGCTTGTCTTTCAGCTCCTGTAGCTTTTCCCTAATGGTAGCAGAATGAAGAGGGCATGACCTGGGTGGTGTGGGTCTTTGAGGATAGAGGCTGCTTTTTTTAAGAAACTGCCTCATGACGATGTCCTTGATGGAGTGAAGTCTGGTGCCTGTGATGTCGCAGGCCGAGTTAACAACCCTCTGGAGTTTACTCGTATCCTTAGAGTTGGCATCTCCATACCAGCCAGAATGTTCTCCACCTGTAGAAGTTTACGAGTGTCTTTGGTGACATATCAAATCTCCTCAGACATATCACAAAGTATAGCCACTGGTGAGCCTTCTTTGTGATTGCATCAACATGGAGGCTCCAGGATAGATCCTCAGAAATGTTGACACCCAGGAATTTTAAGTTCTTGACCCTCTCCATGACTAAGTCCTCGATGAAGATTGGGTTGTGATTCCTTGATTTCCTCGTGAAGTCTACAATCAACTCCTTGGTTTTGCTGAAATTGAGCACAATGTTGTTGTCATTATACCATTTAATGAACTGATCTATCTCTCTCCTCATTGCTGTTTGTTATTCTACCGACAACTGTGGTGCATCAGCAAACTTGTAGATGGCATTGGAAATGTCTCTGGCCACACAGCCGTGGGTGTATAACGAGCAGAGCAGTGGGCTAAGCTCACATCTTTGGGGTGCGCAGGTGTTGGTGATGAATGAGGAGGAGACGTTGTTTCCAATTCATACTGACTGTGGTCTTCCGATGAGAAAGTCAAGGATCCAATTGCAGAGGGGGTCACATAGGCCTAGGGTTTGTAGAATCTTGACCAGCACTGAGGGAATAATGGTATTGAAGGCCAAGCTGTAGTCGATGAAGAGCAGTTGTACGTATGAATTGCTGTTTTCGAGATGATCCAGAGCTGAGTGGAGAGCCAGTGATATTGCATCTGCTGTGGAGCAATTGTGATGATGGGAAACTTGCAGTGAGTCCAGATCTTTACTTAGGTACCTTACTAATTCTGGCCATGACCATCAACATTTCATCACAGTAGAAGTTAGTGCTATTGGGCAGTAGTCGTTGTTCTGACGTTGGCCTCAGAGACAGATATCACAGGGTCCTCAGCCTTTCCAGGGATTCTCATAGGCATTGTTTGGATCATGTCATCCATGTACATACATACCCCATTTATGCCTTCTATGATGTGCTCTATTGTCCTGAGGAAATTCCAAACGGCATCGGCCAAATGGTATATTAAATGTACAGTATTTTGTGCTATCTACATGCAGTTTTATTTGCCAGAAGCCATGGGATGCATGCAATTTGGTGAAAAATTTTGCACTGGCCTTCTCACTTGTAATTTCATCCCTGGTTGGAATCTGATAATGTTCCCTCTTTATATTGGCATCCAAGTCTTTTGGATCCATGCACATGCATAGGTCACCATTATTCTTTTGCACACACTTCAGTGAATTCACCCATTCTGTGGGCTCCTCCACTTTCTTTTATGATCCCTAGTGCCGTCGTTGGGTTGAGTTCTTTCTTGAACATTTCTTTTTGTGGTGTTGGAACCCGCCTCGGGACATGCACTTCTGGCTGTGTGTCCTCCTTTAGGTGAATGGTAGAACTCCAAACCCCTTGAAGATGTTGGGAAATTGGTCCAGTATTTCCTCTACCATGTTGTGTGCATGGTCACTGTTAATGTGATACACCCTCTTGCTAGGTTCAAGTTTTCACATGCTTTGTCACCAAGCAGTGAATAATATCTATCTTGGACTACTGTGAACCTGAGGTGGTGCTCTTTATCTTTAACTTTCACCATGAGTTTACATGTACCTTTCATGTCAAGGCTCTGTCCATTGTTTGCTTTGAGCTGTTCAGGATTTGTATGGATGAATGGCTTTATCTTCATTGCCCTGATGTCATGCTCAGAGATCAAATTGACCTTTGCCCTTGAAAGGAATATTCGTTCCATTCGTATATAATGACACAGTCTATTGATCCTGCTCGACACTGTTCACTTCCTGCACCACCATGCACATGAAAAGTGTATCACTGAGGGCAGTTTCTTCTATAGTGTGTACATTTTTACTTCTGGTTACCTTCCCTTTGGAAAAACATTTCTTTGCAGAGTGATTCGCACTTGTTACAGACTTTTCCATAAGCTGGGCATTGCTTTGGCTCAAGTTTAGTGCCACATCATTTACAATTGAATGTCTCTCCATCTTTTTGTTGGTTCCTGTATCTCATATTTTGTTTGCGTGTGTGTCCAGATACTGTGGCTACGACTATGTCTCAATTTTCACTGGCTTTTACACTATCACTGAACTTTTTCATATGCTGCAGAACTAGTTCACTGGCGTGGCATATCTTCACAGTTCTTAACAAGATGTCTCTCGCAGCAACCTCATTCTCATTTTCTTAACAATAATCCCGAACACAATTTGATCACAGATCATTGAATATTGCAATGATCCAAAATTGCATGCTCTTAAGTCTGTTAAAAAAACCTATCAAAGCTCTCTCCCTGTAGCTGTGTGAGTGAGCAAAACACATACCTCTCGAAGTTTTCTTTGGTGAACAGTGATAATCAAACATCTCGATAACCTTGTCGAACTTGCTCTAGTTTCTTGGCTCGGCAAAAACAAATGTGTTGAAAACCTATAGAGCTTGAGGTCCCACCACAGAAAGTAGCAGTGGAATCTTCTATGCATCTGGTTAGCTATCAATTCCAATCACTTGCAGATAAAGAATAAACCTTTGCTTAAACAGCCTCCACTCGTGGTCAATATTTCTAGTCCAATTTACAACGTGAGGATTTTTTAAACTCTCAATATTTTCTTTGCTAATATCGATTGTTACTCTCTATGCACACTGTGGATTTCAATGAACCAAAGACACTGCCTTCCTTTTTGTGCCCTACTATTTTTATTTATAGTCATGTTGTAAGATGGTTATAATATGAATATCTAAACAGGACGCTGCCGTAAAACACCGAATTTCATGACTTGGTCATGACAATAAATCCTGATTCTGAAGTAAACTCAGGATAGTACAGCAATGGAGCAGGCCAACAGTCCCATAAGGGCTGCACTAATTACTTGTTCCTATTGACCAGACGGATTATTGATACCAGCAGCAAACCTGACTTACCATTAGCATCATGTGAGTACTCAACCCCTGCCACTGTACAGCGTCGGAACGCCATCTTATTTTCTGTCAGTGTCCCAGTTTTGTCAGAGAAAATGTATTGTATTTGTCCTAGATCTTCAGTGATGTTCAGTGCCCGACATTGCAGGAGAGAGTCTGTCTCCTCGTCATACAAGTCCATGTCTTGATGAATGAAAAATACTTGGCAAATTTTAATAATCTCAATGGAAACATACAGTGAAATCGGAATCAGCACCTGTATCAAAAATACAACGTCAAATGAATTACGTCAGCAGGAGCGTATGCAAGTTGTAAACATGGCAAGGGAAGCACTTCAAAAAAACTTTTTTTAATGATTCAGCACAGTAGAAGGGTATTCTGGCCCATGCCGAATTAACCAAGTGTGGTATGCGACCACCAGCTGACTGCAGAGGGCGATCTCTGCATCTGCAGGAAGACCACCCGAGGGGATGACTCCACCTGGCCGGCTGTCAATCAGCCGACCCAAATATAGACCTGAGCCGGCCCCTCCTGAGCCAGTCACAAGGGGAGCCACTAAGGCATGAACTGGCGTTCAGACTTTTACTGGAATAAAGCCGATTGTACCATCTTTCGAGTTTTGTGGTTGCTTACCTCAGCGCACCACACCAGGTAGATTTTTGGAGGTTGGTTCGAAGCTGGAGCACCCGGGGAAAACTCGCGCATGTCATGGGGAAAACATACAAACTCCTCGCAGAGGGCGCCAGGTTCAAGCCCTGATCGCTGGCGCCGCAATGGTGTTGCACTAGCTCCCTGGCTAACCGTGCCACCCAATTAATTGTGAGTGGGAGTTGTTGTCTGGTTCAAGATCAATTTGCACTGAATATTTCTCACAAAGTAAACTCAGTGGCCTGAAAATTTTCAACATAACCAACTGGCTGACAAATGCTTTCATGTTCTGTGGGACTGCTGAATGTGGACAAGATGGCACAAGAGGCCCATTGTGCTTAAGATGTCCAAAGTACCCTTCCCTTCCCCATTGCTGTGTTGTTTGCAAAAGAAAATGGGTGCCTCAGAGGATGATAAGGAGGAGAAATGCCCAGAGAACGGTATGGGTTAGAAGGGCTTCAGTTTAGTAGTTAGTCACTGGGGGAAATAGGATCTCAGGAGCCAATAAGACCATTGGATGGGTTTCCAATCACTGGCTGGGTAATGAGAATTAAATAAATCTGGACTTAAAAGTTCACACCAGTAATGTTGAGCATTATGGTAGAAATCTATCAGTTCTGCTCATCTCCATTAGCAAAGGATATCAACTATGTGACTACAAACATAGCATTGGCTTATGTATTTGATATGGCCTCATCTGCCATTCAATTCAAAGGTCAATCAGGGATGGGCAATAGATGTGGTTTGTGCTGTCACTTTCTTCAATTTGCAATTGGGTTTCCAAAGCAATTCCAAAGGCTTTATCCTGTGAACCATACACTGTCCTGCCTACTTTGACTTAGGGGTTCAATCCTCCTCCCCAAATTAATGTTTGGATAAAGCAATGGTTTGGTGTTGTGGCTGTCACCCAAGGTTTCTGCACAGGAGACTGGAGTGAAATCAGAGACTCTTGCATTTGATTCACACTAGGATTGGGATGGGCACATGGGTACCAAGACTTTTAGTTCTTTAAAATTTTTTTCAAATTCAAAGCTCAGGCCTGGAGATGTCAACTCCAGCAGCTATTTGCGGTGGCTCATTCAGCACTAGTAGTAGCTCAAGAAAGCTCCTCAACGATTCATTCTGCCTTATAGCGAATGTGGGAGTGAAATTATGATGTTTCATCTGAGTTACCTGCAGAACAATTATCATCGTAAAGAACAAGTATAATCCAGACAGCGCAGGAGACAAGGAGGTGCCATCAGAGCTGAGGACATCAAACACTGGTCGCTGATCGCCGTACCCAGCAACCCAGAGACCATGACCTGTGTATTGTAAGAAAGACCATAATGTGAAGAAACACATATAACATCACTGAAGCAAAGTAGCACATTTTCTGGTCAGCTCCATAGAACTGTCATGTCTCTGCATGGATTCAGGTCACCAAGAGGTGTCTTACAGCAGCCTTTCTCAATGAGGGTCTCTGGCCCCTCCTTGGGGACAGTGGGTGTTGCAGACAAGGCCAGAACTTATTGGGCAGACCAGGCTGACTCTTAGATGGTGCCAATGGCCTCCTGAAGTCCTGCAATTCGTGCACTGTAGTGGTTTTAACCAAGTTCCCAAGTCAAGTTTATTGCCACCTGGAAGTCTGATTCCCATTTTGGGGCTTGCACGTTGGAATGCGGAAATGCAAAACTAGGACTCCCCTGGAGAAAATCACTTATGATCTCAGGAATAAGAACGACGTATTAATGGGTATTTGGCAACTATACTTACAACATGAAGGGATTAATCTTGTACTGTTTCACTCCACCCCCCACCACCTTGCCCTGTCCCCCCACCCCCCAGATCCAGAAAAGTCAGATAATTTTTAGGCCTGGGAGATTGGTGAAGGCGCCCGGCAGATTCTTATTTCTGTGATTTTTTTAGGCTACTTTTATACCTATTTTTTTCTTTTGTCTTTTTTTCTTTATTTTCCAAGGGATGGGGTGGGGGTTATTTACAATTATAGTTAACAAAAAAGATTGTTGTTAAATACATTGGTTAATTGTATCGTTGGATTTATTTACCATTTAATGCACAATTAGCATGCTGGGAAATTTACTCGACAAGCTCGAGCTACCTCCTGCCCCTAAAACTTCCCAGCATTTTTATCTTCTTCCCTCCCACCCACATCCACCAACGACTGCTTGCCTCTGGGCCTGTGCTCCTCCTCCTATCTCTCCCACCACCCTTTTATTTAGGCACCTGTCTGCTTTTTACTTATTCCTTGACAAATAGCTCAGGCCCATAAGTTTGGTTATGTATCTTTGCAGGAGAAACGCTGCGTGACTGGCTGAGAACTCCAGCCTGGCTTCAGGTAAACCTTTCAATATCAGTTTTGAAGAGAAGTTTGGTTCTCTGACCAACCTCATGCTAAGCAACAGTAATTCGTTTTATAATATTCAAATTATTTCTGACCAATGATTTCCTATTTCTTGTAGTCATGAGGTGGTCCAGAGACACCCCAGTGGAGCTGTGGTCTCACGGTGTAAATGGCTCAGATCCAGTCCTAATATCTCGTGCTGTCTTGTTGGGGTCTTCAGGTTCTCTAAGACCACATGTGTTTCCTCCAAGACATGAAGGTTGACAATGCAAGTTGCCCTTCATGTGTCGGTGAATGGTTGATTCTGGGAAAAGCTGATGGCAACATGGGGAGAATAGGTTACAGGGGAGAGTGAGATTCATCCTTTATGCTGGCATACACCTGATGGGCTAAATTTCCCCCTTCACTGTCAGAAAACACTGAGCTTCTCATGAATCTGTTCGTTCCTATCTTCTCTTGAGAGATTTGAGGATATTACTCTAAATTAATGCACATACCAATGGCTGAGAAAAGGCACATCACGGCAAGGATAATAACACACCAGAAGACATCTATATTCATTTGTCTCTCCAGTTTGCTGCGCTTGTAACGTGGGCCATTGTTGTTCAGCATGGCTTTAGTCTCATGGCCTAGGAAGAATGGAGATAAATGGTTGAGGAAGAGGAATGGCACAACATATAAAATGCTCAAGGAACGTCTGAGGAATGAGACTACTGCACTGGAAAAGTGCATGACTGAGGAAAAGGTTAGAGCGGCCAGAAGGTCAGGGTCGACATGTTCAAAACCCTCGTCTGGCGTCAACAGGAGCACGGTGTAAGGCTTTGATCATTACACCGCAGGAAGGACACCACAGCACAGAGTTGATACAGGGGGAAGGCGCTGCAAGAACTGGAGGAGGTATAGACACGAGGAAAGATGAGATGCTCTCCTTAAGACTCAAGAGGTTCAGGTAAAAATTAAATCAGGCGGAAAAAAATCTATGAGAAGCTTCAAACAGAATGAACCTGTTCCCATTGAGAAAGATGTTGATTAAAAAAAGAGGCAAAAGTGAGAAGGGGGACTAAAAGTGTGATATATTTAATGTCTGCCAATGAGCAGTGAGGATCAGGGTAGTAGAGAAAGAAACTTCAGCACATGTATAACATAAGTGAAGAGCATCTGACATACTGTACTCTTAATGGGCATGAAGCCCTTTTATGATTGTGCATTGATGCAAGGGGAATCTATACAGCAATGGTTCTCATCCCTTTTTTTCCCACACCCATACCCTATGCCATTGGTGCTCTGTGATTAGTAAGGGATTGCTTAAGGCGGTATGTGAGTGGGAAGGGACGATTGAGAATCACAACTCGAGACACAATTGTGATTGAAATATTTTGCTGGAGAAAAATTGTCATTGATCCATTTCCTTTGGAGCTATGAAACCATGCACATAACGAGTCAATGAGGTACGATTAAAATAGTGGTTTTCAAACTTTTTCTTTCCACCCACATCCCACCTTAAGCAATCCCTTACTAATCACAGAGCACCCATGACACAGGGAATACTTAAAATGGTATGTGAGTGGAAAGAAAAATGGTTGAGAACCACTGTTATACAGTAAATGGCGGGACACTTAAAAGCATTGCTGTAGAGAGGAATCAGGGAGTCCAGGTCTCTAGCACCTAGAAAGTGGCCACACAAGTAGATAGGGTGCTCAAAAAGGTATACAGTATGGGCATTGAATACAAGAGTAAGCAAGTCATTCTGCAACTAATATAAAACTTTGATGTAATATAAAACTTTGATGTAATATGTAATATTGGAATATTGTATCCAATTTTGGTTGTTCCAATTAAAGGCAGGATGTAGAAGCTTTGGAAAGGGTACAGGTTCACCAGGATACTGACCAGGATAAAAGAAGAGGTTGGGAAATCTTGCTTCTCTGGAGTATCAGAAACTGAAGGGAGACCTGATACAGTACAAGTTAATAAAATCATGAGACATTGATAGGGTAGACAATGAGAATCTTTTTCTCACGTAAAAATGTCGCACAATCGATATATATTTAAGGTGAAGAGGGTACAAGTTTAAAGGAGATGTGTGGGATGATTTTTTTTTAACATAGAGAGTGGTGGGTGCCTGGAACAATCTGCTCGGGATAGTTTTGGAAGCAGATACAATTGTTCAAGAGATTTCTAGATGGAGAGAATTTGGATCAATAAATTAAAAGGGATGGAGAGGAGATTCACCAGGATGTTGTTGGGCCCAGAGGGTTTGATTAGGCTGAGCCTTTGTTCCCAAGATCGAAGGAGGCTGAGGAGAGATTTTATCGAGGTTTACGAAAGCATGAGGGCATGACTTCATGATAGATAATTCTAGAATGAGAGAGCCTGGGTTTAAGATGAGAAGAGAAAGGCTGAGGAGGGAATTAAGAGGCAATTTTGTTTCATTCAGAGGATGGTCCATATCGGGGATGAGCTGTCAGAGGTACATGGAGATGTGGACACAATTACAACATTCAAAAGACATTTGGGCAGATTTATGGACAGGAGGGGCTGAGAGAGATATGGACCAAGTGCAGGCAAATGGGATTAGCTCAGCTTGCCAAGGTGATAAGCATGAATGAGTTGCGCTCTAGGGTCTGTTATGTGCTATTTGACTCTATGTCAGCTAGGTATCTCATGTAGGGATCAGAGCTTCAACTGAATTTGGGCATCATGTTCAGCACAGTCGCTATGTTCTGGGAAATCTTTCACCCCTGGAAGCTCCATGTCAGATAGGCTTTGGATATTCAGAAGCATTTTTCTTTCATGTCCAGTCGTGCTACTTTGATACTGCATGCAAAATCAGACCACAACTTCTGAGGTTTGACATCCAATAATACTTCATGAATGAGCAGTAAGCAGGCTTTGCAAAACCGGCAAACTTATCATGATGAGATGGAGAGAGTTGCTGACTGCTACCTCAACCACTAAACAACAACTGGGGCATTGTGGAGCAAACCAATAATCACATCGACGTGATGGAGTGATTAAACGGCTTTAATTACCAAAAACCTGAGCATTACTGATACATCACTTGGCCAGGTTCCAGGTACAGAAGCAAGAGGGGGCAAAGTCCGGGCACACCAGCCTTTATTGGGAAATCCAGGGAGGAGCCAAGGGAGGAGTTAGGGAAGGTCAGGGAGGTATGGACTGGCCAGTCCATACATCTATGCAAATGCCTTTCACCACAGGCATATACATACCATAACTGTGAGAAATGTGTGATTGGTTAATATGATCCAGTAACAGCAATTATTTCAAGTATGAACTGAATGGAGGGAGAGAGGATGGGTGGCATGGTTGGTGAGGAAGTGAAGCGCAATGCCTTTACAGCGCCAGTGATCGGAACTGAGGTTTGAATCCTGTGCTGTCTGCAAGGAGTTTGTGCGTTCTTCTCTGTGGTGATACAACCACCAGCCTGCAGTACACTCTTTTGTGGTTTGTGTCTGCTTGCTGCTACCACAGCACGTCACAATTTAGTCTGCTAAAAATTTGAAAACGACCATGGAAAAGTTCCTAATGATCGAGAGTTTGGAGATCGACCCTCAGCACCCAGAGGCTCAGGCATGCTTTGAAATCTGGTCATCCACACAAACCAGAAGTGACTCATGGTTCTCAGTATAAAGTTGGACCCCCGAGCCTTCCAGGCCATCAGAGACTGTACTGATTACGAGCTGGCAATGGCCGTCCTGGAGGACATGTACAAGCCCCCGATGATCGTGGTCTGTGCCAGGTACCTGCTGAGCATCAGGACTCAGCACCCAGGTGAGATGGCAGATGCCTACCTGGATGTTCTGCAGGAGCTGGCCCGCCCGTGCCTGGCTGAGATCAGGGTTACTGAAGTGGAGGTGGATCGGCTGATTAGAAATGCCTGCGCGCGAGGGCTGCAATCAAGGAGTGCCCAACAGAAACTGCTGGAGGACAACATCACCTCACTCGCCAGAAATATGTAGGTGATCCGCTCTCTGAAGGTGGCAGCCCTCCATAGCGAAGTCTTTGACTTCCGACTCCCTCAGCACTCAGTATGGATGACCCAGACGACTGCAGTAGCCCAAGGACCACACATGGAGGAGACCATCACTGTCCCCTGTACCCTGCATCCCTATAAGTAGTGCGGGTCCTGGTGTGGGTCAGACAGATGGACCCAAAGAGGCTGCCCAGCCCTACACACGTTCTGCTCACGATGCGGTAAGAAAGGCCACTATGCAAAAGTGTCCCTCTCCAGACCCGCCAGCAGCGCAGGGGCCCTCCGCAAGCAAATAGTAACCCACCTGGACTTCGTCACGTGTGAAGTCCGGGCAATGCCATTACCCGCCTCACCACTTCCGCCCCCTCCATTGACATCACTTCTGCCACTGCCTTTGATGGGCACCGCGATGGTGTGCTCACTCCAGATGCTTCTCACAAGCGTCTTCCCCCAGGATGACTGACATCACTACCACCCGCACGGAAAATGTCATTTCCACCGGCACGGGCTATGTGAGCGACAGGGAGGCCGAGCCATGCCAACACCACGCGTGCCCGTAGGGCACCACCATCTTGTGCTAGCTGGGCTCCACCGCCATCTTGGGCCAGTCAGGCCCCAACGACATCACAACAGGACTGCCTTCCAGATCACCCAGCACAGGATGACGTGGTCAACACGGGCACTGACCAGACCACCAGCCCGATGCACCCCACACCTGCAGAGGCAGCCACCGGCTACCACTCGCCTCACCTATCGGGGAGCAGCGTTTCGGACCCTGAGCTGGTCCTAGAGGCCATCACCCTAAAGAGGGACATCCCACACAGGCTCGGGCGCTCGATGGTGAACATCGCTGTCAATGAGAAGGTAACAAAATGCCTGTTCGATAGCAGTAGTACTGAGAGTTTCATACACCTGAATGTGGCCTGGACATTAAGACTCAAAATCTTCCCCACAAACTTTGCCGTAGCTTTTGCAGCCAATGACCACTCCATAACAGCCCTTGTGAGCTACTCGGTCAATCAGACTGTGGTTGGGGGGGAAACATACAATGGATTCAGGCTCCTGGTTATGCCTAAACTTTGTGCCCCAGTCCTTTTGGGGCTAGATTTCCAGTGCCACCTACAAAGTGTTACCCTCACTTTCGGCGGGCCCCTCACTTTCGGCGGGCTCCACAGCGTGCAATCCGACCACCCCCAGCCCACCTGCTGTCTCTCCACGCTGCGGATCACACCCCCGCCCTCCGCAGGTGCCTTGGCCTCTTTTCCTACTACTCTCAGTGGGTCCCCCATTCCTCGGACAAGGTCCGCCCACTGGCCCAAGTCACCACCTTTCCCCTCTCACCCGAGGTGCAGGCAGCTTTTGCACACATCAGGCAGGACATCGCCGATACCACGATGCATGCCGTGGACGAGGACACCCCATTCCAGGTGGAGAGTGATGCCTCCGATGTTGCCCTCGCCACTACCCTCAACCAGAAGGGTGGTCCGTTGCCTTCTTCTCCAGAACCCTCCATGGTTCCGAGCTTGGATACTCCACCATTTGAAAAGGAGGCCCAACCGATCGTGGAAGCGCTCCGCCTCTGGTGCCACTACCTGGCAGGCAGGAGGTTCACCCTCCTCATCGACCAGCATGTAGTGACATTCATGTTCAGCACCACCCACAAAGGTAAGATCAAGAATGACAAGATCTTGTGCTGGAGAGTCTAGCTGGCCAGATTCAGCTATGACATCCAGTACAGACTGAGGAAGTTCAATGACTCCCCCGACGTCCTATCCCGGACCTGCATGTCGGTGCAGGCTGACCAGCTGAAGGCATCCACGATTCCTTCTGCCACCCAGGGGTGACATGCTTGTACCATTTTATCGAGTCCCAGAACCTCCCCTTCACAGTCCAAGAAGTCTGGACCATGACTGAGTCAAGGGTCTGCGCGGAGTACAAACCTTGCTTCTTCCGCCTGCCTCAGGCCATATCTTCAAGGCCACTCGGCCTTTCAAGCAGCTCAGTATTGACTATAAGGGCTCCCTGCCTTCCACCAACAAGATGAGTACTCAGGTTTTTCCTTCGCCATCCCTTGCCCGGCCACCATTATCAGGGCTCTGATGCAGATCTTCACCCGGCATTCATCCACAGTGACTGGGTGTCCAGCTTCATGAGTGAGGAACTGCACCAGCACCTGGTGATGCATGGCATCACAACTAGTCACACAACTAGTTATAACCTGAGGGGCAATGGGCAGGTGGAGTGCGAAAATGGAGTGAACTGGAAGGCAGTCCCCCAGGCCCAAAGGCTGGTCTGTGGACTACTCCCTGAGGTGCTCCATGCCATTAGGTCACTCTTTGCATGGCTACGAATCAGACCCCTCATAAATGCCCATTTTCATTCTCCAGAAAATTGGCGACTGGAACCTCTCTCCCAGCGTGGTTCATGTCTCCAGGACCGGTACTCCTGTGCAAACACATACAGGCCCACAAGGCTGACCTCCCTGGTCGAGCAGGTGCTCCTCCTTCACGGCAACCACAACTATGCCTACATCAGGTACCCCAGTGGCCATGAGGACACCATTTTGACCAGAGATCTGACACCATTAGGGGCACCACCACCACCCCAACACCACGTTGATCTGATGCAATTTCCTCACCACGGGCATCCTTGGCCCACCCAGGACCCGGGGGCCGAACCACTCCCCACGCCCCTCCAGCGACTCCCTCTCCTACCAATCCATGCCGACCCGGCCACACCAGCATGGACATACGCTACACTGCCCGCTCCGGCGCCCACCCCAACCACACCAGACCCAACTAGCCCTCAGGCACCCACAACACCCTCACCGACCTTTGACCAGGAACCAACTCTGTGATGGTTACAGAAACTCCGATGGCTGCTGGACCGTCTACAGATGTAAATACCACTCGGCACCATTACTCACCCCCAGGACAATTTTAAGAAGGGGTAAATGTGGTGATACGACCACTAGCCTGTAGTACAGTCTTTTGTGGTTTGTGACTGTTTGCTGCTACCACAGCGTGTCACAGGGCAGCATAGTTGGTGAGGCAGTTAAGTGCAATGCCTTTACAGCGTGTCACAGGGCAGCATAGTTGGTGAGGCAGTTAAGTGCAATGCCTTTACAGCACCAGCGATCGGGACTGGGGTTTGAATTCTATGCTGTCTGTAAGGAGTTTGTGCGTTCTCCCTGTATTTGTGGGGGTTTTCGCCAGGGGCTCTAGTTTCCTCCCATTGTTTGAAATGTATTGGGGGAGTGAAGGTTAATTGGGTGTAAATTGGGTGGCATGGACTCTTGGCCAAATGGTCTGTTACCGTGCTGTATATCTAAATTTAAAAAAGGAAAATAAATTAAAAAATCAGAAAAGAAAGAAAAACAAAGAAATCTAAAGAGGGAAAGATAAATAGAATGCAAAGGGTAAAAGAAGGTAGAATACATTCACCTCCTTTAATATCAACAATTTGTAATTACAACATTGTCAACATAACCCATTACTATCTTACAAACCAATGATGTCACATGATCTAAGATTATATTCATTGTAAGGCAGAACCATAGTTTGAATCGTAAATTATTCAAAACATATTATTATCAGTCAACTCCTCAAAACAACGGTAGCACCCACGGTATAAAAGCAGAGATGAAAAGTTCTGTTCTAGTTTATCCACTTTGGGCTTCCACAGCACATCAAGAGAAAGGCAAACCAAAATCAATCTGAACTTGGCCAAGTAATAATCGACACCAATGCCGCAATTTAATCAAGTTTGGAAATGTTTTATTGGGAATTGGATGGAGAGCCGCAGCAAATTTTCAGTCAGTTTCCACATCACAATGGCAGTTTTGGGTGGTTATATGGCTCTATTTTTGGAGGACACTGACCTGAATGCAGCCAGTGAATTTTTATTCACTGCAACTAGGTGACTTTTGTGCCTCTCCCAGAGGCTGCAATTTCAATCTCAACTGATACATTTCAGACTTGGGTGTCAAGTATGAACATGATGTCAGAACAGATCATCCGGACATCTTCCATCTCAGGTGGCTTTCATTAAAACACAGATTAATGACCTCTGGGTGGTTTTGAGAACAGCAGCAGGCCCTAGTGCACTTGAACAAGTATAGAATGAGAAATTTAGAATATTTGGGACACAAACTCATATTCTATTGATCACATTGAACTAAGCTTCTGCAAAATCGATAATCAAAATGAAACCAAACCTTAGAGGAGGAACTCAGTAAGTATATGTTATTTCATTGCGTGCTAGCACATACCACAGAGGGCATAGATGTTCAAAATTCAATTTTTGTCGTGCACTCAAAAATTATTTCTTCAAACAAAGAGTCGTCAACTAATCCAGTGCCATTACTTGTTGGCCCTTAAGAGTACATTTCTGTGAAAGGACGTACACTCCCACATACATACCTGCATAGATTACAATCCCCACAACCTCTTCTGTGTTTCTAATCGTGCATCCTCGAAGTAAGAGATTGTCTTTAGAAAGTCCAGCTTTCTTGTCATTTTTGTAAACTCTGTAACAAGAGGAAATTCAGGTTATCCAAAATTCTTCTTCAACCCCATCTTTGTCTCTTTTTAGCTGACCTATAATTCTTGCTGGAACCTCCTTGATGTTAAGTGTCCACATTTCCCGTGTGGGCAATGTGAATGTTGGTTGGTTATATGGTGACAGATGGAACTTCACATGTGCATCAGGCCTGTTCCTTCATTTTCTTTTGCAGAGAGATGCCTCTTGCATTTTGTCCATACACGATTAAGCACAGCCCATGGCTCTCTGCACAACATGACTCCAGATGTTTCTGCTCAACGTCTTCAGTTATGTGTTGGTTTAACTAAGAGTGCGTTGTTCTAATGCTAATGCTCTGTATAATCTGCTATTGCAATACCAGTCCACTGAAGTCAATGGAAACTTCAGAGTTAACAAGTATATTTGGATATGGAATGAAGAGCATTGGCACCAATAAATATCAGTATTCAAACACATTTGATTTTTAACATCTGCAGGGTGTTTCAAATGCCAGTGGTAGACAGAGGTCTGGCAAAGGACCTCTGAAGACCTCTTATTAACACCTGTATTCTGTTGGCCTATTCTCATCCCCTCCCATTCATTCCCCTTTCTATCCCCAGTCTTTAATTCAGATGCCTGCTTTCTTTTTGCTTATACCTTGAAGAAGGGCTCAGGCCCAAAACATCTGTAATCTACAATCACAGCAACTTTGGTGTTTCACTGATTATCAACATAGCCCAGGTCTTTTCAAGAGAGAATCATCAACCGACCTTTGACACAAAGCACACAAACATTACATGCTCCCACCTATGGTCAGCTACACATGTAAACACGATATTCAGTTAAGGGCAGAGCTCTTAAAAGCAGGGATGAGCAGGGGGATCTGGGGATCCAAGCCCACCATTCATTGAAAATGCCTGCTCAAGGAAATAGGGTGGTTGTAAAAGGCACAAGTTATGTTCGGCTTCATTGGGTGGGGCATGGAGTATAAAAGTCAGGAGGTGATGTTGCAGCTTGAAAAACTTTGCTTTGGCCACAGACGTTTGCAATTCTGGTCACTCCATTACAGGAAGGATAGTAAGGGCACAGAAGAAAGGTTACTAGGATGTAGCCTGGTTTAGAGGGCATGAGTTATGGGAGAGTTTGGACAAACTTGTTTTATTTCCTCTGGAACATTGGAGGCTGATGGGAGACTTGGTGGTGGCTTATCAAAGCATTAATAGTGTGGACAGTCAGAATATTTTCTCCAGTGGTGAGGTAGAAGAAGATTAAGGGAGATGTGCCACATTTTTAAAAATTACACAGAGAGTGGCAGGTATCTGGAATGGGGTTACCATCTTAGTGGTGGATGAAGATACAATCACAGTATTTAAGCGGCTTCTAGACAGACACATGAATATGAATGGGACGGAGAGATATCTATCAAGTGCAAACATTAGAGTTATAGTTTGACTGGGCATCATGTTCAGCACAGACATGTGGGTCAAAGGAAGGGCCTTTTCCTGCGCTGTTCTACAAAAGGGGGCACAGATCCAATGCCGTAGGAAAAGAAAATAGCAAACAAACACAGATACAACATGTGTGTCAGTCAGAGGAGAGATACAACCAATAACAAACAATTAACCATGTTGATAAAATTGGATGAAAACCTTTCGAAGTGAGATTTGGGTTCTTCTATGCTCACAGACCCTTCCGATCTTTGAATGTGAAATTCCAGAACAGTTCCTGAATAATTAACTTCTGGGACATGGATGCTGGTGAAACTAACTGAAAACTTCTGAGTTAGTCAGCGTGCTGGAATGGGGGAAGTTTTTATTTGTTGGTGTCATTTGTTTGATAATGAAACACATTGGCTGAAGTTCACCTGGGTTCTGTTCTAGTTTTAAGTTAATATGCCGTATGGGGTTTTCGCTGTCAGGCTTGCCATTAATTACAAGCCCAAAGTGGCCTTCAAAAGGAGGTGGTGATACATTTTATCAGTCCAGTCCTCGAGGTGATTCGCTGCAGTTTAGGAAGTGGAGGATCCTGAAAGGCCAACAGGGCAAAAGTTAATGAAAGACAATGCATCACCAAGCTGCTGCAGGATATGACTTGAAGGGAATCTTGATCGATTTCCATGACTCGCCTGTCTTTGACCAGAGAGGAGGGTGGAGGGGCGGTCCATTTCATAGTTGGTACATACATGTGGGAAAAGAATGAATGTTTAGAGTTGTTGATGGAGTGCCAATAAAGCAGGCTAACATAGTCTGGTGCTCCTTGAATTTTGTTGAACCTGCCATCACCTGGGTGAATGGGGGCTTGAGAGGAGCTGAGGGGCATCAAATCTAGAGTCAGGCAAATAGAAATTAATTCAGGCCAGATTCAACAAGGTGGAGTACAGTGACTGAGTCCGATGGAAAGCCATGGGTTGGGTTTTCCAAGATGGTGGAGTTTTGAGCTTATAGATAGAGAATAGGGTACATTAGGAGGGAACAGTGGTGGCTGAGAGTGTGACACTGGTGGCATTCAGGTATAAGGGAAGATGGAAACTCAGAGTGAAGAAGATGTGGGGAACAGGTGCAAGGGAAGGTGGTGACAGAGTGAGAGAGAGGTGGTGGGTACAGGCATAGGGGAAGGTGGTGACAGTCAGGGAGAGGTGGTGGGTACAGGCGTAGGGGAGGGTGGTGACAGCCAGGGAGAGGTGGTGGGTACAGGCGTAGGGGAGGGTGGTGACAGAGTGAGGGAGAGGTGGTGGGTACAGGTGTAGGGGAGGGTGGTGACAGTCAAGGAGAGGTGGTGGGTACAGGCATATGGGAGGGTGGTGACACAGATTGATAGAGAGGTGGTGGGTACAGGCATATGGGAGGATGGTGACAGAGTGAGGGAGAGGTTGTGGGTACAGGTGTAGGGGAGGGTGATGACAGAGTGAGGGAGAGGTGGTGGGTACAGGTGTAGGGCAGGGTGATGACAGAGTGAGGGAGAGGTAATGGGTACAGGTGTAGGGGAGGGTGGTGACAGAGTGAGGGAGAGGTGGTGGGTACAGGTGTAGGGGAGGGTGGTGACAGAGTGAGGGAGAGGTGGTGGGTACAGGTGTAGGGGAGGGTGGTGACAGTCAGGGAGAGTTGGTGGGTACAGGCATATGGGAGGGTGGTGACACAGATTGATAGAGAGGTGGTGGGTACAGGCATATGGGAGGATGGTGACAGAGTGAGGGAGAGGTGGTGGGTACAGGTGTAGGGCAGTGTGGTGACAGTGAGGGAGAGGTGGTGGTGTATGGGTGTAGGGGAGGATGTTGGGCACAGGTGTAGGGGAGGATGTTGGGCACAGGTGTAGGGGAGGGAGGTGACAGAGTGAGGGAGTGGTGTTGGGTACAGGTGTAGGGGAGGGTGATGACAGAGTGAGGGAGAGGTGGTGGGTACAGGTGTAGGGCAGTGTGGTGACAGAGTGAGGGAGAGGTGGTGGTGTATGGGTGTAGGGGAGGATGTTGGGCACAGGTGTAGGGGAGGGAGGTGACAGAGTGAGGGAATGGTGTTGGGTACAGGTGTAGGGGAGGGTGGTGACAGAGTGAGGGAGAGGTGGTGGGTACAGGTGTTGGGCAGTGTGGTGACAGAGTGAGGGAGAGGTGGTGGTGTATGGGTGTAGGGGAGGATGTTGGGCACAGGTGTAGGGGAGGGAGGTGACAGAGTGAGGGAGTGGTGTTGGGTACAGGTGTAGGGCAGTGTGGTGACAGAGTGAGGGAGAGGTGGTGGTGTATGGGTGTAGGGGAGGATGTTGGGCACAGGTGTAGGGGAGGGAGGTGACAGAGTGAGGGAGTGGTGTTGGGTACAGGTGTAGGGGAGGATAGTTACAGAGTGATGGATAATGAATAATAAGGGTATGACTGCGTGAAATCCTAGTGCTGGACTGGGACATGCTTGGGGCTAGTGCAAAACCTTTTTGGAAAAACAAATCTGGCTCCACCGAACAATTTTACAGGCAACACTTCATAGGAACAAACTTCTGGGATAATGATTTTCTTTCATCCTCTCAAAAAAGGTATATCTAAATTGTTTTTATTTTTTCGAAGAACGTAACATTAGTTGCAAATGTGTAGATATCATTTGGTATCAGTAACTCCCACACAACAACTTGTCCAAACACTTCAGTACATCCATTGCCTTGAAGGTCCCTTCTCTGTGAATATCATTCAGGCTGTGCCAATAACACTCTGTCCATGCTTTATCCTCCACCCTTCCCGACATACAAACAAACACAGTAAGCCAAGACCAAATACAATTGGATGAACTACTTCGTCACACATAAATAGAGGAGAAGATGCATCTCATCATCTTCACCGTTTAACATTTTCAAGCACTGACTGACGGCAGCATTTCCAATATAAACGGGAGATTTATATTGAGATAGACATAGATATCTTCAATGGGTAGGAGGTTGGTGCCTTTGATGGACAAGGCTTTCTTTGCTACCTTTTGCACCCTTCTGTGATCGTGGGTATTTGTATTGCAAAACTGCACTGAGATGCAAACCAGTCAGTGTTCTTACTGCAGTGCACCTGTATCTTACAACATGCTAAATCTCCTCATACTACTTGGAAAGCAAAGTGCTAATGTATCTTCTTCACAGCGCCTCAAAGGTCTTCTGGGATATGGAGTCCAAGGAACCTGAAGATTATGATTATCTCTACCTGTGTCTAATGCTTTTGTAAGAACAGATGCTGCTTTGACTCTTAGTTTGCCAGAACCTAGTTACTTCAGAGGGCAGACTGTGGGATGTGCAGAATTGTTAATTGGTAGAGCTCTAATGCAAACTCATCAACATTAAAGCTGTAATATTTATTTTTCATTTGAAATTGCACTGTGCACTTTTCAGAAGTGGACAAAATCAACAATCAGCTCCTTGGTTTTGATGATGTCGACAGCATGATTTTTGTGCTTGCAGGGAAACTAATGAGCCCTTTGTCAAGAAAAAACAGGCAAGCACCTGAATAAAAAGGCGGGGGAGAGAAGGGAAGAGCATGGGGAAACAGCCAAGAGGCCATAGGCAGACATGGATAGAAAGGAAGGAAATTAATCAGGGAGGGTGGTAGCTCAGTGAATACAGAGAAGAGGAAAGGAGACAGAGGGATAGAGAAAATGAGAGCCAGAAAATGGAAACCAGAAGACAATGTTAATGTCATGTGGTTGGAGGGTGCCTGGATGGAATACCAGGTGTTGTGCCTCCAATTTGTGAAAGATCTTAGTTTGGCAGTGCATGAGACCATGGACAGACATATCAATCTGGGAATGGGATGGGGAATGCCACTGGGAGATCCCCGCGATTGTAATGGACGGAGCCAAGGTGCTCAATGAAATGATTTCCGGGACAATTACAACATCTGCAAACTTTCTTGTTTCATTTCATTGCAGTCCTGCTACCACTCATCTCCATCCTGAATTCTGACTCATTTCCAGTAATTCACCCAATAACAGTGGTGTCATCAGTGAATTTGTTGATGGAGGTTGAGCTTGGTCAGAGTGGAGGAGGTGATGTTACCGATCCACACTGATTGGGATCTGGTGATGAGTTTGAAGTTCAAAGTTCAAATGTATCGTCAGTGCGCATACATGACATCACGTACAACTCTGAAATCCTTTCTCCTGCGGACCTGGCAGAATTTCTACTTATTGGTAGAGTAAAAAACTGTACTCAAGAAAAAAAAATATGTAAGCAAAAGACAGAAATATGACCAAATTGTGAAATACAGAAAATAAATGTTCAATATTAAATAATGTGCAAATTAAGAGTCCTTAAACGAGTCTCTGGTTGAGTTTGTGGATGAGGAGTCTGATAGTGGAGGGGGTTACAACTGTTTCTAAACCTGGTGGTGTGAATCCTGTGGCAACTATACCTCTCTCCTGGTGGCAGCAAAGAGAACAGAGCATGTCCTGAGTGGATCCTTGATGATGTCTGCTGCTCTCCGACAGCAGCTTACCCCGTAGATGTTCTTAATAGTGGAGAGGGTTCTGTGCTGTCCTGGGCTGTGTCCACTACCTTTTGGTGAGCTTTATGTTCAGGGGGATTGGCATTTCCTGTAGATTTCTCTGAGCGGCGCTGGACAAAGTGGCGACTCTCTGTCTGGCTTACGGTAGACAAAAGTTAAAGAATTTCATGGATGTTACATTCTAAATGTAGTATTACTCGACAATAATGGAACCTTTGCCTTTAGATGTTCCCAATGGTGGGGAGAGTTTTACCAATGATAACCTGGGTGGTGTCCACTAGCTTTGGTAGGGTTTTCTGCTTTGAGGTAATGGTGCCCCTGCCCTAGGCTGTGATGTACTTATTACACATAAGTAGAAGTTTGCCAAGGTTTCCAATGCGATACCAAACCTCTAAAAACTCCTAAGGAAGAGGAGGTGCTGACGTTCTTTCTTCACAATGACAGTCATGTGTCGGGTCCAGGGAAGGTCCCCCAAAATAGTGACTCCCAGGAATTTAAATTTGCTCAGCCTCTCCAACTCTAATCTCCCAATGATCACACACCTCTGGCTTTCCTTTCTAAAGTCTACAAATAGCTCCTTGATTCTGGAAGTTGAGGATCCAGTTACAGTGGAATGGTCAGAGTTCCAGGTCCTGTATATTGGTCATGAGTCTTGCTGGTATAATGGTGCTGAACACTGAGTTGCAGCCAATGAACAATAATCAGATGAAGGTGTTCCTCGGGTCATCAGGGGAGGGCCAGCGAGGTGGCATATGCCCTTGACCTGTGGTGACAATAAGCGAACTGAAGTGGGCCCAGGTCCTTCCTGTGATAGGAGTTCATTTGCTCCATACCAACCTTTCAAGCATTTTGGCATTTTAGACATCAGTGCCACTGGCAGATAATAATTGAGACATGTCACCATGTTATTTTTGGGGACCAGATGATGAAAGCTCTTTAGAAACAGGTGGGGACCACTGACCACAGTAGTGACAGGTTGAAAGTCTATGAAAAAATCTAGCCAGTTGGTTCACACCTATGTTAAGGACCCAGCCAGGATGTGATGTCACGCAAGCCCTGCCATTCCTGTTGGGCGCCTATTTGAGATTCCAGAAGGTTGTACCTGGACTTTCTGTATGTTTCTGATCTTCCGACCTAAACACCATAGATCTGGCCTTCAGTGGTTTCAAATCTCTTGGTTCATCCCATGGTGTTTGATCTGGATAGTCTTCACAGAGACACACCTGTCCACACATTTCCTAATAAAGTTGGCAACCACTGTAGCATATTCAATCAAATCTGATAAGTTTCTTCTGACACAATTAGAATTTCATGCTACAAAAATCTGGAATTAAGCTTCTTTCTATTTAACAGTTTATTATTGAAAAGGGAAGTAAAATGTAATCACCCTCAAAACACATTTATAAAGAATTTTTTTAGAAATACAGTACTGTAAATATGCCCTTCCAGCCCATGAGCCTATGCCATCTAAATACACGCATAAACTTTCAAACCCGGTGGATTTTTGGTGGAAACCAGAACACCTGGAAAAAACCCACACGGCCACAGGGAGAGCCTACACACAGTGCTGGATTCGAACCCAGGTCACTGGTATTGTCATAGCAATGCACAAACTGCTATGTGCACCATGCCTCAGTATTTTTCACCATTCAGGGGCCGAATGGCATTTACTCTTTTAGCTTGAAGTTTCCAGGAGTTTAAGCTATTCCCTGACATTGTCATTTTATAACAAGCTCTTAGCAATTCAATACAATGGATATTGAAACATACTGGGTAATGTTATTATACGTTGAAAAAACTGGGTCATAAACAGAATGGGAAAAGAAACATGTTGGTGCATTTAGGAAAAATGTGCAGTGCGACTTCAAATGAAAAATAAATACTACAGCTTTAATGTTGATAAGCAGAACCCATTAGAACCCCAACGATTCACCATTCTGCACGTCCCACAGTCTGCACTCTAAAGTAACTAGGCTCCTGCAGACTAATGAGTTATAGCAGCATCTGTTCTTAGAAAAGCATGAAACACATGTCAGATTAATTCGAGTTAAATGTACGGTCATTGGCCTTTTGAGCTCAGGTTTGTCTGCTCCGATGATCATGCTTGCTGAGTGAGTGTCTTTACATAACAGACACATGACTACTTGTCCACCTTGTGCGATTGAGGAAATGAATTAAAAAAAAAAGTACAGATATCCTGAAATAAAAAGAGAGAATGGTGGAACCATTCAGCAGGCCAGACAGCATCTGTGGAAAGAGAAAAAGAGTTCATGTTTCATGCTGAATTCTGACAAGCTGAAACATAATCTCTGTTTCTCTTTCTACCCACATTGTCTGACCAGCTGACCGTTTCTAGTATTTGACGTTTTAATGCAGGACTAAAAATTGAACAACTAATAGTTTCAGAAATGCAGAGTGGAATGCAAATGTTCCCTTCATTTGAACTCTTAATGAATTCTGAATGGAGGCAAGAACCTTGCACCCCGCTAATTTGGATCAGTCGATAATCTCACTAAAAAATGCAGGGAGGCCGAGGACTGGAGGCTGAACTGGATAGTGCCAGCAAACACATGGGGATTGGGAGATAGAAGTAGCCTGCGGCCACTTGAACTGTAGGCCAGCGGTAAACAAAGTTCACGTAACCTGCTTGGAGTTAAGCAGGGAAGTCTGCAGATGCTGTGACCTTAGGCAGATACACCAAAGTGCTGGAGAAACTGAGCATGTCACACAGCATCTACAGGAGAAAAAGGGTAAGCAACGAGCCCCTCGTCAAGGCATGCAAAAAGCAGACCTGAGATAAAAATGTGGGGTGGGGGGAAGGAGAGGAACGGAGGGAGGAAGGGGAAGGGGAGGTGCGCAAGTAAGAGATTATGTGGATATGGGTGGTAGGGTGTTAGAAAAACAAAGCTGAGAAGTGATGAGGGGAGGGGACAGGTCTCTGAATAGAAAAAGAGGGTGGGGAGCTGCAGGAGGGAGTTAGAGGGACCGGGAAAGAGAGAGACTCAGGGGATGGGTTTAACGGAATCTGGAAAAGTCGATGTTTATGCCGTCTGGTTAGAGAGTGCCCAGATGGAAATATAGGGTGTTTTTCCTCCAATTTGCGGGAAGCCTCTGTTTGGCAGTGATCGAGGCCATGGATAGACACGTCAATGTGGGAGTATAATCTGCTTCTTGCTTATTGCTACTTAGCACCTAGCCTATGTCAAGCACCCCTCTAATTGTACGTCAGCAGCTCAAACAAAGTCGGTCTGCACCTCTCAAAGCAGAACTGCAGAGTGACCACAATAGTCCATGGACGTTTCTCTGGATATGATAACTATCACATGGGACCTTGTAATCTGCAGTGTTCTGCAAGCTTTGGAAGAGCGGAGGTGAGATGTTCTTTTTGGACTGGGAGCAAGACTTCTGCCACGTGTACAAGCAATAGGTAGGGACAGATAAGGAGGAAAATGGAAAGAATTATTCACAGGATTCAACTTACATGTAACCTTGAAATCTGTTCAGGTCGTTATTTGGCTTCTCACATTCTATAACACTGTTAAACTTCATGGGGTCAAATTCAGCTTCCTAAACCAATACACAGTGGAAGGAAAGAAGAAAACATGTCAATGAAGTTCATTTAAAATATATCAGAATAAGAATATAAATGCAGAAGGACAAAATAATGCACAGGTCACTCAAAATTACATCTTGAATATGTTCATTAAGATTTCCCCTAATTACTGCATGCAGAAAATGTTCAAATTTCTAAGCCAAATGCATTGAAATTCCAAAAATCTATTATCTACTTAGTTGGACATCATCGTGTTAAGCCTATTGGGTTATCCTCCTGCAGTCCCTTAAAACTCACCAGGCTACTGTTTCCAGAGCACCTTTTGAACTCACTGAGGTTCTCGTTCCCTCACTCCCTTGAAACAACGGAGTATTAATTGAAATAACATTCTACAGTCAATAGCAGTTAGTGTAATGTTGTAACAGCACCAGCGACCCCGGTTTGAATCTGGCGCTGTCTCCAAGTAGTTTATACATTTTCCTTGTGTTTGCGTGGGTTTTTGCCAGGTATTCTGGTTTCCATGAACCATCCAAAAGGTATGGGGTTGTAGGTTAATTTAGGTGTAATTGGGCAGCTCATGCTTAAATGACTGGAATTGGCTTCTACCGTGAAGTGAATTTAAAAAAAAGATCAGAAAGTCTGCCAGTCCAGCATCACCAAGGACATGAGAGTGTCAGATTACTCTATTAGCAAACAGATTGGCCAACTGTGTACCAAAAATAGTAAAACAAGATCAAACTGGATTTATTAAGAAAAGACAAACAATGGACAATGTCTGTAAGTTCATTAATTCAATCCATGCAGTACAAAGAAATAAGATACCAACAGTGGCTGTTGCTTTAGATGCAGAGAAAGCCTTTGACAGGGTAGAATGGAATTATTTATTCAAAGTATTACAGAGATTCAACCTACCAGAGAAATATATTAATTGGATTAAAGCATTATATAAGGGACCAATGGCGAAGGTGACAGTAAATGGATATGTATTGAACCAATTTAAATTAAGTAGGTCAACTAGGCAGGTATGTCCACTATGTCCCTCACTGTTCAGTTTAGCAATAGAACCATTGGCAGAACTGATATAACAGAAAATAAAATAAGACATAAAAATAAAGGAGAAGGAATATAAAATCAGTTTATTTGCAGTTTTATTTCCTTTATCAATAAAGGAATTACCTAAGAAATTGAAGGAGTATGGAGAAATATCGGGGTACAAGATCAACGCAAATAAAAGTGAAGCGATGCCAATGAATATTGCGGATTACACAGAGTTTAGAAAAGAATTACCATTTAAATGGCAAACACAAGCAATCCGATACCTAGGTATTAGATTAAATAATAATTTAGGCCACCTATACAAATTAAATTATCAGCCATTAATGAAGAAATTACAGGATGACTTAAAACATTGGAAAGAATTGCCACTAACATTGATAGGGAGGGTAAATTGCATTAAAATGAATGTCTTCTCAAGGATACAATACCTATTTCAATTGTTACTAATTCCCTTAACAGAGAAATTCTTCAGTGAACTAAAGGGAATAATAAGGAAATTCTTATGGAAAGGGGGGCGGGGAAACAGAGGATAGCGCTAGATAAATTAACAGAATGGTACAAACAATGTGGTTTGCAGCTACTAAACTTTTAAAATTATTATAAAGCAGCACAATTAAGGTATCTATCAGATTTTTATCAAACAAGGGAAAAACAAGTTTGGACCAAGATAGAGCTAGATAAAATAGGGGAGAAGGTACAGGAACATATACTTTATAAGTGGGATGAAAAACTGGTGCAATATAGAACTTCACCAGTATTGCACCATCTGCTCAACATTTGGAAGAAGATTCACGTAGAAAGGAAAAAAACAAATCACCAACTACCAAAATTATTATTGTCGCAAAATCAACTAATCCCTTTCACAATAGATAACCTTTCCTTTCGGGAATAGGAGAGAAAAGGAATTAAAAGAATAGAAAATTGTTTTTTGGGAAATAATTTATTAACATTTGAACAAATGAAGTATAAATATGGAATAACTCATGGTACAATGTTTGCATACCACCAATTGAAAACTTACTTAAAGGACAAATTGGGAAGCAGACTGAGATTACCAGAAGGAAGCAGCTTTGAATATGTGATTACAGACACAATGATAATTAAAAGATTTATAGCGAACATGTATAGCTGCAAGAGAAGGAAATGATGAAATAAGCTATAAACCCAAACAAAAGTGGGAAAAGTATTTAAACATAAAGATAAAAAATGAAATATGGGAAAAGTTATGCTCTGGAACTATGAAAAATATAATAAACACGAGGTTACGCACGATACAATATAATTGGTTACACAGGCTTATCACGCCCTAAAAGTTAAATAAATGGGATCCAATATTATCAGATAGATATTTTCGCTGTAAGAAGGAAATGGGAACAATAGTACATGCAATTTGGGCATGTGAGAAAGTGAAAAAGTTTTGGGAAGATCTCAATCAGGTATTAAATAAAATCACAAAAAGCAACATACCAAAAAATCCAGAGATCTTTCTTCTAAGTAATATAAGAAGTAAAGGATTAGGCCTCAAACTGGATGAAGCACAAAAAAGATTTATTATGATAGCCTTAGCTGTAGCAAAAAAATGTATAATGTCAACTTGGAAATCAGAAGAGAGCCTGAGAATACAACAATGGTACATGGAACTGAATAAATGTATTCCATTGGAAAAAATAACATAATTTAAAAAATAAAGTCACATTATTTGAACAAATTTGGGAACTGTACATGGAACACAACAGAGAGGGCCTACCGCGGACCTCCACCCCCTAAAATGATAGAATGAGAAGACAAAATGAACTGACCCAGTGTGAAAAAGGAGTTGACACAATTTTCTTGTTTATTTTCATTGTGTGATGACATTGTTTAATGGTTTTATTGTATTGTATATGTTGAACATTTAATGGGTTTGGAGGGAGGTGGGATTGAGGGAGGGAAGATGGGGGGGAGTAAAAAGGGGAGAAAATGCCACTGTGTATATTGAAGAGGGAAATGTTTGTGTGTATTTTGATTGATATGATTCATAGTGTGAAAAATAATTTTTTTTAAAAAGCACCAGATTACTGGAGTCACACTACATTGGCTTGGTGGAAACATGCTATAGGTGAGGATAAGGGAAGGGTTGGACTTCCCTCCAATGCACTGGTTGCACGTGTTTATAAATTTATAAACTCCTTTTGCAGACTAAACAGGTTTGAGATTGTTTGCTTGTCATGATAGCCCTTCTACGTGTTAAGAAGACATCAAAGGCTTTGCTTGGCTTTCCACCAGTTTTTAATTGAAACCTGAAACTTTAACCAGCTGTGACATTGGAATGAATAATCAGTGTTTCAAATTTCAGTTTTTGCGAATGGCTGTGGTCAAGTGGACCACCACCATGGCTGTAAGTTTTAATTTCCATGGAGTTTCCAAGTTCAATGTGAAGGTGGAAAACAATCAAATGAAACCATTGCACAAATCTAGTTCAGGGGGTCTCAGGTTGCACATTTCAATAATTGCACAGTTACCCATCAAGTAGTCTCAATAACTATCATAAATTGGACAATTATTGAATGGTTGTAACAGCACAGGAGGCCATTTAGCCCATTGCATCTGTTGCCTTTTCTTCCAAAGCGATACACTTGTTCCACTCCCCAGCCCTTTCTTCATAGCCTTGCAAATTTTTTTCACTACACATTTATGGAAAACCACTACATGTCCCAAGTATTCACATCTTGTATGTGTGTACATCCAGTAAGTATGGTAAAATAAAAGAATTGCTGTTTAAATCCTTGAAACTATGAGACTGGGTGCAATGGCCCTAGAAAACTGAAGTTCCTCTCAGAATCAGAATTTATTGTCATGAACATGCCATGACATTAATTTGTTTTATGGCAGCATTAGAGTGAAAATATTGCTATAATTTACATTTCAAAAATATTGCAAGAAAATCAGAGAAAGGGAGGTACTGTCTGTGGTCCATTGTCCATTCAGAAATCTAATGGCACAGGGGAAGACGCTGGGTGTTCCTCTTCAGGCTCCTATACCTTTTTTCGGATGGTAGCAGAGTGAAAAGTGAATGGCCTGGGTCATGGGGGTCTTTAAGGACAGAGGTTACTTCTTTAAGGCACCGCCTCTTGT